>NC_135840.1:19767500-20090000 GCF_029677425.1 Wolffia australiana | reverse complement strand
AGATATGTGGAGGACAGCAGCGACGAGAAGACCACCATCATCTCCACAACCACTCTCTCCGGCCATCATTTCCTTAAAGTTTCCACCTTGGATCCGATAGAGCGAGATGGATGAGGATTGACGAGTGAGGGCCCCCCCTCCGTCTTCCTGGGCCTCCATTCCAAGTTCCAACTCCAGCCCACGACGAAGATCACGAGTTCGCGTCATCTTCGTTCGAGCTGTTTGGGCATTTAAAACTCCACGTGAGAATTCGCGCGTGTTGTCGCCAATCTCGCCTGATGACGGGCGTTTACGAGGCGATTGGGAAGGAGGGAGACTGAACACGAAGAAGATCCCCGTGGGGGCGCAAGGGAAGAGAGGAGAGAGTAATAACAACGAGAGATCACGTCCCGGTTAATTGCCGTCACGGCCGACGTCGTTCCCCATCCTGTGACGCGCGTCAATGGCAATCAAGCGCCTCTTCTCCTCCCCCCGCTCCATTTTATAAACACCTCTCGCTGCTTCGAACTAACACGCTCAACACAATGGCTTCCACTGCCGCTATAGTCTTCTTGGTCATCTCCTCCTGCCTGGCCTTCCTCTCCGCGGCGAGGCCGTTCGACCCACCATCGCCATCGCCATCGCCATTATCTGTGATGGGTGCGGACGATTTGGCAGATCAGAGAAGCGGACATGGCCGCGAGCTCGAAGCTGGTCAGCGGTGGCGCGGAGGCGCGGCGGAGACAGTGCAGGTCGCGGGCTCGAGCCTGCCGGACTGCTCCCACGCTTGCGGGTCGTGCTCGCCGTGCCATCTTGTCATGGTGAGCTTCGTCTGCTCCTCGCTGGAGGAGGCCGAAACCTGTCCCATGGCTTACAAGTGCATGTGTCGGAGCAAGTCGTTTCCCGTCCCCTGAACCCTCTCATCGACTATCGTTGTATATCAAGTAGAAAGTGAATTAGATTGAAGGAAATGGGTTGGTGGATTGCACTCTGGGTCCCGGTTTAAACGATGTTTTCGGTCGATGGTAGCCGCGCGAAATTTCCTTCGGTGAGGAGCTAAAAACAGACGAACCAACGGTAGGGATAATTCTCCACCAGCCATTGCTTTGCAGGGCAGACGCTCGGCGAGAACGACGCTCAAACCAGGAGGAAGAAGATTAGCAAGACATTTCTCTGTCTCTCTCTTTCTCTCTCCGTCTCTTTCTCTTTCTCTGTCTATCTATCTTCTTCTCTCTATCTCTCTCTTTCTATCTCCATTGATTGCTGAGATCGTGAGCAATCTTTGTCGTCGTCGAACGAAGAGAAATCGAATGATCGGCGCTGAGTAGAATCGTTTGGGCGAGTAGTAGGGACGACGATGGCCTCATTGGAGAAAGATTTCCGGTCAGGATGATGATCATGCCTCGGTAGATTTCCGCAAGTTCCTCGTTCCTGGGAGGACTTGTTCTTCGATATTATGGTGAATGAAGGAAATCTGAAACGGCGGGTTTCCAGGCGTCATTAAAAGCTTCAGGCTAGCTGTGTCCTTTCTCTTTACATGCTTGTTTCTGCCGTTGCAGCTAATGCTATGGTTGGATCGAAGTCATGGTTTGGAGGATTCTTCAACCGTGCTGGTAATAAACGCCATGCACCAAGCGACAAGTCGGATAATTTTCTCACAGCTCTCCAAGTAAGATCTTTTTTGTTTTCGCCCAGATTTTGTTATTTTCTTAGCTTTCAGCAGGCTACAAAGTTGCGGCAACAGATTCTTAACTTCTGTATGAACAATATAAATATTTACTATTTTGCGATCTAGGAACAAAGATTGAAGAAGCTGAAAGATCGCCTGCAAACGTCATTTGACGAAACAAGACCCGATCATCAGGTGTGTTTCCGTGTGCAGATTCCTCGGTATTTCTATCGAAAACATTAGACTTGACGTACTTCTTCTCTTCTTAAATTGAAAATTATCCTGAATTGTGACGTCCCAGCCGAAGCGTTTAACCGAGATGGAAATTGTCATTCTTCTTTTGATCGTGGCGAATTAATTCAAGATATCCGAGCTTAATCATCGGTGAAAAATAGTTGGGTTCCTTTACGTCTTCCCCGGAATATAGTCTAAACTTCTGCATATTCAATTGTCCCCACGAAATTCTACTCCGTGCATATTTTCATATCCTGACGAAAGAACAGTTTCTCACCCACAATGTGAAGCCAAAGAAAACAAGAAAATTTCTTTTTTTTCTTTTTCATGGGCAGGATGCTCTTAAAGCATTGTGGAAGGCTACCTTTCCAGGTGCTGTTCCCTCAGGCCTGGTCTCTGACAAGTGGAAGGAAATGGGTTGGCAAGGCCCCAACCCCGCGACAGATTTCAGGTATGTTTCCCCGAATCTACTCATGAAAGACATGCATGCTGATTTTTTGGGCAAGCAAGCTTTTTAATCTGTTATTTCTTAAGCTTTCATGGTTTTTCCTTGGTGTCTTTCGTCGTCAAAATGCTGCTGATCCAACAAGTTTCATCTTCCGACGCTTGTTTCAAACAATTCACTAACTATATTTTTTATGCAATTATTTACTCGTTTTGTCTACTTAAACCTCAGAGGCTGCGGGTTTGTTTCACTGGAAAACCTCCTCTTCCTAGCGAGGACTTATCCGGTACAAAGGCCAAAATTTTTATCAACAAGTGGTTCAAACATTTCTCTTAATGCGTGCGCTTAATTTCCTTCGTCTGAAATTAAATCACGAGAAGGCGTCCTATCGAAGGCTGCTGTTCAAGCAAGGCGGCGTTCGAGCAACATGGGAGTACCCGTTTGCCGTCGCTGGCATCAACGTCTCCTTCATGCTGATTCAAATGCTAGAACTTCACTCAAGTAAGTGAAGCCTCAAAAAACAATAAAGTAAAAATAAAAAAACGAAATTCTCGACCAATAAACGAAAAATAATGAATCATCTCTGATACGTTGTCCTGAACATTCCCTCCATTCCCTTCTCTTTTGCAGCCAAACCCAAGTCTCTGCCAGCAATAAACTTTATCAAGATCCTCTCAGGTAGAACATCACAGTTCCTATTCAAGATCTGATTCTGGTGTCCGCCATAATCTTTTGTTTTTCGTTTTAGAGGATGAAGAAGCCTTTGATGTGCTCTACTGTATCGCGTTTGAGATGATGGATGCCCAGTGGCTTGCTCTCGGCGCCTCCTACATGCAATTCAACGTAATTTTCTGACTTCTGAGATGCGGGGAGGATGCGAATTAAGGTTCTTGCATTTACTATGACTATAGCGCATGACCCTTTTCTTTTCCTTGATCTTCATTCCAGGAGGTACTACTGGCGACTAGGTGCCAGTTGGAGCGGGAGCTATGCCTTGAAGACGTACGGAGAATACAGGATCTTCCGGCTTACAATCTTCTTTATCAATAATATTTTCTGGTTGTTTTATAGTGAAGATCAATCTATAACTAGCGTCAGTGGGGAAGTATCCTTATGGTTACTGTGTACATAGTGGAACCACTACTGGGTCAAGTCAGGCTCCATAGGGAGGGCCTCACAATCCCTTAACACGGGGTTGTAACTGTATATTTGGGAGTTTCAAGAAATTCCATGTTTGTATAGGATTATGAAATCTATTCATCTCTTTGATGCAACCTCCTCCCCTTCTCCCCTTGCACCGTTTTATTTCCTCCCTCGTGTAACTCCTTTTCTCTTTCCATCTTCTCCATGTTTTACTTCTTCCCTCTTCCCTTGACCAATATTATCCTACTTTTGTCATAAAAAAACCTCAGTTTTCCTCTATGCACTATCTCATTAAATCATTCTGAATCTAGAAATATGTATGGCATGAAATTATTTATCACTTGAATTCTTCTCTGACTCGTCTTGGTTATTGAACAACCCTGACTTGAATTCCTTGAAGTCAAATGGTATGCTTTAATATTTTCTTGAACATTATGGAATACAAGGGTATATAAGTTTTTTTCACATGAATTAAAAGGATATCCAAAAGAGATAAAATGATGTCTAAGAAATCCCAGGTCAAAGAAGAGAACCAAAAAGATGACCCAAGAGATGTGAGATTCATGGCAGTCCAGGGGTGTCCAAGCACAGGTTAAAGTTAGTCTTAAATGTGGATTGTGGTGGACGTTAAATTGGATAACGGGGCCAGGAAAGCTAACAATTTTGGAAGTAAAGAACGTTGATTTGAGCATTTGATGACTGAGTCTGAGCACTTGAACATTTTGGCCCATGAAAATTTCAGAACGTTTATATCCAATCCTGAGGAAATATGCTCCAGTATTTATCTATTATTTCCATCCCTCTCATTTTCATTTTTTGAAACTTTGCATTATATCGGATATCTAAATGAAACATCAATTACCAAAGATCCATTTTTATGAAATAGTGTAATGGAGAAGAGATTGAGGAAGCTTGAACCAGGGGTTATGGAGTTCTTATCATTGGGATTCGTGGCATTGAAACACAATATGAATACAGCTTCCATAGGAAAAATTAAAATTATTGGTAAAAAATGTTTAAAAACACCATTGATGATCAAATCACCTAGCGGATAATTGAATCCACTATCCATTGGTTCTTTGAATGCGTTGTCAAGGGCCACACAAGTGCTTGGGGAATAGTCGTATCCACACACTCCTCGGAAAATTGAAGCTCCTGATCTTCCACTCGATAAACAGTGCGATCACTTTTGAGTGGTTTTTGGTCACCTTTTTGGGCACACCAGGAATGGAGGGCAGCCAAGGAAAGGGGGCAAAGAAGAAGATGAGACCAAGTAAGCACTAGCAGGGATATATTCTTTTTGGGGTTCCTCAATTTTTAATACTTACCAAACTATTTTCCTAAGAATCACTGTACTTAATATATATCCTTCAATGTCCAGTAAATCTTATGTGTGTGAACCTCCAGGTCAATGTATCATTATAGTTAATAATTTGTCAAAGCCTGATAAATTTTTATTAGCTAACAGAATTAAGTAGCTATATCCAACATATAGATTAATTAATATTAGATTGATTTAACCCATTCGCTAGGTTGAATCACCTACACTTTATGCGCCAAGATACACAAAATACTAAGGAAAAAATATCTATTAACCCATTTAATAAATTCTTTAATGGAGCACATCCCCACGACGCCAACGAATCATCAGCAGAGCCATCGTCGCCGTCATCAGCATCGCTGCCTGTCCGTATTTATCCCGACCGGCATGCCAAATTGTCCGTGAAGACACCTGGGTTTAAGTACCCCGGGTAGAGCTCGTCCATGCCCGTATCTCGTGTTTTAATTATCTATTTTCAGTCGATTGACTTCATGTCTGTGTTCGTCACGACGAGTGAACCCAACTTGTCGTGATGCATACATGTTCACGTGCTTTCAATTCCGCCGTATTGTCTTAGTTTCGCATCGTTTGATTTCGTAATGTCCTTTTTTTAATGTTGTAAAATGGGGGGGGGAGGATCTTATTGGGCTCCTCCTCCTGGACTCATTGTAAGGGCCCATCATGACCCTATATAAGGCCATGATGGGACCACGTTCTAGCCAGATCTGGAATTTTCATTTGGCAGTTACCCACGTCCAGATCTCACCAAGAAGAAGAAGAAGAGGAGACGAGAGGGAGGAAGGAGAGGAAGCAGAAGAGGAGAGAAAAGAGAAGGTGAAAGCTGTGGGGATCAAGAGAATCAGAAGGGAAATCCACCGACAGAGTCAAAGCTCCATTCTCGTCTCTCCAGCAAGAAAAGTCTCCCAGATCCCTACCCTCCACGGGTAGTTTTCTCCGCACGCTCACCGTCGGTTACGATCGCTGTGAAACGATGCCCCCTCCGGGCTCTTGCACATCATCGTCCTCACGGTGAATTCATCGAGTCGCATGTGGTTTGTGTACACAGGAAAGAAGGCCTCGGCGTTTGTAGACTGGGACTGCTCGTGAGAGTCTCGCGCCACCGACTTCTGATCCGTATCTCGCCACGCTGACCGACCCCCTTGGTGGTGCAACTCCGGGTTGGACTTCTTTTGCTCGGATTCGATCGCGGGTGGCATCTTGCCGGGTGGTCGACGACTACACAAACGTCGCGATTCCCCTCCCTTCCCCGACAGCACTTGTATCCATTGGAGATCTATGACGCCCGATGCGGAACTGTACTCCACTGCGCTCGGGTTAGTATAGGTGAGAGTAAATTATCAAGAAACTACATGTTGAGCGTCTTTCTAGGTACGGGCCAAGCCCATCCGTTACGTGCGAGCCCCTATGGACTTGCTCTGTTCGGCGTCGTAGTCGCCATCGTCGCTTTGACGAGGGTCAGAGGGTCACTGTCACCGTTAATGGAAGTCCACCTCGGAGCTCGGAACGTGGCGTAATCCCCACTCGTCGGCCCTGCACGTACATTTCACCTAGGACACACATATCACGTAGTTACATTCACCTAGTGATTTTACTCGTCGGACGAAGTCACTGAAGACGTCCGACATCATTCTTCCTGTTATTCATTACCTTGCATGTATAATCTCTCAACTACATTATACTCCTAGAATGAAACAGCACACGGTCAGTTTTCAAGCCTTAGTCAATCTTCCTAGGTAGGAGTGATGCATTTGGAAATATTGTTGAACTATTTCTTTGATATTTCCACTTCCTTGAGCTGCCTTCACTTATATTGAGGGTAGAAAATCCCATTTTTACTACGTCCTCACCGTCGTGGAATTTTTGCTGATTGAACATTGTGATTAAGACTCAAAGGAGTGAGTAAAAATCATACCCATCCACAAATAATATATCTTTGGTGTCAAAGTTCTAAGGACCACTTTAAAAACCACGACCTGGCCCAAATTGTTTCATAGTTAAGTATAAAACTATACACATGTTCATATGTATCAATTCGGTGAAAAATTTCCCAAAAGAGCACCACAAATCTCTCATTACTGTATCCATACTAAAGGTTACATGATCAACCATGCTCATAATATGAGTGGGAGAAGATAATGTGATTCTAGCAAACACCACATTATGGTCTCATCATAAAAAACTAATCATAGCAAATATTCTCATCACATTGGGATAATAATTCAAATATATTTATTTTAGAAATAGTGTTCAATTTGCTAGCACTGCACATATAGTGCCCTCAATCCCCCGCATTAAAAACCAGTTACTCTTAGATTATGTATGCATTGTGCCGTAGTAATGCACGCCACATAGTGACCTTATGATGCCATCTGTTGATGGGCTCCTTGGTAAGTCTGTTTTAGGGGAAAAATAATTGAATTTAAAATACTTACATGATATTACATGTGATTTCATCATAAGCACTTAATAATGAGTATGTTTTAAGGGAGAAAACCATACAATGTATTAAACTGAGTTATTTTATTATAAAGGGAGGAAAGCTAAGCTTGGGCTGATAATAAGTTCAGATTTAAGGTATTTTTGTCATCTTTCTACTTCACACTTAGAAAAAAATGTTTTTTATACTTTCTCATTTAATTTCTCCATAAGAGATATAGGGTAAGGTGTTGATCCATTGGGAGGGAGGTATATAATTTTAGTATTTTTGTTGGCCAACGTATGTTGTGTGCCCTAGGTTTAGCGATCAATTTTAGATGAATTGGCATCAGCATGTCATTGTTGATTCACATAGGAAAAAATGAATGTTCCATATCTTCATCCATTGGCAAGATCGGGCAAAAATGACACTAAAACATGCGTGACTGATCTTGATCATTTGATCCTCTATAGGGAGCTCTCAATGCATGTCTTAGAATATCACGATCAAATAAAATTTTCAAAAATGGACCTACAACATTAAGGTTTCAGGTAGAATGGGAGGAACATGAATGAAAGGAAAGAGATGTTCTACATCTAACACAAAGAGAGACAAAAGGCAATATGAACATCACATGACAGAGAGAGACAAAACAAGTGAAAACCTCATCAAAATTTCATATTGGTTCATTCTAAAGAGATCAGGAGTAAAGGCCAAGTGTTTTGAAGCTTCAAGAATGAGATCCAGAGGATAAGCATGAAATTTCATAGAGACTACCTCTATAGAGGGTTTTAAAGTCTCACTTATTTCTAACTCTTCCAGGAGTCTTATTGGTGGATTTTAACCTATCCAACAGTGATCATAACAACCAACAACATTATTTGTGTCAAACACGTTACTTGAACTTGTCCATAGTAGTATGCTACCACCCAACTCCACCACTCACTGGTTACCACTGACAATATTTCCAACCACAATCAATGGCAGCATCTAAAATTTTGCGCAAACATATTGTGGACTTGGTCACTTTATAGTTGACTGGAACAAAAACACTGATCATTGAGGACTGGGTCAACCATGTTCAACTTGGAGTGAGCTCGGGCCATAAAAGTGGCATCAAACTTCACTAGACTTGCCAACTGGTTTATGGGTACTTGATGAGGGTAAATTTCAAATCGTTTAAAGAAGAACATACATGTTATTAAAAGTAGATCAAACTTTTTGAGATCACAAAACGAATCAAGTGTAAAGATAATTCTAGGTTGAATCCATGAGGAATTATGGATTATCATGATGATTCTGAGAACATAGGGGTAATTCAAGAAATTGAATGATGAAATGTGATTAGATGAAACAAATGGAAGCAGATCTACATAAAGGATGAAAAGATCTTTTGAACAAGCGCAATATCATGTGAATCGGTAGTAGATTGACAAATAAATTATATACATAAGTTTAGAGAGAGAAAATTATGTGTGAAGAGAGAGAAATTAAGAATTTGGTACTAAATTCCTATCTAAATTGAAACATAATTAATCATCAAGCCAATAAATTAACTTCCTTCTAACCTTAATGGGTTCAAAGTCTATCTAATTTATATCAGAACAAGTCTTTCAATCAAGAATTTCACTGCAAAAACCTCCAGTTTAAGAAAGTCATTTATCCATCTGGTTCCACACATCAGGCCTTGATTCACCCAAATTTGGAAGGTCTTATACTAGAAAGAGAAAGTAAGCACTGAAAATTACTAAAACCCCACAAAGAACTCAAAAACCGGATGACATTAAAATAAAATGCAATGATCTTGCCGAAATTGGTGAGATCGTGTTTAAGGACAATCTGGGTCATTCTTGACCATATAATCACCCTTTGCATAAGGTGGAACAGTCAGGATGCAGCCACATCAACAAGAACAGTATGATGAAGTAAGAGTTTTTGTGCAACTGATTAGATGCTGCAGCATCATCAACTGTTGGAGGAGAGTTAAAAAGCCCAAAATGGAGGTACAAAAAATCACAGCTCTTCGTGAAATCAAGTGCATTAAATACCCCATGATCCATGTGCCTTTAAGTGAAGATCAACGATGTGAATTGAATTTCACCGATCAACACTTTGTTGATGGCATGTATCTTGAAAGAATAAAAAAAATATAAGTCCCATATGGAAAAAACGTTGACCATTCACATCTATATAATAACATGCTAAATCATTTACTGAATATACGACACACACACCTATTTCTCTCCACTTGGATAAATACAATGCCACATAGGTATGCCATGCCATACATGCCCACAAGGGTGAAACCAAGGCGCCAATTGGGGCCCCCTTGGGCCTCAAAGGTATTCCACATGGCAGAACCCATGTCACGTCATCTCAGCGAGCAAGTCCCATGTGTGCGGTTGCACAACAGGTTGTCCAACTAATCTCTAGCGACAACATGGCAATTGCCACGTATCCCCAAAAAAAAAGTTTTTTCTACTTATTTAAAATCTACAAAATATAATTATAGAAATACTTAACAAAAAACTTTTTAGAAAAATTGAATTAAGGAAATGAAGAATTAAAATTATTGAAGAAAACTAAAAATTCCGGAAAAAATTCAAATCCAAATAGGAATTTTTTTCCAAACACAAACTACATTATCTTCCAATCCATATCAAAATTAGATGATTTTTTATCGGAAATATTTTATTTAAGTCATTAAACATGTCATTTATCCTGCATTTATAAATAAAACAGTCAGCTGAAAGTGTGCCAAAAATGGCACTTAAGTTCAGATTTCTCAACCCATGACTTATGCTCGTTGCTCCATTCTTCATGATTTGTTTCAGTCCAGCTCATTTTTAAATTAAAATAAACCATGCAATAAAATGAAAAACTCATTTTTTTAACTAGGCTAAGCTCATGTTATCTTAAGACCACACCCTTTTTTATCAAATATCAATATCAACATTGAGTACAAAAACTTAAACAATTTTTGATATTATGGATATATGTATTTATGTTTTATCAAAGTCTATTTTTAGAATAATAGAGAATTTTTTTCATTTTCCATAATTTTATAATTATCCAAATTAAATATATGATCTGCAAAACTGGGTATAATCTTTTTATATACCTTCAAATATTTTTAGAAATAGAATTTACAGGTCTAATTTATATCATAATTAAATGAGAAATATTCCATAATAAAAATGTAATATATAAATTTCATAAAAATTCATAATTTTTATGAGTAAGGGATTTAAGAATATTTTTTGAGCGCATGAAGACAAAATATATTGTTGTTGGAACTCATATGACTTAAAAAATCAATGTCCTGAAGAGTTTGTGCTGTAATTTTGTCTTGATGCCATACAATTTTATTGTGGTTTCTATGTAATTTGGGGATAATTATGAAGAACCGTTGACTTATAAAAAAATTATGACACATTTTGATAATTACTGTCACCTTCATCATTTGTCACACACTAAAAATAATACTTTCAACTTCAATAATATAGTTTGGGGATTTGAGTCAGTGTCTGCCTCCATACATTGTGGGTTTTGGAAAAGTTAAATAGTACCTATATGCAGAATATCTTCTTATGTCAGATACTTACTACTGTTAAATGGGAGGTAGGTTTTCATTAAATATTCATGTGCTTAAAGTGTAATCACGCTTCCAGAGAATGGCATTATTTTCCATGATTCTTTGTGACTAGGGGTTCCCAAAAAAAATTGAATCAGCCCAAGATTTCTAAAGTGTTATGCGCCATTTCTAAGTAAATATGATGAGTTATGAATATTCTCTCTTCATTAATGCCATTTTTTGTGGTCCCATAAATTATGGTTTCCTTACCTAGAAGCAAAGAAATATTTTTACTAATACATGTAAAAATAAAAGGAACACAAAATTACCAATAATATTTAATGTGTCATAAGAAGTGTAATTTTATGTGTCATAATATTTGATGTGTTATGATATTTGAATAAATATTTTGGTAATTTATAAGTTAGTTAGTTTTACAGTAAATATGTCAATAATAAATAATTAATGAATATATTAGACACGTTGTGCCAAAAAATCTTTCATTTATTGAAAGTAAAATTTGTGTGATTTATAATAATATTTAATGCTTAATATGTGTATTTTTTTAAGGTGATGCATAAAATTTATATATTATGATATTAGCTCTTAAAAATCGATCAATATACATTTCAAAACAGACTCCTGAGAAATTCGATTGTTTAAATTACGGAGTCAATTCAAATTCATATTATAAAGTTTATGAATCTTTAGATTCAGAAAGAATGACCTTACTATATAATTTAATTTTCTATTTGTTCTTGCAGAACAAAACTCAAAAACCTTGGCACTTCCCATCATAATGATTGGACTAGCTTTTTCTTTCAAAAAACAGCATTTAGCAGATGGTATGGTACCTTCCCTACTTTATCCCAGCTTTTTCTTATTCCTGCTGAGAAAGGTTGGTCTTTGGAAAAGCTTAAACAAATGATAGACAGTGGCTCCATACAGGTCTGATTATGGAATTGGCTGTTACTTTGGTTTTGATAAATCATGATTTGGCTAGACTCTCCTTTCTTTAGGGGATTATGTTTGGTTTTTACTTCTATTGTGTATGTCTCTAGATTTTCTTTTGGGATGATATAAAAGAACAAACAGGGAATACTGGGCCATTGACTGCTACTACGTGCATCTAGTGCAGTGGCTTGGAAGCAAGCTATCTTGACCATCCTCCAAAGTTATAAATATATTACTGGTCAAAGGCTTGTGTCATGGACTGCTCTACATTAAGCCACACCACAATGACCTCCAAAGCACCACAGTTGAGACGAAATCCAGCAGCCCTTCTAGATTATTATTATTATTTGCATAGATATACAAATATGATTATTCAGATAAATTTTTAGCCACACATTTTACTCAATCCTTTCCATATCTTTTGAATACTCCTGTGAAACTACTGCCATGTTTTTAAAGCTTAAAATCATTTGTGATAAATTTTCTCTTTAGGTTCAAAGCACAATGCATAAAAAGACTTCATGGCTTTCTAGACCTACTACATGAACTCACATGCAGAATGTTTTCAATCGAATAATGCTAATCTGATTTTTATAAAATAAATTAGTTTTCATGAGTTCTTGTTCAACTTTATCATTTTAGATAAGGAAAACCTATTCAAAGTGTTTGTTCATGGAATTTCATGATATCCTTAATTTTACATCTTAATATGAAAAGAATTTTACAGAATTTTCATGTTGTAAGGTGCTATAAATTTAATAATAGTCATTTCCATGTGAAAAGAATATTTTTTTTGAAATTTATTTGGAATTTAGAGTATTTTCTAAATTAATTGATGATACTAAATTAAAGGATGCCTTAAAAAGTGTGGGACACATCATGCAATATATTGTGTCTAAAAAGAAAGAATTTTTAGTAGACTAGTGAAAGCATAAGTATTGAGGGAATGGACCCATTTCATTATTAATTGGATGCCCTGCCTCATATTTTATCTATAAATATATGGCCAATAGGAAGGTCTTAAAATAATCAAAATAAAGCACATAAATAAAGGAATAATTATGAGTCTTTTTATTTTTTGAGTTTTTTATTGAAGCTGGTTCATGGAGAAAAGCATAATGATGGAAATATATTTGGCCACCAAGCCAATTTCACATTCCACATCTTTTTCATTTTTTTATTAATACAAATGTATACATTATATGGCACGTGTGATGCATATAATTATGTCCCTTCATACCAATACAATATCTCACTTAAAAGATTTTAATGAGATCATAATACAACAATTACAAGCGTTTAAGCATGTGATATACAATCCTATCACACATGCATAGAATAACACGTAAATTACATATTTTTCATCAAGGGAATTCTATTACTGACTCTCTTGCTAATCATATTGTAGCACACAAAGAACAACATCTATTTGCACGGAAAAATATATGCCTACAATGGTTTTGATGGAGATTCATTATAGATCATCTTGGTATGCCCTATCTTAAAACTGGAAAGTGCATGCAATAAGCATATGGATCTCGCTTCCAGATGAAAATCACTCTCTCTCAACATTGAAGCTTCAAAGGACAAACTATATAGATCGAGCCAAATCATCATCTTGGAAAAATCTGGATAAGAGTGAAAGAGATCAGGAGGACATGTTTCTTAATATAGTCATTTAATATGCATTTTTTGCATGCCATTATTCATATTTTCTATTAACTAATTCTCAGAAAATAGAACACATTACCCTGATTCAATGGATCAACGATGTATGTATCTCAGATTTCAAATTGGAATGAAGCTACAGATCATGCCATAATATTTCATCCATGATCAATATTTTCTCATGTGGATGGCCCCCCTACTAGCCATACTGATCAAATATTGCAGAGAAAAGAAGCGAGATCACTAGAGGTTTCTCTTGTATATTATTGAAATAATCCGCCCTGCTTTCAACCTGGTACATCAGTTTCTGTGTCATTCAATATACACAGTTAAAGCTTGTATCTGTAGAGTCTTTTATCAATGAAGTTGAAGGAGATTGGGGAAACCAATACATCAGAATTGGGGAGAAGGGAGGAATCAGTTCATGACATAGGATGAAACTCAACAAATCAAAGAAACAGCACCAAAAACAACGAAGCAAAATCCCAAGAAAAAAAGGAGGCATCAAAACTACACAACTTAGAATAAAGCAACAGCAAAAATACCTAGGAGCTGATAGAAAAAATATTTCACTGATCAAGTTGCAACCACCAATGGTAGTACCTTAAAGCAGTAAACGATCGAAAGTGGTCAAGCTCCGCTGTCCCAATAATATTCTCTTTCCCCTAAAGGATGGTTGATGCTAACCCTCATCTAATTCAGATGTATTTGTAACTGGCTTTGTAGGAATAATAGTATACTATTTACAACTAACTGGTACATCTCTTGTTGTACCACATGAATAACAGGTCACAGGTTAATCCCATTGTAAATATGTTTCACCACCCTGTATCTCCTTCAAATCACATATAATATGGGATTCACAAAGATAGTAGGTTTTTAAACATTGTATTGAAATGGGGGCCGAAACCCGGTTTTCATGCATTACATTTTTTCATAAATATCATCATCCCATCTCTTCCTTGCATTGTTCAATTATAAATCATTATAGTCACATAATTGCACACACAGCTGGAACATGATCCATAGAATCTATTCACCAGCTACATATATTTCCAGGCAGCAAAAATAATATAAAAGATCCAATAGGACCAATTTTAAATGTCTATTCCTTAGACCTTATGAAAGAGCTATCATATGGTCAAACATCCCCATTTACAATATTCCTTATGTATCTGGAATGGAATCCCTGGACATACAGCTCCAAAAGAGGAAACAAGACTATAATACTCACTGAAACCACCATTACATTTAGATTCCATAAAGCTCATGATGGTTCTGCACTATGGCCAAACATCCTTGTAACTAGCATCTCTAGGATCTTGCATGATCATGATATTATGAATGAAATTCCAAATATTACAAACAAAGCATGTGTTATAAATATTCATATCTGAACTAAAAAATTGATAAGGACATCCTTGTAACTACCTTCTCTAGGATCTTGCATGATCATGATATTATGAATTGAATTCCAATTATTACAAACAAAGCATGTGTTATAAATATTCATATTTGAATGATAATTGATAAGGACATCAAAGTATCAGGATAGAATAGTATTATCAACTTTTACATGGCCATTAGTGTAGACAAAGTAAGGATTGATAGTGGGTGCTCATTAGCAAAAAGAGTTCACTGAATTTATGTGTATGGATCCCTACACCAAACTATCAATAAGTTTTACTCATGTGATGGTTTTGTAAGCAGTCCTTAGATCTAAGATACCAAAGATGTTTTGTAGACAAATAATTGTACTTTGACTTTTGTGTACGAGTACCTAATCTTGGAATTCCAAATAGTCTTTGTTTGGGTGCTTCGAGAAGTTCACAAAAATATAGTAGTCAAGGTGATGGGAAATGCTTAGCATTTCCCTCTCTCTTCTCTCCCTTTTCATTGTCTATCTATATCTCCCTTTTCTTTGTCTCTCTATCTCTCACGCTCTTTTTCTCTCTCCTCCCTCAGTCCCCTTCTTTGACTTTTCTCCTTTCTCTCTCATGTTCTTTTCTCTCTCTCCTCACTCAACCCCTTTTCTTTAACTTTTCATCTCCACCTGTTCTCTTTCTTTCTACCCACTCGCTCATCCTCCTAACTGTCCACTATTATTGACTGTTCCGCCATTCTCTTCCTTCTCTAATTTTCTTTCTTTCTCTCTTCCCTATAACTTCCAAATCAACTTTTCTCATAACCTCTCTCCCTCACCCTTCCCCACAACTTTCTCCACATGAATCACGAATCTTTCCACCACTTTCTCTCAAAATGTCTACGGTTTATTTACATTGTAACTGCATGTTTCTTTTCCTTTAAATGAGCAATGAGACTGTTGGTATGGACACTTTTGCTTGAGATTTTATTCAAAGTTTTTTGTGAGAAAAGAATGATTCTCCAATGATTTTCTGGTGATAATGGCAACAGAACGGCTACAATGACTTCTCGTATTCAACATCGATCAACTCCTCTTAGGTTTCTCCTTTCCTTTCTTCATACCTTTTCATCTCCATCATTTGTTTTATCATCTTACCCTTGACCTTATTGAAACACATCCATCCATCAACTCCATCTTGTTTTTCATTGTCTCCTTTCTTCTAATCTTCATCAATTCTCACGCCTTATCCCATCCATCGTTTAAGTTCATTTTCCACACTTCATCCCCATCCTTCTCACATTACACATCAACATCTTCTCGTGCCGACCAAATCTTACCCTCCCATTTTATCCACTTCCCATACCGTCTCCTCTCTTTATTCACATCTGCTTGTGGAGCTGCAGATCAATGTCAATCAAGGCCATTCAACTTCAGAATAATCAAGATATTGGCTTCCCTCTTTGAGGTACCTAGCGATACCTTAACATTGATATAATTGTTGGTTCATGATAATTGTTCATTTGCTTGAGTGGTTGTTTACTGCAGAAATCTATGCGCCAAACTTTGACAAATCATTTCAAATCTCCTACTCCGTTAAGTTAGGAATATCATAAGTATTCCCTACTTGTCATTGTTAAATCCCTGCTCCATTGACTTAATCCCCTTCAACAGGATTAAACCAAATTGTGATCACCCTCGAGGAATATTGAATTAATATTATTTTGGTGTTAATTTATCCAATTTACGAGTTTCATTTTTGTTTCCCATTACACAAGGTTAGGTCGTCTGCTATCAGTATAATAGGAGACAACTCAAGGAAGGTGATGCATGGCCAAGGTTGTCGAAGAGTCTCTTATGATTTCCTAACAAAATAGTAGTAACTCGGATGACTTGTTTGGGTTTAATAGTTGACCATAATTTAAGTCATACTAGGGATTTTATGTGGATGAGGGACTATATGTATAGGGTAATCAATTACAAAGAGGTTCCATGAGTGAGTCAATACAAACTCCTTTGTATCTTCTAGAGCACAAGGTGTGGATTAGCACCCCATGGGACTCGACCAGTCGATTGGACTAGATCAAATTGTCATTAACTCGTCCATATGATGACCTTGTTAATTAATTTGGAATGTCAATAAAAGTTATTGGGCCATTTGACTCATTAACTAGATTGATACATGGGCCTAGAAGATCATACACAAATGATCTTTTGGACATTGTAAGATATACTTGATGTGAAATGGTGTTACAAAAAATTTCATTTAGTATAAATAAAGTAAGACCCTAAATGAAATTCACCCAGGAACGGATTGTTTAGTGCCCCTCCCCTACTTCTCCCTTCTCCCCTTGTCTCCTCTCCATTTCCAATGTGATCAGGATGGCGTAACGGTAGAGGTGGAGTGTGAATGGGGCTTGTCAAGAGGAAGGAGGAGAATAAACATGCGAGGAAATACACATATGTCTAGAGGCTGCATAATTGTTCAGCTCAAAAAATTCAATAAATCATGGATTTGATGCATGCTTTAGTGCTTTGATTAAATGTTGAGTAGAGTTAGTTTCAAATTCGTTCAAAAACTACCCTATAGGAATCCACATTGTTTTATTTAGATCAAGGCAATACAACCCAACACTTATCCCATGTCTAACCTAAAGCATTGAATAAACTATCAATTTAATATGGGATTGATTGCTAAAATTATAGGCAATATAAATTTTGATTTAATCGAGTTAAATATTAACATTTGTTTGGGAATACAAAATATCTCATTATGTGTATGATTTCTGGGGATGGATCTCGAGATATTTGTAGAAGCTCACCATCAAACTCTTAAATTTTCTTTCCCCCCTTCCCATCTTGCTTCAAACTTTTGTATATTTATAACAATTGTGATGGAGCGCGCCCAAGCGTCATTAACAACACGTCATCAGAGCCATCTTCGTCAACATCAGCAACCTTCGGTCCATGTCCAGCCGGACCGCCACGCCAAAGCGTCCGTGAAGACGCCCGGGTTTAAGTACCCCGGGGTAGAGCACGTCCGCGTTCATATCTTCGTATTTTTCGTTATCTGTTTTCAATGGTTTAATTTCTGTTTTGTGTTAGTCACGACAAGTGCTCCTACTTGTCGTTATGCATCCGTATCATTTTAATTTTGTATCATTTTAATCTACTAGTTTCTTTATTTATGTTTTAAAATGGGGTCTCTTATTGGGCCCCTTTGGACTCCTTGTAAGGAGCCCATCATGCCCCTATATAAGGCCATGATGAGCCCCACGTTCAGACCAGATCTGGAAGTTGTGTTTGCAGTTACTCCATGTCCAGGTCTCACCTTGAGAGAAGTAGAAGAAGGTGGAGAAGAGGAGAGGGAGGAGAAGAGAAAGAGGAAGAGAAAGGGAAAAGAAGAAGAGGCAGAGAAAGAAGAGAAGCAGAAGACGCAGTAGACCGGGGGGGGGGGGGATATTTATATTCTGGTACCGTTGAACATCCATCGCATGTCCACTCGGCTAGGGATTCTCAGCAACATCCATCGCATGGCACGACGACGATCTAATCGACCCCGCCGACTCACCGTCAAAATGCTCTTACCGTCTGCTGTCCGCTTCTAACATGCGTGCTGTTGCACCGGTTCGGCATTGACAAGTCCATGCGGCTAAGTGTTCTCATCAGGTCGTATCACACTGTCATCCTTGCACTTCGTGATCACAACCCAAATCGACCGTCGAGCTTGCAAGAAGCTCTGTTGCGCCACACCAAGCAAACTGACTCCACGGTCGTTGAACCCCATCAGAAGGACCTGATTGAACACGTCCGATGGCCTGACTACGCCAGAGTGTGGACTGATCCTTCCTCGCCACTGACCACAATTGCGACGGGATCATCTAATCGGCAACTCACGACAATAACTCTTGATCTTTTATGACCGATCGATGTGACTGCGCAAATTTGAACATGCATTGCTGGTGCCACACCGGCGACCGGCTAGAATTTGTGAAGATTTGTGCCCGTGTTGTTGAAGTTGTTGAGGTGGATTCTGCCGTGAGCACCGACGCCAATGCCTGCGACTCGGCGAGACCTGACACAGCAGGGGTCCACCGAAATAAAAGGGGTCCATGGCTACGATTTAATTGTAGCTGTTGAACCCCCCACTTGAGAGACCTAACAGTCGAGAAATACTCGACCAAAATCCATTCTCTCACCGTCATTACCGTCGCCGGCGAAGTCAATCCGGGGAGGAGAAGGCAGATTTCCGCCGATTCATCACCAGATACTTCGCCGGAGTTGTCCCATACCGGTTAGGAAGGTCTTTGGACCATTCCTGACCTATAAAATGGCCATAAGTCGCTGGAAAACTATCTTTCACCGCCGAAGTTATAGCTATAAAATCACGTTTGTTTTGCATGATGGAGCGCCATTTCCACCTCCTCTCTGTTTGGTTCTCTCGATTGTTGGTTGTGAAAAGTTCGTGACCTGAAGGGAGATCTAAAAGAGGGAGCTATTCGAAGAAAGGTCAAGGAATACTTACCTAAAAGGAGACACTGCATGATGAGGATCTTAAGCCGTCGGTGACCCTCAAATGGCGAGGAATTCTGGTACGTAAGCTTCATCTCAATAATTTCAATTGATAAACGACTTGGTACAGAGAAAGGATTGAGGAATCATCCTCAATCCAGATCTCGAGATCGAAGTAATTCGATCTCAAGAAAAAGAACTAAAAATTCTTTTAAGCATTTTCGTCGAACACTCGTACACCTGTTGTCTAAACGATTTCTAAACAACTGATTTTAATACTTTTCAACCCAATTAAAAGTCATAAAAATATATAATAAATCTGTGAAGATAAAATTCCTATTTTACATAAATATCAAGAGAAAATAACTAAAGAATTTTCATTATCATTTCTTATGAAAAATCTATAAAAATTCATTTACTCGTTCAGACATTTTCTCAAGCACTTTGTCTTCAACATTTAACTCTTACTTTTCTCTGACAATTCAACCTCTAAAAATTCCACAAAAATATCCAAAAATAATTAATATTTCTTCACCACAAACATAGAAAACTTGAGGTCTAGATAAAATATTTAGAGAGGACTTCCTTTCCACATCACTATTAAATACTTCATTGTTCTCTCTTAGACATTATAACAAACACCTAATGGTGTTTTTTAACCCTCCTACTCAATAGTTAATTCTACGTCTAAGTGCCAATCCCTATGGAGACGACCTTACTCCCAACTATACATTCCTGAGTAAGTTTACAAATTATAAAAAATTTATTTGATCGAAGCGAAAATAACGATGACGACAAAATTACACCCGTTTCGCCTTCTTCAAATTACGCTAACGCCTGTGACAATTGTGTTGATGTGATTCCCACTCCCCCGACTGCCCCGACTCTGTCTTGGACGGCATAGTTGATAGTAGTGCAGCTGTTGCAATTTCATCGTACTACTCTGCCCTCCAAGACGTGGCTGAAACTCCGCGAGGTTGCCGTCAGTGTCAACCGTGATCATCATCCACTTGCTCGATCCCTCGCCGGACTCAACCGATCATTTGAGATACTTCACTACCGTATGTCCCTTCAAACTCATCCTCAATCTTTGCCTCTGAACTCCAACCGCCAACTTTATGCTCTTGCGCCGCTTCAACGCCGCCAGTTGAGTTTTTCTATGGCACATCTCCGCCACATTTTTGTGCACCAGCCCCATGCACCGACAAAGACGTTGACAACGAACGCCGCCACTAACGAGGTACACCGTTCCCCTTGCTTGCGAGTTATATTACGTCTTACAGTATATTTTCAACTGCACTCCACCGTGCTCGGGTTAGATTAGGTGAGAGAAACACTTCGAGAAAACTACAAATTGAGCATCTTCCTAGGTACAGGCCGAGCCCGCCCTTTACGTGCGAGCCCCTACGAAACTATTCCGTTCGGTGCCGTAGTCACCGTCGTCGCTCCGACGAGGGTCAGAAGGTCACCTTCATTGTCATTGGTCATCCACTCCGGAGTTCGAAACTCGATGAACCCCACACGTCGGCCCTGCACGTACATTTCACCTAGGAAATTTGCATCACATTGTTACGTTCACTCTAGTGAATTGCCCGTCGAACAAAGTCATTGTGGACGTCCGAAATCAAATTGTTACACTAGTTTAAGTCTTTTTCTCTGTTATCACTAACATATCTAACTTCATACTCGCATTTTATGAAGTATGATACATGTGATACATTTTGTATTTCATGAATAAAACCCATTTCATGCATAAGTTCAATTGTTATATAAATACAACGAATATAACGTAAACATGATTAGTAAAAAATATAATTACTAAAATAAAAAAA
Source organism: Wolffia australiana (assembly GCF_029677425.1). Taxonomy (NCBI): domain Eukaryota; kingdom Viridiplantae; phylum Streptophyta; class Magnoliopsida; order Alismatales; family Araceae; genus Wolffia; species Wolffia australiana. The sequence continues at coordinate 20,068,869 of NC_135840.1, read as the reverse complement.
TATTGAAGGTCTTCTAAGCATGGCCCGGCGGTGCTTGAAAATATTAAAGTGAAAAGTTTGAATCTTGACTGTCGATCTTCTTGAAGAATATTGAATGGTCAAGATCCATTCCCTTTCCCTGATGCGGACAAGTGAGGACAGGCCAGTTGGAAATTAACGCTGATGTAGTAGTGCTGATTGGATTCAAGGATCACTGAAACTTAAGGGGGTCAATAACTGTGATTCAATCACATCTATTGAATCCTATATTACATGGATCAAATGACCACTTGTAATATAGTCCAGTTCAGCCCTTGGCATTCGTCTTCGTCGCCAATAAGACATTTTTTGGTGATGGAGATGGACAAATATGCCACCTGATCACTTGAGAGGAAATGAGATTAATCCTACATCAAGCATCTACATTAAACTTCAACTTTATCATTGTTTAATCATCTTTCCCATAATGTTAAAAATGCTCTTGAGTTTTAATCAGAGGAGGAAGATCCTCTTTTGCTTTTTGGTCAGAGGAGGTGACACCCTCATGCTCCTCATGAAATGGTGGGTGATGAGAGAGAAAAAGGGGAGTGTGGAGGATAAGAGTGAAGAAAGATGTTGCTGGAAGATGACAGTCTGAAGCTGATGCCAACTGTTAGATGACAATGAAATCTGGTAAGTTTTCATGTGAAAAATTCATATAAACTCCATTTGTATGAAACAAAGTATAAATATAATAACTAAGTATATTAATCTCACAAAAAAGTTTAGGTTCTCTTTCAAGATTTATATCAAAAAAATTGAGATCATTCCATTTAATAAATGATTTGCTGCATTTTTCTCCACATTTTAATTAAATTGAATTCCCTAAAAACATTAGTACCCCTAAAAAATTACCCACCTTATTTAACTATTTTTGGGTCTATTAATTAAATAAAATCATTTTATTTCTTCATAAAAAATTATATAACTACTCTCTCACTTAGCCATTTCCACAAACAACAGGAATGCCCTCTCAATTACATGATAATTTTACTTCATTTTCTCTCCTTCTAGACAATTCTTCACCCTTCCCACTACCTTTTTTTATTTTCCACCTATCCATCTAGCACATCTTCTAACATTTCCCTTATCTAGCATATAATAATAAATTTATTTACTAGTAATATCGCCGTAATATCTCTTCTAACTCTTTCATTAATTGTACTTCTAACTGCCAATCCCTGATGAAATGACCTTGCTATGCGCCATATGTGTTTGAGTGAATTAAAATTTTCTAAATTTTATTTGAATGAAGTGAAATTAATAAAAATGACTTGTTAATACCCCCAATTTTGCCTTATCGATCACATTTCAAAAAACGGTGATATCATAAATAGAATAATGATCTCCTAATAAACCGTTAGTTAACAGTAGTAAATGGATCATCTTGAAAATATTAAAAACATTGAATTTTAATAAAAACATATGTTCTTATCTAATTTGAAGGTATTTTGACTTTGGTTTAATAACTTCAATATAAAATTTCCACAGTTTTTTACCTTGTTTTTAGAAATTCCTCATCTTATTACATCCAATAGTTTTATATTTAATTACGTAGTCGTTCAACACAGAGAAGAACCTTTCTCATCAAGAGTTATTATTTATGAAACTTACAGTGAAGTCTGTTGAAGAACTTTACGTTTAAGTGTCACAGGAATTCAAATTAATATTTAAAGGTGCAATGATTAATAAATGATGAATCTATGTCAAGTTGATATTAAGTCTGGAATCAATTCTAATGTTAAAAAACAAATTTTCCATATTATCATGAATCCTTTATATTTAACTGGCTTGGTGGCCCAAAGATTAGGGTGTGAAAAAATGTGGGATATAGCCGATGGATTTGGATTTGAAAAGCCTTGATTATAGGCCTTGAATTGGGTTGAGTTAACCTAGAGTTTTTTGAGCTTGAACTCTTGGTTGGACCAATATGCCTAAATAGTTTGATTGTGTTGTTTGAAAAGTATATGGTGGTGTCACACGCTCAAATATCGAGCTACGTTTCTTACTCAGAATTGGCGTGCGCCGGCCTCAGTGCTTGGAGCAGAACATCGAGCAGCCTTGATCTCTTGCAGCGGAAGCTTTGCAGATTGCTTAAGATCGCATAGAAGGGGTTAAGAGGAGATGGTGGTGCTAGGCACCGTCAGGGAATAAGGTCATTGCATTCATATCATAAAGAGTACATCATCATTGGGAATAATTACATGGAGGAAGATGAGGGGTGATACAACGGACGAGACGAGGCGCTTTGCGCCGAGGTAATGTCGCCGCACCGCCTCACGGCCGCCGCTCCGCGCCCGCGCGCCCGCACTGCCGCCACACAAGTGCGTCGGGTCGGGCGCCGCGCGCCCGCGGGCCTGGTGATCACACACGCCACCCCTGCCTTGACGATCACACATGCCACCGGCACCCGTGTCAACACTCTAGCGCACAGTCTGTGCAACGCTGCCGCATTCGACGCCCTCGAGCTGGGCGCTGCGCGCCCAGCACTACCCACAAGAGCGCTACGCGCCTGCTGTGCCGTCTCGGCGCTCCCAGTGCGCCACATGCCTTAGTCTCCTGGCGGGACGTCTCCCAGCCCAGCGCCCCACACACGCAATGCGCGCATTGCCCGCGCGCCCCACACACGACATTAAAGGATGAAATAATGCGCGGCCCCACACACGCATTACTTCGCGCGCTGCAACCGCTCTACGCCGCCCGGCCTGCGCGTCCCGCACTCGCGCGCAGCGCTAAGCGCTGGCGGGTAGCGTTGGCGCTCGCGCGTGGCGCTTGGCACGCGCGCACACACACCGCTCAGCCCACGCGCCTAGCACGCGCGGACCGTACTTGATCCGTCCCGCCTTGGGCGCGGACATGCACGTGCACAGTCTGCCGTGAATCACCACCGACATTGGCAATGGCCTGAAAGATCAGGTATTTGGGCATCGCTACCCATAATGACTCAGTCCTTTAATGTCGTGAGCTGAACTACAACAGACACGCCCTCCCAATAAACACGCAGGCCTCTGGGCATGGAATGCCGCCTAGTTAGGGGCCTATCAGGTGGGCATAAAGGAATAAATACATTTTTTTACGCTTGGAAAAGATTAAGTGTGTAGAAATAGTATTTATTTCATCCTTGAGATATGTTAGGAGCTATGTACTAGAAATAACCAAAAAATTGTATATTTTAGATATAAAACCACTAGAAACTGAAACGATATTGACTATGATTATTGTTAGATTGATGATGTATAATCGTTAGATTGTTGAACTATAATCGTTAGATTGATGTTATCACTTTGATAATGTATCTCAATGGGAGATAATTCTTGGAAATATTGGATTTTTGAGTAAGGTAGTAATGCGAGGGGATACTACTCTTTAATAATTACTACTACTTTTATATGTAAAAGTAGATGAATGGGTACTATCCATTCTAAAAGCGTCATTATCTATACTTAACTGCCGAAATAACAGGAGATGCACAAAGCCTGCCTTACAACTTCAAAAACAACACCTCAAACAGCTACGGTTCCATAGCTTGATGTTCACCTCGATCTAGATTTATTTTTTATTTTTAAATTTACCTTGTGGAGTCCAGCATGTTTAGAATGGGTCTTGCCAAAGCCGGACACTTCAAATATTTGAATAATGAGAGAGATAGAGGTAGAGAGAGACGGAGAGAGAGATGGAGCTACTGGAGGGAGATAGAGAGAGAGAGAGAGAGAGAGAGCACAATGAAGCGCCACTTGTCGGACCAATAGAGCATGCAAGGCAATGGAGTTTGTCTTGAGAGCGGTCTCTCGTCTTTTCCGCACAGATCCTCGTCGACCTCTTCACCTTCCTTGATTTCTCCATCGTCTCTGGGAAGCAAGCTCGGTCCTCCATCGTCTCCTCTTCTCTCTTCTCATCGCCACCCTCATTCAGTCCATGGCGAAAGTTTGTAAACCTGCGTGCTGTGGAGCCGAAACAGCTTCTCTTCTCCTCTATGTTCCTCTTCCTCTATAGAATACTGAGCTTGGTTCTCGTTCTCACTCAGTTCCTTTATTATTCTACTAACTTATCCGCGACAGGGAAATAACATTCCCGAGGAGAAAGATAGGATATCTAGATTGTGAAAACGTTTTATGGTGTCTGCTTTCCCTGGATTTGATTGTCATCAACCTTTCCCCAATTTCAAGCATTCCGTCCGGCATTCGTATTTCTAGTTTATGAAGTCAGATCGTCGTCCTCTATAGCTCTATTTTCTAGTTTATGTAGATTCGAACGTCATGTTAGGATCTCTATTTCTTTGATCTTCGTTCAACCCCTACAACGCTTCCACGAAGACGATTCTGGTTCCGCACGAGCGTTTGACTCTTCCAAAGAATCCTGTCAATGGGGGAAAGAGGTACGGCGCATCGTGATATCTCTTCATCTGCTCTCAACGATAGATCGCCTGACCGAACTAGTTCGTATTCATATTTTCCACGTTGATTTCAATATCATGTAGGACCGAAGAACTCCTCTCCAGAGATGAAACTTCATCTGTGCATTATCACCTTATGCATTGTAATGCTTTTCATCTTATATCAAATTACCAACTTCCAGTACCTACACACGAAGGTTAGAGTATCACTCGAATCCCCTTCTCCTTCATGCATATGGCTAGATTTTCCAAATGGGTTCTTTTTTGTCTTACACACGTCTCCGCCGAGCAGGTTGAAACGAAGTTGCATCCATTCGATACGTCCATGGTACATACTTGAGGGTTGCCTTTTCCACGTTTCGTCGAATTTTTTGCTAATCTTCTCCTCTTTTTCTCGAGGTTAATTATTAAACTGAGGAAGTATTGATTGGTTTTCGATTACGGACGGAGATAGTACAGAAAATGATTTTAGTGGAGTATTTTTCGCTGCCAGGATTCACTCTCAGCCTCTACCACGTTCGGACACCTGCCCCGGGGCATAGTGCATTCAACTTCAGATATGGAACTTAAGCCTCTGGTGTCTCCAAAGAAATCAACCTTTAAGGTTTGTTTGACCTTAGAACATAAATTCACTTCAAAGTCTTGAAACAATTAATACCGATCACCTATTTCGCCTCGCCTTTAAAGCGTATTTTGTGACTTGGGTATCGCGACCCGAGAATATTTTCCCTATGCCTCGTCGTGTGGTAATTTGTTTTTTCCGCAAATGTAAATACGATACGTTTCACCCTGCGTTTGCGTTCCAAGCATTACTATGAATTGTGAATGGTCGATACAGGAAGATTGCAAGGGTGAAGAGAAAATCAATTCTTGCAATCTACTGGCGATCTCTGCCGGGCTCGCTCAGAAACGACGCGTGGATCTCATAGTCCGTAAGGTGTCGCCTTCTTCAAACATTCTTCTCCATTCTACTCGCACTTCATTCTTGGCTTTCGTCTATTTTACTTGCAAATGCAGTTCCTTGCAGAAAATTTCAGGGTCGTTCTATTCCACTACGACGGCAAAGTCGACGGCTGGCGCAGTCTCCCCTGGTCTTCCTCAGCCATCCACGTATCTGCTCATAACCAAACCAAATGGTCTCTGCATTTCATTTTGCTTAAAAAGATTCTTAGTTTTTGTTTTCTTCCAGATATTTCATACGTGGCCAATTGGTTTCAGGTGGTTTGCCAAGCGTTTCCTTCACCCGGATGTGTTGTCCATCTACGACTACATCTTCATCTGGGACGAAGATCTTGGAGTTGAGAACTTCCATCCAGGAAGGTACTTCCATTAATTAATTTCCTCTCAATTCCCCGACGTGGTGTTTTCATTAAATACAATTAACTGCCTCTCTTTCAGGTATCTGAAGGTGGTGAAATCTGAAGGCTTGGAGATTTCACAGCCGGCGCTTGACCCCCGGCGGTCTGAAATACACCACAAACTCACGACCCGGAAAGAGGAGCTCTTGGTTCACAGGTGGCCCGATCAAACTGAAACCCGGATCTTTTCTAAGGCTGGAGCCCAGTTTTGCATTTATTTTTTTTGAGATCATTTCACTTGTGTCCCCGCGCAGGAAGGTTCAAGATAGAGAGAGGTGTCCGGACAGCGAGGCACCGCCTTGCACGGGGTACTCATTTGCCCCCACAAGCCCAGTTTCCTCGTTTGCTTTTTTCGCTATTAAAGCGCTCGATTTTCGGTGATGCTTGCAGTTGGGTGGAAGGGATGGCCCCCGTCTTCTCCAGGTCCGCCTGGCGTTGCGCATGGCGTCTCATACAGGTGCATTTAACCGGGCATATCATCAAATTATGTAGACTTTAGTAGAATGGCATACGTGAATAAGTGTTTTGGGACGATGCCTTATTTCGTCATCATCACCCAAAATCCATCAAAATCAAGAGTAGGGTTTGACGGGGCAGGTTTAGGTCTAAGGGTCAATCTGGACCAGAAGTTAATTATTAAATATTCAAATGGAGGACCAGTGGTCCCGCTTTGGTCCGGTCTGTCCAGTCCTTGGTCCTAAATCAAGAGATATAGGCTTGAGCGACGATGATGATTCCAGCATCATCTCTCGTCATCTCAGAAAGTTTAACAAGGGACAGTGACGCCTTTCTTTCTCTTCATTCTCGACAGCGAATGTTAGGATTAATCTGTTTATTGTGCAGAACGATCTCGTCCATGGGTGGGGAATGGACATGAAGCTCGGATACTGCGCTGAGGTGAATAGCCGCGTGCGTGAAGTGTATAAATTGGCTGACATTAGTAACTAATCAGAGGAGAGGCGCATGTTTCGTTTTCAGGGAGACCCGAGGAAGAAGGTGGGGGTCGTGGACAGTGAATTCGTCGTCCACTGGGGAATAAGGACGTTGGGGGGTTCTTCCAACTCAGCTCCAAGCAAGGTATCTCTCTCTCTCTCATCTCTCTGTTCTCACTCTCTCTCTCTCTCTCTCTCTCTCTCTCTCTCTCTCTCTCTCTCTCTCTCTCTCTCTCTCTCTCTCTCTCTCTCTCTCTCTCTCTCTCTCTCTCTCTCTCTCTCTCTCTCTCTCTCTCTCTCTCTCTCTCTCTCTATCTATCTATCTCTCTCTTTCCCTGTCTCTTTCTCTCTATCTATCTATCTCTCTCTCTCTTTCCCTGTCTCTTTCTCTCTATCTCTCTATCTATCCCTCTATCTATCTGTCTCTCTCTCTTCCCTGTCTCTTTCTCTCTATCTTCTATCTCTCTTTCTACCTATCTATCTCTCTCTCTCTCTCTCTCTCTCTCTCTCTCTCTCTATCTCTCTATCTCTCTATCTCTCTATCTCTCTATCTCTCTATCTCTCTATCTCTCTCTCTCTCTCTATCTCTCTCTCTATCTATCTATCTATATACCAATCCATCTCGTAATCTCTCTCTATGCCTCTATCTGTCTATATACCTATCTCTATGTCTCTCTACATCTAGCTCTCTCTCTCTATCTATCTCTATGTCTCTCTACATCTAGCTCTATCTCTCTATCTATCTATCTCTATGTCTCTCTACATCTAGCTCTCTCTCTCTCTCTATCTATCTCTATGTCTCTCTACATCTATCTCTCTCTCTATCTATCTATCTATTTATCTATGTATGTCTCTCTCGCTCATCTTCATTATGTTCGCCCATCTGGCAGGTTCCTGGGATTGCGAGAAATGACGTGAGGATGGAGGTAATATGGTGCTTTATTTGTTATGGAAGAATGACAAAATTTTATCGATGTGTTCAAAGAGAGATACTGATGGACTGGTGGGCCAGAGCCGGCGAAGAGCAAAGATGGAGCTGTATATCTTCCAAGATCGCTGGGACAAGGCAGCAAAGGCGGACAGTGATTGGGTTGACCCCTATCATCGGCGGCCCGGTACAAGGCGAAGTTGGCCCTCCCACAATTTCCTGCACTCAGCAGGAGATACCCAGCGAAAGATGGACAATGAGGCTTAACTTATCCATTTTGGAGAAACTGGTGTTATTTGACTCATTCACACGGTTGATAAAGGTTTCTCATTTAATGTGATTGGTTTCCTTGAACGAGAAACAAATAGCAAGTGTGCATCATATTGAATTGTTCTGGAGTTGTAGATTCATTTCTTAATCTGTGGACCATTATATATTTTTATATATAATGACATTATTAATCTATCAATTACAGATCTCAATTAATGTGATTCACTTAATTAAAATGACGGGATTAAGTCATTTCTAACAATATACATTTTTATTAAATGTGTAGTGGCTAAGTCTATCTTAATTATAATGACAGGATTAATTAAGATTGACTAAGAGGATTACTTATTTCCTCTTCCTATAAATAGGGGTCAGGTCATTGGGTCATAAAGGGTTTCCTTCTCTTGAGCACCCCGTTACTCGGAGTGACTTCAGAAAATCATCATATGTTGATCCAAAATGCCTCCCCTGAAGACTGGAAGATTCTATAAATCCAAGACATTATGGATCAAGGTATGTTTTATATCCATTTACATTCATCTGTGACCTTCTTATCTATATAATGTGTTGGACTTTTAGTCCTAGCTTCTATAATAGTCAATATTTCAGATGTATCTAAAACAAAATCATTGTATTAAGCCTAGTAATGAATGATCATTCAAATATTGTTCAGTCTTAACCTAACAATTATAGTAAGTTCTGAACAAGTTCCAAACAAGCTTCAAACAAAATATTTAATTTATAAATGGGCCGCCTTTGATGTTGTCAAATTTTGACTTTTATCCGCCAGACTGCTAGTTAAATCCATATGGATTGTTTGATTTCAAATTTTAGCTTAAAGTGTTGTTGAATTTCTGTTAAAATGGTGCCTAAAATGCCCTGAATTAAAGGAGATAGGATGTTAAAAAAAGTCAATTATGGTAACATTTTGTATACTGAAATCAACTCCAAATCAATGGTTAGATTGATAAGAAACTTATCATTGCTTTCGAAATAGACTATAAACATAGAAATATAAGAAGATATAATAAAGAAAGACAGAAGCCTGTGGAAATACATCAGAACTTTAAAGTACCAAGGAAAGTCAAGAAAAGAGGCAGATCCACATCAGCACATAGAGAATAAGCTAACAAATGCGAGCATAGAAGTAAGGATGGGACAAGAGAAAGAGGATATCTTTTTCAGGAAGTGGTAACTCATGTTCAAGCATTACAGGCAGAGGCTGGAGAGCAGGAGAAGCATGCATCTAGAGGGAAGGTTTTTCCCATTCTTATGGTTTTTGTTCATTCTCTTTCTTTCATTTTTCTTCCTTTGACTCTCTCACTCTATGTTATAGTTCAAGACTATATCATATCTGGTATTACATTTATTCAAAAAGGTCTTAAAATTTTATTTTTTCCATCTTCATCAGTATCATTATGTTAGATGTACTCCGTTTTATCCTCCCATCACATTCATCTTTAGCATAACCTCTTAACCCCTCATTATCACTTTTATTCATCACGACACCTCATCATCTCATCATAACTTAAGTAGCTTAAACATTTACATGTTTTCACATATTCACACTCATTTGTACTTCTCTATCACCTTAACTTCATTTTCCACTCTATCTTTCACATCACTATCTGGTATCTTCTATAATTTCTTTTAATCTATAAATATTATTGATCATCTTCACATCTCCTTTCACTCAGCTGACTATCTCCTATTATATTAGTATCCATTCTCGTCTCATTAATCACCACTTAAATAATTATACATTCCTAATTGTCATTCCATGTGGACATGATCCTTACTCATCCCAAGATATATTTATTTGAGTAAAGGTGGTTTAAAAATTTTATTGACTAAACCCAAAAGCCAAAGAAAAAAATAATTACACTCCTACAATGAAGCTTATCAATATAAATAATATAAAGACACTTTATCGAAGGTATTTAATCAAATATTTATCACAATATTTTGGTGTGTTATTAATGTAAAAAGGATCCCAAATAATGAACAATAAGATGTAGAATAATAATAATGTATATACTTGATACGTCGATTAAATTGTAAATTATAGATGTAGAATAATAATAACGTGGATAAAATTAGTTGATAAAATCTAGAATTCTTGCACCATTTTAGTTGTTTATCATTCAGTTCTATCAGATACTGAGACTTTGAGAAAGAATTCAACAGGATGTGAACAAGGAAAATCTATTCTTTTTGGGTTCTTAAAATGGTGATCTTAGTGGTAGAAGGAAATATTGGAGGGTGATGCGGAATGACATTTCAGGATTGAACGTCCGTTACAACATCAATTAGGATGAGTGAGGTGCAAATGAATGTTGATGCTAATGCGATGCAAAAATTAATGAGAAGTACAAACCTGACGTCGACAGACACCAGCAGCTAGTAAATCACAGTAGGGGGGACCTAGGAATGCCATTAGGCTCCCAATGACCCAGTCATCGAGTTGAAGTATGATGGTGTGAAGACGGCTACTGCCGCTAGTGCACGCACCCTCAACGAGTCCAACCAGGGACAAACTGATAGAGGCCCTAACTCTCATAGCGATAGCCCTATGTATCCTTAACCTAACCCCAGCGGTGGAGATGGGTTCGGGAGGCACTAAAGGAAATAATGAATGTGCAAATAGGGAGAGGACCAAGCATACCAGGATAGACACGGCCCAGTTGCATGCGATAGTGTCAAAGGGAGTCGTGGTGCGGAGGTGCGCGGGTGGCAATGCCATCGGTGCGCGGAGGGTGGCATTTGCGAACAATGGTACCCAGAGCGTAGACAGAGGCAGCAACAGTGCGCAGAGTGCGGCAGCGCACAGACGAGAGGGTGACGCACAGGCAGCGTGGGGCAGCGCGAGGCCAGGAGTGCGAGCGGCACACATGCAACAGCCTGAGCACGTGCAAGTGGTGGCCTGAGTAGCACGTGAGCGACAGTTTTGGTGACACACAAGTGGTGGCCTGAACGATGACCTCAACAGCATGCGGGCGACAACCTATGCAGGCGTGGAAGGCGGCATGAGTTGCATAGGGGTGGTGGCTTGAGTGGCATGCATGTGATGGCTGGAGCGGTGCACGAGTGGCTGTGTGGACAACGAGCAGGCAGCGGTGTGACATGCTGCAACCTGAAAGGCGCGGACACCAGCTTGTGCGGGCAGGGGTAGTGGCTTGTGCGAGTAGATGTCGATGCGATACGCGGTGGCCTGAGGCGGTGCAGACGGTGCAGGCGCAGCTGATGGCCTATGCAAGCAGGTAGGGGTGCGATACGTAGCGGCCTGAGCAGGCACATACGTCAGCTTGTGCGGGCATGAGCGGTGGCTTGTGCAAGCAGGCGGCGGCGTGATACGCAGCAGCCTGAGCATGCACGGAAGATGACCAGTGCAGGCGCGGGCGATGGCCTATGCGATCGGGCAGCAATGCGATACATAGTAGCCTAAGTGGGTGCAGATGGCAGCATGTGCAAGTGCGAGCAGCAATGTAATATGTAGCGGCGGCCGCGGCGGTGGTGGCGGCGGTAGTAGTCGGCGGTGATGATAATAGTTAGTGGTGGTGGTGGCAGTGGTGTCAGTGGTGGCGGTGGTGGCGGCAACAACGGCGACGATGGCGACGGCTGCCAGGGTTTCACAAAGGATTGCCAAATTCACGATGGAAATTTTGTAAATAAGACAAACTATCAAAATTATAATATAATAATATAAGATAAACACTTTTCTTTTTTCCCTCTTTTCTTCTCTAACTTTTAACGAGGGTACCCCCCCTCCCCTTACATAGGGGGTGAATATGGGCCTCCCCTTTAGAAATAAAGGAGAAAGGCCCACATGTTGGGTCCTCAGGTCCCTTGTAGAAAGAAGAGGCCCACACATAGGCCCACGCACACACAAACACATGGGTCAACACACATGGGCCCAAACATACAAACACATAGGCACACATACGAGGCCTTCAATACAAAATATTATATAAAAGCACAAACAAAGATAATGTCAACCTCTGGGCCCCGTTGACTAGGCCGGATTTTTCACCTCAGCCCTGGCTCCTCGAGCTGGTTGAGACCGTTCTTCAAAGCTAGATGGTTCCCATTAGATGGATATCAATTCATGGAAGTCGAGGTGATTATGTCAAATGAATGTGCATTCACATCATATAAAGGGGTGATTTTTTTAGTCTTGAGTTGTATGATTAATCATAGGGATGAGACCTTAGTGGCCTAGACACTTGGTAGGACATAATAAGCAAGAGGATAAGGGAAAGACAGAGTACATTTGAGTGGGTTAGAGATAAGTCTGAAATTTTATAAAATTATGGTGTCTTTCCTTTTCTTACACCTTATTATTCAGATATAAATTGATACACCTAGTTGATAATTCATGTCCTATTAAAAGTAGTTAAATATATTTATATACACATCTCACCATTGTTCTTATGTATATATTTATCATGATTACCTTTATATACTAAAAGACTATTGCTATAGGTTTTATGACTATGCATAGTTAATATATCAATTTTGGGTTCTAGGCCTTGAAACGAGGCTTGGAAACATTTCTCCAAGTAGTAGAAGCTCAAATCAATCTCGATTGATATGTTTAACTAATCAAACTTTTGGTACCTTACGGGAAACTTGTTCCACCCTTGAATTTCTCCCTATGAGAGTGTTCCAAAGTTGTTCGTATTTCTAGCTTGTCGGGTTTTATGGCCTTCATCTTGATGAAATAGAGTAGATTCTTACAGCTGAAGACTCGGAATGCAGTTGACATGACATTTACAAAATGATAAATCAAATCACATAGATAGAGATCGCATCTGTAATTTCTTGGACCCTAGAGTGAGACATGTCTAACTTCTCATGTGTGCATCCTCTAAACGTATCCATCGAATCCCCAACACGCTATATCTCCTCCTTTTTCATAGATGAGATCTGTTTATGCTCCACTGTTATTGTTGTGTTGTCCTGATTGTATATGGAATGGAGAGGAGCCATGAGGGAAAGGGTGAAAAAGGAGAAGAGCCTTGACCTATTCCAGCTTGGGTGAATTTAATTAAGGGCCTTCTCCTATATATACTATGTTGGTATCTTTCATAGAAACCCCAAAAAATTGAGTATATCTTCTGATGTCCAAATAATTATTTGTATGTGACCCTTTAGGCCCATGTATCAGTCTAGTTACCAATTATGTTGGACCAATAAACTTTATTTGCATCCCAAGTTTGTTAACTATAGCATTATATAGATTAATTAATGATAAATCAATTTAAACTAATCGATAGGTCGAGTTTCCATCTTGTGGTATGCCAAACTACATGTTCTACTTTCAATAATGTGTATGTCATTGTCAAAGTACAATCATTTGTTCACAAGACGTCTTTGGTGTCTTCGTTGTAAGGACCCCTTACACAACCATGACATGAATCAACATGATTGATATCTTATTGTATAATTCCATTCAGGTATTCTTACATATCAATTTAGTGAACTATTTTTGCTAAAGAGTACCCACTATGTATCCTTAGTTTCTCAGACTAATGGTCGCGAGACTAGTCATAATCATCCAATGAGTGAAACTACATAGCCCTTCTTCGGATCCTGCAATTTCCTTCTAGAGTATCCTTTTGAATATGAATATTTAGAACACTTGCTGACTAGTGATATATGTGTTATGATATCATCGTAATTCACCAAGTCAAATCATCTTTTCATAAACTTCATTATAGACATCACACGAGCACTATAATTGAATGGTTTAGATTAATGAATATGAACAAGATGTGGAATATGTGATTGGCTAGCCGGCCACATATATTTTCATCATTACCTTGAGAAGTATTCATTTGATCAAAGGGTTCTTGAATATCCTCTTCTTCCTTCCCAACTCTTCTTGAAGCATTTCTAAATTGTTTATCCAACTCTTCTAGCATAGCATCATAGAAATGATGTTCCACAAATGTGATTAAACATTTTCATCATATTGTTTAGATGATTATATGTCATGAATAATGTGGATGAGGTAAATCTAAAAGATCACAATTACAAGCATACACAAACATTAATAAAATCAAGACAACAAAATGAAGTGACTCTTCATGCGCCATTGGGTGCTTTATCATTTGAGGGATTTAATGGATTTTTATGCTTCAATTGGTGGTACTAGTTTTATCCCATTTTGCTGATTTTGAAATTATGACTGCATATATAATGTAAGGTTCCATTGTAATGCATATAAAGTTGCTCAGTGAACCATATTACCAATTGCCTACTTTGAGGAGATGGGTGTAAGATCCATGTAGAGGGCCATTATGAATTCTTGATGATTATAATTTTAATTCAATATCTGAAATTTATTGACGGCAGTAATTACCTAATATTTGGATCCAAATATTGAGACATTGGTGGATGCTTTTAAAAAATTTCAGTTTCTATAGTAATGTTATCTAACATTTGATTGCGATATCATGTCAAATTGGACATATATCATTTATGTGCTTACTGATATCTGATACTTATAGATGTACTGATATTGGAGTCACGTATAGTTCTTAGGATAGGTTTGTAATCTCATTTCTAATTAGTAATACCCAATCATCCGTTGATAACTGACTTTTGAGGTAGAAAATTGTTTTATCATTAGATTATCGAGTCAAGTTTCTTGGCCATGAAGCTACCCTTAGAGAGATGTTGAGAGAGAAAGATTAAGAGATAGAGAGAGATTGAGTGAAAAGTATAAAGAGAGAGATTGAGAGGGATTGGGTGAAAAATAGAAAGAGAGAAAGAGTGAAAAATATAAGGAGAGAGGATGAGAGAGATTGGGTGAAAAATAGAAAGAGAGACTGGGCGAAAAATATAAAGAGAGAAAGAGAGATAGAGAGAGAGAGAGAGAGAGAGAGAGAGAGAGAGAGAGAGAGAGAGAGAGAGAGAGAGAGAGAGAGAGAGAGAGAGAGAGAGAGAGAGAGAGAGAGAGAGAGAGAGAGAGAGAGAGAGAGAGAGAGAGAGAGAAATTGGGTGAAAACGTTCCAGGGTACGGACTCACTCTGGATCCGAAACGGCTCAAGTCTTGCATTGGTCAATTCGGTCTTCCCCGCGTTGCCCCCCCCCCCCCCCCCGTCAGAGGCCCCACCCAAGAACATGAATCCTGAACCGTCCATTGTGCGGACGCACCATCTGACGGCTACCACAAATTTAGAGACGAGTCCCTCTCCTTGAAAGCTTGAATATATATATACACATAAATACTCATGTTCATCTGCTCTGATTGTCCTCCCTCTTCGTTCTCTCTCTGTATATCTCTCGCTCGCGCTAGTCCCGTTGCTTGGGGAAAGAGGAAGATCCGTAGCAGGAGAGCACGGCCATGGCGGGCAGATACGAGAAGAATCCCTTCGACGAGGAAGAAGTGAATCCCTTCTCGGTGAGTGATCCGTTCCCCTCGCCCGCTATAGCAATTAGATCTGATTTTTGTTGTTCGTAGTCTCGTATCTACTCTACATTTTCTGGCTATTTGATTTCATACTTTTGCTCGCCTTCGAATTGAACTACGACTAGTGACGCGCTGGGGAGCCCTTTATCTTCGCTCCAGATCCTCAAACCGGTAGTATGGAAGTCAACGTGGTGCGCGCAGCGGTTCTACCGCGGCGTCTGCCTTTTGATTCTTCTTTTTTGGGACCTTTGGTGTCGTCTGGATTGCTGGTTTTTAGGGTAGTTGCGTGTATCTTGCGATCGTCTTCCGTTCGATCACGGTCCGCAATGGAGGAATTTAGTTGCCGCGACATGTTCTGGCTCCTCCAGTCGGAAACTCTTGGGATGAAACTGCCTACACGATTGTCCCGGTCGATTCACACCCATATTATGTATTAATTCATCGCATATCGCGTATAGAAACTTTTGCTCGTCGTGTAAGCTCATATTTTGTTTATTTCTGCGGCGAGCACGAAGATTTCTAGGTCTAATGTGGAGTTACTGTTCGCGATTTTGCATGTGTGATTTTAATTTGAGTGGGGAAGTGTGCTCACTTCCAATTCAAGATTGCCATACTCGCCGTGGTGGATCTCATCATTCTGGTCTGAATTTCATCATACTGCAAGAAACTGCAGCTATGGTAGATGAGAATTAATTGCTGTGGAAGAAAGGACTTTGATTCAAAAAAACTATACACCGGCGTACATTTAGACTCATTGCGTTTTGACTCTGATTTTCTTTGATTACGTATTTAAATGTTTAGGTGTCACTCCAAATGTTTAGGTGTCCCTCTGTTATATTTGTAGACCTAGACTGACTGCTATCCAGGAATGTTTAGGTGTCACTCCAAATCGTTCGGCAACATGATAGTGAATGTGTGTTCTTGCGTATCCCATTCACTACCAGTTCCGTGAATAAAATTGATTGTATTTCATACGGACAATTCCTACTGACACTGCTGTTGGAGCTCGAGAAGGATTTGGGGTTAATTTCAAAACAACCGTAATGACCACCGAAATCTAAGGTTTTTTCGGCTGCAATATGAACTCCAATGGAGTAAATCCAGTAATTACTGTCGGTGATCTGCCTCGTAATAAAACTATAGATATCACCTTGAAGAAAAAACTAAAATCGAATGTGGTTTAGTTATATGATTCTTCTAGATTTCATCATTTGGTTTGTGTGACATTATCTGCGAATTACCGACTTGAAAAAGAAGGGTCAGCACTACCATGAGCTGTATCATTATTCAATATCCAGGAAATTAGTCAAGATACTGCCTTATTTATTCTTTCAGCCATTAAATCAGGAATTTATGCTTTTAGTTTTTGTTAGGCCCATACGTAGAGATAATATTATTTACTGTGGTTAAAGATGTTGGATGCTTTCTCTCATCAGTTCTAAGTTTTTATTTTCTTCAAATGGTTGTTTAAGTGGTATCTTCATATTGCAGGATCCTGCCGTCCGTAAAAATGTAGCGCCATCTGCTTTTGGGGGTGGCCCATTTTATATGAGCGTGAGTATTTTTCCACTCCTTACATCTTTTTCTGTATTTATTGCTCATTTTCATCATATGTGGGTCATGGGTTTAGTTTTTTTTTCCATTTCTATAAGCATATGCAGGGGACCTTCTCTTCGTTACTGTTACTAAGAATGCAATTTCGATTACATTTTTATGTGATCCACACCAGTATTTATTTTATTTGTATGTGTTATGCCGCCGAATTGGAAGAACTGATTTTCGTTTTATAATGTGTTTCCAGTACTCAATGTCTCTCAGATGCTTTGAAAACAAACTTTGTGATCAGGACATAAATCCAGAGAAATAATACAAGGACATAAAAGCAAGAGAAATATTGTCCATCCCTGTCTCAAAAGTCGTGGAAGTTTTCAAGTGTTCTTGATTTAACCGTTTCTCTCTCTGTTGAGGGCGATTGTCTTTGTTGTACTTTTAAGAATTATGGTGCAGCCTTGAAAAACATTTTTTCTTATAAATTGTTAACAAATAGTCTAGGGAGACAACCTTACCAATGACATCTTCTATTCCCCCTCTTTTCTTTTTCCCTTTCTCTCCCTCTCTTTCTTGTTTTTTGTTGGAATTTACTGAAGAAACATTGAATTTGCATTGAAGTCCAGTGATACAACCACATGAATGCATCAGTGTGCCGATGGATAAAGCTTCATGAAAAAAATATAGTTCTAGGGGATCTATGATGATGACTCTTGGATGAATTTCAAATATCTGATTGTCGTATAATTTACGACGATGTCGCAATGTAGATTCTGAACTTAATGTAAATAAATGGACAAACTAGAAGAGAAAATCATACGCAAGATTTCCCCGTCAGAGCTCTTCACGATGTGATTGGGAAATGTCATATCTCCTTTATTTCCTACTGTCTTGTTTTTCTGTGTTTTTTTAATTGCGATTAGACGCTATCAGACTATGATGGCCGCATTTACTTTGACATGCGTTCATTTCCCTGGCTATCTAGCCCTCTTGATCAGGTTCTGTAGTTCGACTAAGCGCAAACTTTTTTTGGATACTTGTGAATTATAATTTTATAATGAAAATATTGTGTAGTTCACTTTAAATACTTATAAATAATATATTGAATATGGTTTTGGCGTCTGATTTTAAATGCATTTGACACGCGCGTCTATTTAATCTGTATTACCATTTCTTTTTTGGGTATTATTTTCAGGGCACCGGTAGTGTGCCACAGGCTTCAGGTTCAAGGCTGTCGCCACTCCCTCCTGAGCCAGCAGATTTTTACAATGACCGTGGTGCCACCATTGATATTCCGCTAGACGGCGGGAAGGTGATTCAAAACTTTCTTGAACTTACTGTTTGTGGATATCTAGGGAGTAAGTTTGTCTTTTTCTTATAATGTTTACCATATTTAGGATCTCAAGAAGAAGGAGAAAGAGCTTCAGGCAAAGGAGACCGAGCTGAGAAAGAGAGAAGAGGTTTGTCTGCCTTAATTTACGAAGACCCTAGTGTAAATTATATATTTTGGATCTCTTTCAACCACTTTCAATTATTGAATTATTGGTCGCACGGCATGGAGTGGATTAAATACTTTTTTTCATCAATTATATTAGAATTTTTGGTCCCCCGTACACAAAAAGTGTCGGTTATGAATCATATTTTTTGCTTAAATGCAGGCTCTGAAGCGAAGAGAAGAAGCTGCATCGCGGGGTATTCGTTTATTCCTTTTCAGAGCCTTCTCATTCTGATTATCGCGTGGGCTCTAAACATTTTTTTTCTTATTTGCAGCGGGAATTGTAATTGAAGAGAAAAACTGGCCGCCGTTTTTCCCCATCATACACCATGACATTGCCAACGAAATCCCCATCCATCTTCAGAGAATACAATATTTTGCCTTCGCTTCCTTTCTAGGTAAGCAAGCTACCTTTTCTTTATATTTTCTTTTATTACTGACTTTTCGGTATTTCTTCCTTACTAGGTAACCAAGCTACCTTTATCTGTATTTTTCATTTATGATAAAGATCGAGAGAAAAAGGAATTATGCAAGAGGGCGGATTCAGATTGTGTTACTGACTTTTGAGTTTCGTGCAGGGTTGACTCTATGCCTTTTCTGGAACGTCATTGCAGTGTCGGCTAATTGGATCAAAGGAGGAGGTTTTCATTTCCATCTCGTCAAACTTCAACCGCTATCTCTACTTCATATTAACCCCTTTATACGGGTACATATATATATATATATATATATATGTGAACAGGTGTGAAGATATGGTTCCTGGCGATTATCTATCTCATTTCTGGCGTGCCGGGGGCTTATGTCCTGTGGTATCGCCCTCTCTATCGGGCGTCGAAGTATGAATAACCTATCTATCCATCCATGTCTCATTTTTCTATTCTATTCAATTTAAAATTTTGAAACCGACGGGTTTGCAGGACGGACAGCGCGTTGAAATTCGGGTGGTTCTTCTTGTTTTACATGGTCAGTTCTCACGCTGCCCACAGTTTATGATTTTATTTATATTTTTTATTTGTTATTTTCTCTATAAAATTGAATCTCGAGAAGAGGTGAAGAAGTTTGGTGGACTGGTTTGTGTCTCTGTTTTCGGCAGATCCACATTGTATTCGTGATTTATGCTGCGGTGGCTCCGCCAATCATCTTCAACGGCAGGTCCTTCACGTAAGTTCTTACACTGCAAAAACCTCCATTTTTTCTTTTTTTATCCCCAATTTTTAGTTTTCCTTTTTATTCAATTAACTCTTTTTTGAATTGGCAGAGGAATTTTGCCCGCAATCAGTGTCATCGACCGGAGCATTATTGTGGGGGTAAGTTTATCATCATCATTATCATTGTCATCTTCGTCATCATCATTCTTTTGGGGTAAGTTCATCTTGTTTCATCGTTTTCATGATCATCATCACCGTAATGACTATAGTGGGGGTAAGTTCATCATCACCATCATAATAATTCATCATTTTCATGATATCATAATCCTCATGGTTGTTAATGCGGGTATAAGCTCATCCTCCTAGCCATCGTCATCGTTTTCATGATCTTCATTATCGTGGGGGTAAGTTTCTCATCACCATCAGTATTATTCATCATCTTCATGATCATCATAATCATAGTCATTATCGTGGAGGTTAGCTCATCATGTTCATTATCGTGGAATCGTCATCTTCATGATCATCACAATCGTAGTCACCATCGTGGGGGTAAGCTTATCATCATCATTTTCGTGGAAAAAAGGTTCTTCATCATCATCGTCATCATTTTCATGGAAAAATGTTTATCATCATCATCATCATCATCATCATTTTCGTGGAAAAAAGGTTCTTCATCATCATCGTCATCATTTTCATGGAAAAATGTTTATCATCATCATCATCATCATCATTTTCGTGGAAAAAAGGTTCTTCATCATCATCGTCATCATTTTCATGGAAAAATGTTTATCATCATCATCATCATCATTTTCGTGGAAAAAAGGTTCTTCATCATCATCGTCATCATTTTCATGGAAAAATGTTTATCATCATCATCATTTTCGTGGAAAAAAGTTCATCATCATCTCCATCATCATCATCTTTATGATCATCATCATGGTGATCATTTCCGTGGAGGCAAGTTCATCCTCTCTGTGATCGTCACCATCACCATGAGCATCATAATAATAACCATGAGGATGACGATGATGATGCAGATATTTTACTTTGTGGGGTTTGGGCTCTTCTGCCTGGAGGCGCTGCTGAGCATCTGGGTGATCCAGGTTTGTAACTCTGTCCGCTTATTGTTTGTGAATGGGAAGAGAGAGAGAGATGGATAGAGACGGGGAGAGAGAGCGGGATTGTCTGAACTGGTCTCTCTGCGTGCAGCAAGTCTACTTCTACTTCCGAGGAAGCGGCAAGGCGGCGGAGATGAAGAAGGCCGCCGCCCGCAGCGCCATGCAAGCCGCCATATGATCCCATCTCTCTCTCCTCTATTTCTGTCACTCTTTCTCTATCTCTCTCTCTCTCTCCTTGTTCAGACCAGATTGATATCCTCCCCCCCTCCCCCATCGCATTCGCGATACATCGTTTGGAGCTTTCTAGAGCTTGCTTGTACAGCCACCCTTGCTTTTTTAACTTTACCATATTATCTCTCTTTCTAAATATCTCCCATCTCTCTCTCTAGCTGGCTTTCCGCGTGGCCCCAGTCAGAACCAACGCCGCGCCGAATTCCGCCCACGTTCTCCGCGTAGTTCGGCAGTCTTGTTCTCACCGAACAGGAAGGAAGAATAGTCGCGTCTCAATTTTCGGAAAACCCCTCCTCCCAACGCTTATTATTATTATGTTCCACGGGTCGCCCTCCCCCCCCCTCAACCAAAGGCGTACGAAGAGGAAGACGGAGGACGATTATTTCGAAGGCAGATAAGAACAAACATGATACATGACACATGATACATGATACATGATACATGATACATGATACATGATACATGATACATGATACATGATACATGATACATGATACATGATACATGATACATGCATGTTTGAGATAGATTATTAAGAAAGTTTGTACGGGCGGGGAAGGGGTTGTCCGGTGGATGAAAGGGCGAAGGCTCAGCAGTAGGCGGTGCAGCGCTTGCAGTCGATGGTGCAGCCGCCGCCGCCGCCGCCGCCGCCGCCGTTCTTGCCGGAGTGGCTGTAGGAGGAGAAGCACTTGGCGGGGCAGCTCAGCTTCTTCCCCAAGCACCGCCCCCGCTCCTTGCACACCACCGACGACCGCCACACGCCGCTGCCGCTGCGCCCGCCGCCGTAGCCGCCGCCCCACCCGCCGCCGCCGCCGCCGACGTTCCCCCACCCGCCGCCCGCGAAGCCCGGCGGGAAGCCGTTCCCGCCGCCCCAGCCCGGGAAGCCGAACCCAGGGTAGCCGCCGCCCCCGCCGGCGCCTGGCCGGACGGCGGCGGCGGTGGCGAGGACGAGCGCCGTCGCCGCCAGGAGAAGCGCGGCCCTGCTCTGGTCTCCTTTGCTCATTCTCGCGTCTCTCTCTGCTGGACAAGAAAAGAAGCTCTCGCTTTGCTTGCTCGTTGTGTCTTTGCTTGCGCGTCTCGGTTTGGGCGGACGAGGGACGGGGGGTATAAATATAAGGTTGGCTGGGAAGATGGCGTGGCCTGGCGGTTCCAAGTGGGTAGTCGGTGGCCCTCCATTTACTGCCACAGTAACGCCTCTCTCTCTCTCTCTGTGTCTGCCTCTCTCTTGTATGAGTTGTATCTATCTGACTATCGCTTCTCTCTCTCTCTCATCTTTATCCTGGTTTTCTCTCGTCGTTCACACTCTACGCCCGGTCACTGTTTGGGTATCCGCAGATGAAAATAAAGTTTTTCGGTGCCCCACGGATCCAGACAGCCAGACAGCCAGCCGGCAGTCGCCGTTGGAGATGGAAGTGTCGTCTCTCTCTCTCCTCTCTCTTCTCTTTCTTCTCTTTCCTCTCTCTCTCTCCTCTCTCTTCTCTTTCTTCTCTTTCCTCTCTCTCTCTTCTTTCTTCTATCTCGCTTCTCTCTCTTCTCTCTCTCTATCTATCTATCTCTCTGTCTTTGTCTATCTCTCTCTGTCTTTGTCTGTCTCTCACATGCCACGTCGCCGCTACGGCGACAGATCCCAAACTTTCTCTATCCCCTTTGGACTCGATAGTGATTCAAGTCTGCCCTTCTGAGGGAAAGAAATACGTGGATGGAACAGTGAGAACTGATGGGCACAGTGGACGTCCCATTCAGCTTCTACACATGGAATAGCTCTTCATGAAGACCTATACCTAGGTCTAGGTCACTACTTTAAGCAAAGTTCTGAACCCATTGTCACGTTTCCTCTCTCAAAAATACATTTTACGGCATGGATATTCCAGAAATGATTATCCCCTAAATGGAGTTGGTCCAAGACCAAAAATGAGCGATGAGCAGTCAAGCATTTATTCTTAATATCCATATTCAAACAATACTCAAGATGTACATTGAAATATCCAGAAAGAATCAACTATCAAATCATATTTATATGTCAGGTGTGGCGGATCATGTGGCCATTAGTGTAAAGACACAGAGGATGGATGATGGGTTATCTTTTAGGGAAGGTTGCACTAAATTGATCCGTATTTATTCATTTATGATATCGTATGTTACTATCAGTCAGATTGGTTCATATCATAGTCATAATTTGTATTGAGACTGAAGACACCACTTGTGGAGGAATGGTTGTATTTTTACTATGACTTAGGAATCCCTAATCATGAGATTCAAATTAGTCTTAGCTAGGATATAACAAGTCTGTGAGGATGATTAGATTGTCAAGATTGAATCAACCAACCCCCATATAAAAGGAGATCAGATGTACAGGGTTAAGGTAATTAGGATTCCTCATCTATGTGTTTAAGGAATAAGATGCATGGAATTTCCTGTCCATGGTGGTGCAAATGTTGGAGAGGGGGTTCTCAAATAGTTATGTTATGGATCAGTGCTAACTAGAATAACAGACTAGGATTCGGCTATTAAACATATCCTATGTTATTTCAGAGTGTCATGTAGATGAAGGTTTATATGTACATGGTAACCCATGACTTCACTTCAAATAATTGGCAACTACAAAATCTAAATATGACGAGCCCCTCATAAATATGACATTTGGACTCGATCTTGGACCTTCTTTCTATGTGCTCGGCTAATGCTTGGACTAGTTTTATATGATTTTTTAAAGATAAGTTTTTTTATAAAATTTAGAAACTAATTTGAAGGAGTAGTCAAGTATTATTTGCCCTATGGCTAAATACAACTTAGGGTTTGAGTTACACTAGATGAATTCTAGGCTCAATTTCTTATTCAAATTGCAGAATTTTTTAAAGTAGATTTTTTTATAGATATGAGTGAATGTTTTTTTAATAAGCCCAAAAATATTTAAACATCAAATTAACAAAAAAATATTATCCAAAAAAAATTCAGGCTGTGAAGATAAGATCTAGAGATTAGTTTTAGCTACTGATTGACATATGCAACCATCAGACTTTAATTGTCCTCAGTTGATGATAGTGGAGGTGCATTAGCAGTCTATTTATTGGTTTTATAGTGGTCTCTAGAGCCTTCAATCTGAAGAAAAATGGAAGATGATGTAATAAATAAGCTTTAGAGACAAAAACATGGTGGAAATGATCCACAATCATGCATGGAGTATTTCTGGCAAGCTTACAGAAAAAGTTGGCTAGATCTCATAGAATTAAATATTAAGTCCATCGGTTACCTATGGTCAACCACCCAATTGAATCCCAATTTAAATTATTGGTATTTTGATTTTAAATTATTTATATTTTTAATTTAAAGATAAATAACTTGTGAATTTTTTTACTTAACTCAAATTATTTATAAAATAAAATTGAGGGAATTGACTAATTGATTGAAGGAATTCAATTTTATCAAAATTTTTTTAAAAATCATCCGCCCCTTTTTGTTTTTTTTTCAGGCAAAAAACACGGTGCCGGGTATGGCCAACCCTGCGATTGTGCCCGTAGACTGATCCAGCCATGCCCTGGACGCCACCTAGGGGGATTTTATTTATAAAGTGAAGTGTTTATCAATGTTTATAGGCATGGAGCGAGTATAAATATCCCAATTACACTCGGATCCCACTCATCCACGCCCATGTGCAAGAAAGGAAACGATATATAAGTGATACCTTGCATGTGCTCGTAAAAGTGCTCGCGTCAACACCTCACACGAGCTCCCTGCATGATGATGGTGGAGAGATAGTGGAGTTGTTCCCGCCTTTAACAAGTGCATAGATGAAATGCGTGGCGAGGACCTCATCCAAGGTGGGCGCAGTCCACCCCGCTGTAGTGATCATCGGATCAGGCTTGAGCACTCCCACCTCGAGTGCTCCATGTAATCCGCCACTCACACGGGGCCTCCTTCGAAAGTGTGCGACGTGTGTGGAGGTTCAGCAAGCCGAGAAGTTCGACACGATAGCATCCCCTAGCGGTCGGAGGGAACGCTTGCCAATAAAGGAAAAGGGAGGAAGGGAGTCGTGTGTGTACTGCATGGTTGGCGAGGGCATCTGCTGTTTGGTTGCCCTCTCGCAGCTGATGATGAACGCTAGTTATGCGAGGGCGGCACCGCATGATGTCCTGCCATACATGGTGTTGTCGCCATTGGGAGCATGTACCTGCATGAAGCATGTCGACTAACACTTGTGAGTCTGATTCTACGACGATATTATGAAGGTTTCGTTCCTCGCAGAGGAGTAAACCATCACGTATCGCCATAACTTCAGCTATTGTGTTAGTTTGTACGTCATAGAAAGAGGAGAAAGCAAAGAGAATACTCCCTGTATGATCTTGTAGGATACCACCTGCCCCTGTTGGCCCCGGGTTCCCTTTGGACGCAACATCCACATTCAGTTTGAGGCTGCCAATTGGCGGTGGGTGCCAATGGATGACCTGTAGCTGAATGCGGAGAGGGGCAAGGGTCACCGGAATGCCCCAAGCACGAAGTAGAGCGCATCCGAGTGTTGAGTTGCAGTTGCGAGTGGGGATGAGCTGGTGGATGCGTCATATCCATACCTTGACGTGACACATGATATCCACGGCGCGCATGGGAGTCCCTGCAAAACGAGAAGAATTTCTTCCCTTTCATATCTCCCACAGTAAATAAGCTATGGCGATGTGTAGGATGGGGCTCCATTTAGAGCATATTGGCAAGAGAAATATCTTGCCAAAACACTCCAACAAGGTCAGTGGAATATGAAGGAGTGGGCGCCAAGGTGCGTGATTTGGCGCCAACATTCTATGGCTGTCTCACTATGGAAAAAAAGATGTTCCATAGTCTCAATATGTGGAAATGCAGGACAGTAGTTGCAACGTGAGGTGAGAGAGTGGCCTAGGCGAATCACCCGATCATCAGTCGGGAGGCCATGGTGGAGGAGTCTCTAGAGGAAAAAGGAGACGCGGGTAAGGATCGCCGGGTGGTAGATGCGACGACCCCAGTGCTGGATGGGGGATTTCTCACAGAAATACTTCCAAGAAGAACTGCATGAGTATGCGCCGTCGAGTGTGAGCGTCCAAATAGCACGGTCGGGAGTGGACCCGATTGAAGTGTTCTGGACTTGGGGTAACATGGCGGAGGGGAGGCCATGTTGCTCCCATAGGTGTGGCGTGTTGCCCATAAGCAGTTGGGCCAATGTGAGTCGCACTCAATGTGGTACAAAGCGGGGATGGCAAACGAAAGGCTCGTCAGCGTGCCAAGTATCAAACCAGGCGCTAATCGTACCTCGGCCTATACGCCAACATGTGACCTGGGCGATCTCAAGCCACTATCTCTGCCACGTCTGCCATCTCCGATGGCCCCGGATATCCATCTCTCGACGGGCCCACTCGCCATACTTGGCATAAATAAAACTTCCCAATAGGGAGTGTGTGGTGCGCATGCGCCATACAAGTTTCTTTTGAAGCATGTCCTGGACGTCTGAGAGGCGTCTGATCCCTAAACCCCCCTTGGTCGTCAGCCGACATCCTTTCTCCCAATAGACCCAATGATGGCGACGCTCGCCCTTGAGGTGACCAAACAATAAGAAACGTGCACATAGTCGTTCCACTGAGCAGAGGGTTGTGAGAGATAGTGAGTGGACTGCAAGGGTATGCAGCGGGATACTCATGAGGACATGTCGAATAAGTTGGATGCGTCCTCTAGGAGAGAGAAAATAGAGTTTTCATCCCTCAAGTTTCTTTCTCATCTCCGCCCCTTTTTGTTTGTTCACTAATTCTTATTAATTTAAAAGTTCTAATAGATTTGGAAAAGGACAACAAAATCATTTATCGTTCACACACAGGAGAAAACAAGGATTATATTATTCTTTGATTCGACACAATAAAAAAGGAATATCCCATTATTTTGTCGAATCGAAGAATAGAAAGACAATAAAAACCCCTTACAAGAATTTGTCTTTTATTTGTTAGTTATACTTGACCAAGTGATAGGTTCATGTGTATTGTCTTTGTATACCTAATATACATTAGTTATACTTGACCAGGTGACTAATTATAAATGAAAATTAAATTTAAAAACAAATATATTTTCATGCATTCATGGTTAAACCATATTTTTTCCTGATAAAAAAACGTGTGATTTTATGTGATTTATACTAATGCTATGGCATAAAAATATACAAGTAATAAATTAAAGTAGATAAATTACACTGTTAATATTATAAATTACAAGGGTTATTCAAATATCGTTGTGTTCATGTATACCACAAAAAATTCAAGCGTGGATAATGATATCCAAATCAGATGCCAAATCAATTTTGATATCCATACTGACACAAAATCTTCAAAAGTATATGTGACACAAATGGTACATAAATGATCCGAACATCCATCAAGAGTAGAGATTACACTGCTCAAAGGACATTAAAACTAGATGATCTGAAAATCCATCAAGAGTAGAGATAACACTGCTCAAAGGACAACTAAATTAGATGATCTAAGGATCCATCAAGAGTAGAGATAACACTGCCCAAAGGACATTAAAACTAGATGATTTGAGGATCCATGAAGAGTAGAGATAACACAATCCAAAGGAGATGTTGAAGTAGCATATGCCAGCTTCGGCACCAAATCATGAATTTAAATATGACTTATATTAGATGTATGTTGCAATTCTAAATATTTATATCTCTTTTATATCTCGTGTTGCCATACAGTTTGTAACAATTATCAACTACATGCCTAGATATTTTTTTACGACTTTAGAATCCATGATACCTTTAATAGATCAGGTTGATCTACTTGTTTTTTGAGTAATTTCCAACTCTATTCTAGTGAATAAAAGAGAGGTATTTTAATGTGGTCAGATAAATTTCTGCACATTCTTTTTTGATAATCATGATCAAGACGATAGTTATTGATAGGAATGGAAATATGAGTGATATCTGAGGATGGACATGATCCTAGGTCTCTTTCAGGCCCATGAAAAACTGCAAAACATAGTATTGAAAGTTTGATTCTGAACAAGGGCATCTACAATGAATTGATTTGTCAACTACTTTGAAAGTATTATCATCAAAATGTAATAATCATCAATAAAATTATGGATATCATATTATGCCATATTAAATAATAATATGTCAACTAGAAATAAGGTTATGGAGTGCGCCCAAACGATGCCAATGAGACATCATTGGAGCCGTCATTGTCGACATCAGCATCACCGCCGGTCTGTGTCCAGCTCGACCAGCACGCCAAAGCACCCGTGAAGACGCTCGGGTTTAAATACCCTAAGTAGAGCATGTCCACACGCGCGTTCACATTTTTATTACGGTTTTCATTCGTTTAATTTCTGTTTTTGTGTTCTTCATGATGAGTGCACCCTACTCGTCGTGACGCGTCCGCATCATTTTTCCGTGTCAGTATTCATCTATATCATTTATTTTGCATCATTTTAATTGTCCTAGTTTTATCTTTGTAGTAAAAAGGGGGTTCATCTAATGGGCCTCCCTAATGAACTCCTCGTAAGGGGCCCATCATGGCCCTATATAAGGCCATGATGAGCCCCATGTCCTTTTCAGATCCGGAGCTTTTCATTTTTGCCGTTACACGCCGTATTCAGATCTCACCAAGAGAGAAAGAGGAGGGGAAGAAGAGGAAGAAAAGAGAAGGATAAGAGAAGGAGAGCACATGAGAGAAGTCATATCTGCTAGCCTCTATTTTTCTGGATCGCAACACCATCGTCATCGTCCGGATTTTGAATTTGGGTCTGCGAGCGGTGCTGGCACCGGTGAAGTCTGGTCCTCGCCCATTTTGACCGTCAAAGTACACCGTGGTCAACTTGACTGTGGTGCTTGAGAAAAATCGCCCTTCCCCCTGTGTGACAAACCAGTCCGATTGAACGTACTCTTGGATCATCGCATTTGCCCAGGACACTAGGACGACGCCACCGAAAGCATTCGACTATCACCATCAGATCTTCCATCCACGCGGTGTGATTCACCGTGCGTTGTCCCGTAGTACGTCAGGAAATTCCACCCATTGTTCAGCTAGTCTGCACGCCCAGCGGGAGAATTATTCCATAAAGCCTCCCGAACATCGAACGCTGATCGCAGATAGTGCCAACGTCGACGCTTGGTAGGAGTTGACTTGCGCACACAACAAATTGTTCAGTATCCAGGAACACACGATGGGCCATCCGCTGTATACCCTACAACTACGTCGGATTTGATCAAACAGCATCCGCACGTAGTTCTCGATATACCACCATGCATGTTGTGATGCATCCGTTCTCAGGCTACAATTGGTGACACGTTGATCAGCGTCAGCCGCATTCATACGACTCGATCGAGCCGACACCTGCGGTATATCCCGCTGATCCAGATCGGGCCTCTCCGGTTAACTCTGGTGGGATCTTCTGGTTGCTTCCACGTGCCACGACGGGATAGTTCCAGCCCTCTAGCCGTGTCAGTTTCCGACATCTCTTCTGCATTGTCTGTGCCAACTGTTGTCCCTATTGTCCGTGCCAACTGCTGCCCTCCCTCAACACTCCTCAGGCCGTCGCCCGACTACACGCTATCATCCTCCTTCTGACTCGTCTCCACCCACCGGCGTCTCACCCTACGCCACGGATCCGCTGCCAGCTGAGTGATATCATGCCCGTTTCCGACACCTCTCCACCGCACCAACCCGTACTGGTACGCATCAACGAAGACGCTGACTACAACTGGCACCACCAACGAGGTACGGCGTTCCCCTTGTTCATTAGTTATATTACCGTCTTCATTATATTGTCGATTGTGCTTCACCACACTCGGGTTAGAATAGGTGAGAGATTATATCTTCGAGAAAGCTACGTCACGAGTATTTTCCTCGATACGGGTCGAGCTTGTCTGTTACATGCGAGCCCCTATGGAATCCTTCCGTTCGGGACCGTAGTTGCCGTCGCCGCTCTGACGAGGGTCAGAAGGTCACCGTCACCGTCACCGATCATCCGCTTCAGAGCTTGGAGTTCGGCGAATCTCCACAAGTCGGGCCTGTACATACATTCACCTAGGTTACATCGCATCACATAGTTACATTCACATAGTGAAATTACCCGTCGAACGACACCATCCACGACGTCCGACATCACAAGGGGTGACAATGGATAACACACTAATTATTACGATACTATCATGAATTTTACATATTTATTTGCATCAAATTCATCACTTATGCATGTTATTATGCTCATAATGATTGAATATATTTCTAGAATGATATACTGATTTTTATGTATGTTGTCTTAATTTTATACCGTCATACTCATAACTAAAAAACTTTTAATTCACTGTCTCGCTCTCTATTTACAGTGCCATAATGCAGCAATCATGAATTTTTTTTCATTTTTTATTGTTTAGGTTTATGAGATAGCATTAGAATTCCAAATATTAAAATATGAAAAAATGTGACAATATTCATGAATATGTGGCAGCAGCAGAAAATGATGCACTTAAAATTACAGTAAATGCTAACATGAGGCAGACACAACATGCACACAAGAAAAAAACAGTTGGAAGGATAAATTGTATTAAATGTCATGATGATGGGTGAATATTTTTATTCACTTATAGAGACAGGATGATGTGGGACATGAAAGCGGAATTTGTGAAAATTTAAATTAACACCAAAATTGTATTAATTAAGCATTTCTTGTGGGTGATCCGAATGGGTTTAATCCTATAGAAGGGGACTAAGTCGGTGGAGCAGGGATTTAGCAAAGACAATTGGGGAACAACTATGACATCTCTAACTTAATGGAAGTAGGATATTTGAAATACTTGACCAAAGTTTAGAACACAGATTCATAAGATCAATGAACACTCTGAGAAAATCAATAATTATCATGAACCATTAACTATCTCAAAGTTAAGGTGTCACAAGGTAGCTCGTAGACAGTGTGGGAAACTGATATCATGAGAGTGTAGGATTTGGTCGGCACAAAAAGATATTGGTGTGTAGCGTGAAAGGGGTGGATATGAAGTGTGGGAGACGAACTTACAAGATAGAAAATGAGAAGTAGGAAGAAATGAGAAGCGAGATGAAGATTATGGGGGTGAGATGAAGGGGTGTGTACAATAAAGTCAGGGGTGAGATGTTAGGAAAATGATGGAGGAAGATAAGTTATGGAGAAAGGGAAGAAGGGACCCAAGAGGAGTTGATTGATGTTGAAGACAAGAAGGTGTCATAGCATTTTCATTGTCATTATAACCAGAGAATCACCACAGAAACACTATTTTCTCATAAACAAACTTCATATTAATTCTCAAGAAAAAGTGTCCATACAAACGGGCTCATGGCCCTTTTAAAAGAATAAAACATGCAGTTATAAAGAAAATAAACTGTAGACGGTTCAAGAGAAATTGGTAGAGAGATTGGTGGTTTACGTGGAGAAAGTCATGGGGGAAAGGCGAGGGAGAGAGGTTGTGAGAAAAGTCAATTTGGAAGTTATAGGTAAGAGAGAAAGAAAGAAAATTAGAGAGGGAAGAGAGTAGTGGAATATTAAAAGTTGGAGGTTAAGAGGATGAGAGCGCGGATTGAAAGAAAGAGAACAGGTGGACAAGAAAAGTCAAAGAAGATGGCTGAGTGAGGAGAGAGAGAGAGAGAGAGAGAGAGAGAGAGAAAGAAAGAATGTGTGAGAGAGAGGAGAGAAGTCAAAGAAAGGGGCTGATTGAGGAGAGAGAAAAAACATGAGAGAGAGAGAAAAAGAGAAGGGAGAGAACATGAGAGAGGGAAGTGCTAAGCATTTCCCATCATAGAATGTGCATGATTGAGTCGGAACAAAATGCAGACTCGTAACTAACACGGGATACACGGGATTATGTGCCAATCATGGGATCTAATTTACAGAAATCAAGGGCACATTCTTCACCAATGGGACACATGCCAAAAGTTAGTTAAATATGAAAATCAAAGCAGAATCTTCAGTGAATTTAGGGATTCTGCGGACATCTTGGCCATCCAACAAATGAAATGGAGGAGAGAAAACCAAAACCGTTCATATATCTATGGATCTGTGAATAGACCCCCTTGTCCTTGTTAAAACCGGATTGAATTGTCTCTTGCACAAGTAGGCCTACTAAAATAAATTAGTTTGAGATCCATAAAATTTCTAGGTGAAGATTATTTATTGATGTTTTATTCAATTAAATTTTCATCTTCTTATCATCCCCCTTACTTTAGATACATCCATCTAGATATGTTTTATCCATCTCATCCATGTCTCCAATCTGTCATCCATCCAAAATGCCCCCTATTCACAAAAACATTTTATACACATTTATTAATCCATATGTATCTATCTCTACTTATATCCTTCTCATTTCTCTACTACCTCTATATTATATATCCTTCTGCATTATGCAGACTTTATATTTATTGCCTTATCATCTCAATATCATTCACACATTTATGTTTCTCCCTTATCTTATAAATGATTCCTTCTCATCTCCCAATCCCTATTTAAAGAGACATTAATTTTTTGAGGAGATGACCCTTATTATCTAATCACATTTTTTAAGAGTCAAGGTCATTTATAAATACTATTGATTAATTCAACTATCAATGAAAATTAAATATCCTAAACTTTAGTTTATCCCCAACCATATTGGACAAATGTAATACTGGCATTAGAACGGATATTATTTCACATGAAAACCAATCACACTTCCATCTCTCATTTATGTTCATTGAAATAAACCCATATTCATTATTATAGTGTAATGTTTATTAGAAAGTTGTTAGATACATGGATGACTAAGTGAATTATGATGAGAAGTTAATACAATGATCTCTTGTATATAAACATGTATAGTAAATATTACTATTTGAAATATACTAGAGAATCACAAATACATATCTGGAAAGAATAGAGCACACAAATCCCACTTATATGAATATAGCTGATCATGTCTTTTTTACTATGGAGACACTAAGAATAGATGGTGGCTTCTCTCTAGGAAAGATTTTCTTTGGATGGTCCATATGAATATCTGAATGATATTATAAATAATTTACATTCAAGTTTATTCATGACATGGTTGTGTAAGTGGTCCTTAGACATGAGATACCAAGGTCATCATATGGATGGATGGTTGTGTTTTGATTATGACATATGAGCTTCTCGTCATGGGGTTCTAACCAATCTTAGCTCAGATGTAACAAGATGTTTAAGAGGTTGATTATGTGGACAAGATGGGATAATCCATCCTCAATATAACAGGAGATTAACTGAAGGGACAAAATGTAGATAAATATTTGGCCATGGCATTGGAAATATTAGAGACGGAGTTTTTTGATTACTTTAGCCATACATTAATACTAATTAGAATGATTGATTAGGTTTTGATGGTTAACCATATCCCAAGTCATTCAGGAGTTTCATGTGCAAGAAGGATTGTACATATACAATAGTGATGATAGTTGATATCTATATATGATTGTATCTTTTATGTGTAATGCCATTAAACACATTGTATTCATCATTAATAACTAAAATAAGAAAATGATAAATTATTTAATAAGCCCTAACTCCTTGACTCCTATGAATCAAGCGGATAAGTTATTATGTTTCTTTTGGGTTTATTCGATGTAAATAAATTCAAATTTAATGAACTTTTTTAAGATTCAAATGGAGAAAATAAGAAACCATTTGATGACATGGAAGAGTTGTGGAGACCCAAACCATTAAAAAGAGAATATAGAGGCCAAATCAAGCACATTTCCTTCTCATCACCATCTTCCATCATTGTGAAAAACCACTGCCATATCCAATCTCAATCTCAACCTCACCGCCTTTGTCTCATACAAAAACCCTAAATCATCTAGTCTGACATCCTCTTCTCCATCTCACAACCACCCATCCATTCTTCCATCACACCCATTAGGTGTATCATCATCATTTATTCTTACACTATTCTATTTCACCATCATCCATCCACATCCATCTACATCCATTCACACATTTCATCATCCTATCTTTTTATTCATCTTCTACATCCATCATCACTTCACTTCTTCATCTATCTCACATTCTCAGTTCCATTTGATGTGTCCACGTCCTCCTACCTATTCATCATATTATTATTCATACCATCCTAACAATATAATAACTATAAACCCCTCACCACCTTGGACTCATCGCATCACAGCCCTCTGTTTTATATTTATCTCTTTTCATCCCACTTAAAGAGTACTTAAACCCTAATATACATTTCCTGTGGAGAAAACCCTTTCTCATCACTAACTAGTCAAATTATTTATGAATTACGGTTTGTTAATTTTATTCATTAACTCAAGTATCAACTAAAAATTAACATCCAAAATTTGAGTATTTCTATTGGTGCCATTGCTTGGGAATCATTGCCATTAGGTATTTTTACTCTCTTTGTTGGGTGATTATTTTACATTAAATAACCTCCATTTATCTTAAATCAGCTCATAGAATTTTAGTTACACTATCGAAGCAGGTACATTTTGATTTTGAGTTTGTGTTTTTTTGTTTTTCTAGAGAATTAGGATTTTTCAAATCGTTTAAGTATAATGGACGTTAGAAGAACAACTAGAGAACTCATGAAGCACCAAAGACAATGGGTGCTCTTTTTAAGAAATATTTCACTTAATTAATCCATAAGAATATCTTAATGGTATTATACCTTGATGTAAATCAGTTCAATTCACAACATGATTATATAAGTATTCCTTAGATTTAAGACACCCAAGACATATTTTTCATTTACAGTTGTACTTTGATTATGACCTATGAGTTCATAATCATGTAATTCTAAATAGTCTCAGTTCAGGCGCATCAAGAATTTCATGAATATGATTGAGTGGTCAACACGGGATTATTTAAACTCGGTATAAGAAGAGACAACTCAGGCAAGGTGATGTGATGAAGTCCTTGGCCAAGGTAGCAAAATATTGGACAAGAGTTTTTATGACCAATTAGGGTTTGATTATTGACAATAACCTAAGTCTTCACAGGAGCATCAAGCCAATGAAAGATCCTACGTACACTGTAACCGAAGAGATAGCTTCCGTAAGTGAGGCAACAGAAGACAGACAGATGCTCCTTTGTAGCTCCTAGAGTATGTGGCACCACATGGAACCCCATGGCCTTGACACTTGACCCATTGATACGATTAAATCAATCCTTCATTAATTCATGCATATGATGCTGTAGTAAATTAATTTTGAATGTCAATGATAATAAAAAAATGCTTTTATACTTTCTTTTGACCACTTATTATTAAGTACGTACTTGCATCATTTAACATTTAAGGATATAATGAGAAATTAATGATTTATATTCCTAAGCTTTATTTTTACATATTTTATTGATTTTTTAGATTAACGCCACTAGATTTCCTAGAGTCAAGGGAATTCTCAAGTCGACATGGAGTTTTATTTAAAATATAATTTTTGATCAAATCAAATGTTAATAAATTTGGAATTCAATCAAGAGGAAAGGAGAAACCTGATAATGCCCCAAATTTATTTTTTAAATCAAGTAATTAGTACAATTTTATCCATTTAAAGAGTTTAAAATAGGGATGTTATCATACTTACATGTTACTTTATTTTTCCAAGTGAATTTTGGTTTTACCTTTACTTTCTATTAATTTATTAATTTTATGGAATTTATTTAAGCTTGGAATAACTCTATTTAAATGGAAATGGCAGGTTTAAAAATTAAAGTTCATGTTAATTAATGTGGAGGGATGAATTACTGAAATTTATATATTTTACTAGAATCTTATTGAATTTGTTGAGAATTTATTGGAGGAATAAATGAATTTTTAAATAAAAAGGATATAATTAGAAGAAAATTAGGATTTTAAAGTAATTTCTTAAGTTGGAGGGACTCTTTTTAAATTTTGGTTGCAAATATACCCTTAAAACAGCGCTCGGTTGTGCATTAGAGGATAAATATCGAATTAAAAATATTATTATAGTTTTATTGAATTAATATCAATGTTTCTATGTTTTTAGGGAAATATGGAAGAGAGAGAAGAAGAGGGGCATATGTCCAATTACTTTTGGGCGGCATCGGTTTGCACGTGTGAATAAAAGGAGGGAGTTTTGTGAAAAAAGTCAAGAAACTGAGTTAGTGGAGCCACATGGAAAAATCTTGGCCGAGGCATCTCTTGTGGGCGGTAAGTGCAGCGCTCGTGCTAGGCATACAAAGTCGCACACACAGGAGGTGACTTGGCGACACATGAGTGGGGGTCGCTGGTAAAATCGTATATGCAAATTGATCTTACTTTCAGTTGGGGGTATGTGGCTCGCCGAGAGAAACCTGCGAAAATGTTTCTAAAAATGTGTCAGCCAATCAGAAAGCATCATGAAATTGCGTGTAAATTGAAATGTAATCTAAAAATCATATATTGATCCAAGGGCTAGGATTGTTCAATATCAATACATTAATCACTCTTAATCCTGAAATCATATTGAGCTCAAAATTTATGGGCTTGCTCATCTCGACCTCCTCTTTTTATATATATGATTGTGATAAGCTCAAAAATCCACTTTTTATATGTTGTTATTTAGGGGTTTTTCAAACTTAATCACTAAAATTTGTTTGTCCCTTAATGCTTGAGTAAGGGGTCAAACCCTAGGGAGGCAATAGGGAAATTCAGTTTTCCTCAAATTAGGGATTAGCACTCTAAGTTTTAATAGTTATGATTTTTTAACTTTTAATATATTTTATCATTAGTTAGCAATCCTTGATAAGAATTACTAATTAATCTTCTACTAAATTGTTTAATTATCCATGGCGTAGCAAACATCTAATTCAACAGTTCTCTTGATGAGTGCTTTACTTCTTTATTTTACCTGAATACTTAATTCAGCTTGAATAGTTTTTTTTTATATTTCTTTTTTTTTTTTATTCACTCAGAAATTATTTAGAGAAGAAAGTTTATCCCAATCATTATCACCAATATTTTTATAAGGGTTGGTCCAATTTTCCTATACACTAGACACCCTAAGGTAATGTTTTCTAACGTTTTGGATTTTCTTTTATTTTATTTTTACAGATTTTAGACTGTTAAGAGTATTTTTGTTATATTTTTATTTTATCCAAATTTGTTTGAAGTTGTAAAAATGTAGTAAATTAGCAAATTGTGAATATGATTCACGATTTGCTAACTTAAGAAATACTAGATCGTGAATACGATTCACGATTTTTATGCAATTCAAGGGACAGATAGGATTAAAAATAGGAAGTTGATAATCAATTAACACTAAATGATTCTAAAACGAACTAAAATCTACGAATTAAAATGACTAAAATGGAAATTAAAGTAAAACGGCGAATGGAACTGAACTATGGTTTTTTGAAGATTTGAACGCAAAATTAACTTCAGATTGAATTCAAATTGTGCCTAGGAGTACCAGGAGGGTATTATGGCTCTGTTTGAGGGAATTCGCCCAACAAACAACACCAAATTTCCGCAAAATTTGAAGGTTGAGTCTCGGGAAGAACGGCGGCCGGATCGTCAATTTCGTCTTCAAATTGAGCTCCAAATCCTCCCAGGTTGTTTCTTGAGTCTTCAAGAAGGCTAGGTGATCACTCCTCGAGCTTGAAAAATCAAGAACGACGAATAGTTTTCGATTTTCTCCTCTTGATCGCCGCAGAATCGGAAGAACAGCTCTTCCGATTCGTTATATTTTGTTTCTTAAGCGCATTATACGCAGAGCGTACAACGCGTCCTTATTTCCTAACCTGGTGCCGTGTACGGGTTTTCCTCCGTGCGTACCGTGCGGCATGTGCACGCTTTGCACGGAGGAAGACCGCCCTGTGCCATATATGTGCTTAACTCGATGCGTCGCACGCAGCGAGTTAAGCTGTGCGCGATTGGTCGACAAGCAGGTGCGTGTGGTGCGCGATACGCACGGCGCCCTGCATGTGCGTGTCACGCACCGAAAGTACCGACCTCAACGTTGATTGGTCCGCGCTTGTCTTGCATGCCCTACGCCATATAGCACCCCCGTGAGCGCCAAAACTGGCCCAGTAAGGGCCAGTTTAAATAAAAAAATGTTTTGTAATTATAAAATAACTGGACTAAATCCTAAAAAATGTGTATTAATGCCTAAAAAATGATTTTATTAATTTATAACATTCGTTTTATTTGTTTCTTTTGTGTTTTTTTTAGAAATAGATCAATTCATCATTTAATTACTTCTAAAATTCAATTTAATATAAATGTATAAATTGACGTAGTTATTTGTAAAAATTCTTATTTAACTTGAAACTTAAGGAAATTCTTCTTTTGACCAGAAATCATGATAACATGCACTATAAATTAATGTTTTTAAGCATTAAAAGCTCAAATATATGATGAAAATAGCACTAATTTTGCTCATATTTGCATGTTATTAGATCGGATCATTCAGATCAAGATTATATCGATGGATAAAAATTAATTAACAGTTGGGGGAAAATGTTAATTTTTACTATTTACCTAAGTATAAAAACAGAAATTTGACTTGCGGAGTTCATTCTGGAGGGGTCTCTTTCATAGCTGCAAGGCAGAGAGGAGCTACAGCCTGGATCAACCCTATTTGTTACCTTGTATTTCATCATATTTGAATGTTTTAGAGTAATTTGGATTATTTTTAGTCAATTTCTTGATTGCTCTTCTTGATCTTAGAATGAAACTCTAAATCGCTTGGCTTGAGGGGAAGTACAAGTCCTTACAAGGATTAAGAGGATTGATTAATGAATTGAAATATTCCACTTGCACATTAAATAAAACAATAACAAAAGAAAAAAGAGAGTTTAATTTCGGTTTTATTAGGGTAAGTTTATGAGAAAGTGGTGAGTTAGTTCGGATAACCAGTTCCCTCCAAAATAAATTGACATTAAATTTTCTTCTTAACCCCTCTATTTGACTACTTGGATCCTTTTTATTGGATCAAAGAAGTCAATTTAGAGATCTTTACTTGTTCTATTCTTCCCATCTCCTCTACCATCCTTTCTAAATTCTTCATCTAATTACAGTGATTTTATCTTAATTTAAGATTAAATTATCCCTAATTAGGGTCAGATTATTCAGGTAGATCACTAATTGAATTACCTTACTAGCTTCCCTTGGATGATACCTATACTTATCATTATACATATTAATTTAGGGTTTTATAAATTTTATTGCATAAACTGAAATCAACGACGATGAGGGATTTAAATTGGATAATTCACCCCCCTATTTTTGGTGTATCAAAGCCCAAGCCATCTCCTAAATAATATGAAGAGGCCCAATACATGATTAGCTTACTCTTGAGGCCCATTCAACCCTTCTTTAAGAGCCAGGCCAACTAATAATAAGATTCTTTTAACTGATTAGAAAGTTAAGGTCTATATTCAAGTATGAGGAGGTAATGGAAATCCATGCTGGAGATCAAGTAATCCAAACACTCAAAACCCTTGGGATTAAATCCAGTGGTTAGGATAGTTCGGGAACTTATTTTTAAGCTTGACTCCCCTTTCTTTCTATCTCGTCCTTGATTTTTTCTCTCAACTTGTTATTGGAGACCTAACAGATCAGATTTCACAGATCCATTCATTTTTTACAAGATTGCGGGAGAGAGATTTCTAGTGTGATTAAGATTCTTGGGGGAAAAGCACCACTTGGCCATTGGGCTAGAGATAACAAGGTTTGTGTGATTCCGTGAAATTTTTATCTGAATTTTCTCAATTTTTTTCCAAATTATTTCAATGTATATCCTTGACTCCAAAATTTCTAATGCATCAAACTGCACTCAAAATTTCCTCCCATAACAAAAGTTATAGGATCCTTTGACAATCCCCCAACCAGACAGTCAGCCACTACCCAAATTGTGCGATGATCAATGATACCCCCAGATTTTTCCACAAGGGCAGCCAAAGATTCTATTGTTCCTTCAATTTCCCTAAAACTCCCAAAAGATCTTAAAATGATAATAAATTATTAGAACGTATCCAAACAAAATAAATAATATATTATAGTTTTGACTAGTTCTCTTTAATTTCATTGATTTTACTCTTTAGAAAATACCTCAAAAACTATAAAAATATAAAATCATATATTCCTTATGTTGATTTACTCTTTCGTTACCTGTTCCTTATGGACTCAACCTTTACTTACCCTATACTGAGGAAAGTTGTATAACTATTGATGCATAAATTAGCATCTTAAAAATGAATTATGGTTTACGAGCCAATAAAAATTATTTGGACACTAGAGCCAATAAAGAGACTGATACATGGACCTAGAGGGTCACAAGCAAATGGTCTTTTGGATGTCAAAAGATAGACCTAAAGTTTGGGGGATTTAGAGAGCCATTGGGCTTTTAGAGAGGTCCAAGAGACATTTGGGCCAGTAAAATAGTTAACTAGAATGATACATGTGCCTAGAGGGTCACACGCAAATGGTCTTTTGAATATTCACAGATAAACTTAAAGTTTAAAGTTTTATGAGAACACCCACTTAGTATAAATCGGGAAAGGCCGTGAACCTAATTCACTATGGCAAAAAATTTTGGATCTTCCCCCACTTATCTCTTCTCCCCTTAGCTCCTCTCCATTCTCGATGTGATTGGGATGGCATAAAGGTGATAATGAAATGTGAACAGGGCTCTTCAAGGTGAAGGCGGAGATTCAACATGCCAGAGGTAGTGTGGATACATATAGAGGCATCACATTTGATCACCTCAACTTTCAAAGTCGAGCATCGGCTTCTGCGTTTCATTTATTGCAAAAAAGGGCTGTCCTTTTTTTATTGGGCCACATCATGCTGCATTGAAAAAGTTAAGAAAAGAAGCGTTAGTCATTAATGCCCATTATAGCATTGCTAATCATGATGACATAACCGTTTACATCAATTATTAGTTGAAGCCAATCATTAACTAGGTTTAGTGATTGGCTAACATCAGTCATCAACCTTATCCGCTGATTGGTCGCCATTCAACAAATCAAATAGTGACACGTGGCATTGTGAAAATTAAATAAAGATCCAAAAATATTCTAAATATTAAATTATTCTAAAAGGGTTTAAAAATATTCTAAAATTCATATTAAATTAAATAAAGATCCAAAAAGTATAAATAAATATGTAAAAACAGTCATATCTTTCCAAATTTAATGCCCAGAAATTCAGGAAAACCCAACTTTTGAATAAAAGAAATTTTTCTTTCAGAATATCTAGTCAGAAAAATTCCTAAAAATATGTAAAAATGCATAAAATTAAAAATATTATTATAAAAATATTTTTAATTATTTAACATTGATAATAGGTATGTACAATCAATTGAATGCAAATAAACATGTAAATATGGTTAGAAACTTTTGCTACCCTTGACTTGCTTCCTTAAGAGCTTCTTTAAGTCATTCAAGTGCCCAGCCTCGAGAAGTATTATCATAACTTGAAGGTTGTTGGATCTCCTCTCCTTCTTCACCACTTCTTCTTGAAGAACTTGTGAATAATAAAGTATATCTTCTTAAAGAATTTTTCATGTATTCTTTATTTATAAATTATATTTTTGAATGTCCTTTTTGTCTTATGTGTGTGACGCTCTAGGCCCACATAATGTTCTAGTTAATAAATTGAAGGGTGAAATAGCATTTACTTACCATCCTTATTCATTAATAATATCAACATATAGATTAATCAATCATGGGCCAAATCAACCCAGTCGATAGGCTATGGTTCCATCCCGTAAGGTGCCAATCCACATTTCATGGTCTAGAAGATATATCATGGTCTTTGAACTCTCTCATGGAACCGGTTACCATACATGTATAATCATTTGTGTGAATGAGACTCCCGAACGACTTTAGGATATGATTAATTGCCAAACCCCTAATATGTCATTCAGTTAATACTCACGTGTAATTTTAACCATTGGAGAGCCTTATCCAATATCCTCACTACCCTGTCTAGAGATTTATCTGTACTGTCTTCCTTAAGTTGATTTCCTTGAATACTAAGGGTAGATGATCTTGTCTTGACCACTCAATCACGTCCATGTACTTCTTAGTTTATCCGAGCAAATACTTTATTTAAATCCCATGATCAGATACTTGTAAGCCATAGTCATAACATAGTCGCCCATCCACGAGATGTCCTTGGAGTCTCAAGTCAACATATCACTTCTATAACCATAACACGAATTAATGTGATTGACATTCAGGTACAATATCATTTGGGGATTTATACAGATCAATTCAGTGAACTCTTTCTCCTAAGAGCACCCATCATCTTTCAGTGTCTTGACACTAACGATCATAGGATCAGTCATACTTATCATGTAAGAAGCAACATGTAGTGTTGTTATATTCAGATAGTTAGATCTGAATTATTATTAAACGTCACACAAGAATAATGAAGAATCTATATTTCTTTGAATGAACTTAAATAAACGTGTTTGTGCGATTGGCTTCACAGCCACATAATTTATATCATATCCACCATCATCTATGTTGTAATTAGTGGTGGTATCTCTTTCATCTGCTCTATCCCACTCATGTCCACATAGTCAACTGTCACCTATCATTGTCGAAGCGCCGACAAAGATATTTATTTAGAATTTATTAATATTTTATAGTATAAATTATTATTAAAATTATTTATAAATTCTGAATAAATTTGGTTCATCGGGACAATTACTTTCTCGCCTTTGTATACGTATATTGTAAAATTTAATTCCTGAATAAATATAAAAACTAACAAAAATAAAGTAAAACTACAATTCACTTATTCAATATGTGCTTCGTGTGGATTTCAAACTTGCGCGCTTGCGCCCAGTACTTGTAAGAAAATTATACATATTGTCGCATAAACCAAAAACCTTAAGCAGCATATTTTATCCTAATTTTTGGTTCAAATAATGACATATTTAAACCAGAATTTTCCAGTAAATAACAAAAGTCTTTTATTTCTCAAATTCAAAAGAATTGGATTTTTATTATTTATTATCTTGATATTTTCACCTCATTATTATGATTTAAATCTGTTTTTTTCTATTGGTTCATGTCAACTTTTCGGACAAAAAAATGATGTCAGTTAATGAATGGCCATTATGGTATCGCAATCTGCGATGCCATAATGGAACCTTTTGGAATGACAAGCTACACTGATATCACACACACATAATGATAAAAATGTGTAAATTTCATATAAATAACCCAATAATTCGTGTGTTATCATGCACCCACTTATTCCATTCATTTATATCCCTATAATTATTCCATGTATATACCTTTAATTATCATCACTGTCATATCACTATATTCTTAATCAATAAATATATTTTCTCATCCCCTAATCACCATGAAAAAGACATTAAATTCCTAACATGTGTTCCATG
Organism: Wolffia australiana; assembly: GCF_029677425.1. Classification (NCBI taxonomy): domain Eukaryota; kingdom Viridiplantae; phylum Streptophyta; class Magnoliopsida; order Alismatales; family Araceae; genus Wolffia; species Wolffia australiana. Next base: position 20,025,637 of record NC_135840.1, on the reverse strand, counting down.
CGAAGCCGACCAGTGCTCATGACTAACTTGTAAAATTCTTTTATAAATGTTTATCTACTAATCAACTCAAAGAACAATGACAAATTATTGCCCTAAATTTGATTTCATCAAATGCCACCAACCACATCCCAAAATTAATATCCTAGGTCTGTGTGGCTCCTCCCAAAACCACTACAAAATCTCTTGCTTGCATTTTTCTACATGCATGCCAATGACCTCATATTCATCACCCACAAAATGCCAGCCACTGCTGCTACAATCCAGCGGTGACCATAAAATCTGTGATAGCCTTTTGCTCAACACGCACCCTCCATTCCCTACGACTACCTATTGTCGCCCACTACAGCTAAGAGCATTGCAAAATGTTAATTTAATTGTTTTAATTGTTTTTTTTCATTTTCTTATTTAAGAATTTCCCCAAATTCTAATTTATGTCAAAATAATTATTTCAGAAAAAATTCCAAAATAATTTCAAATTATTCTTCATTATTTTGCGCAAGTGGAATTAGATTTAATTTTAACACTTCTTAAAATCATACAAATTTATTTTTTAACTGAATTCTTGTATCTTCTGTTATGGATCTGACTCTTATTCACTATGTGCTGATTAAGAAACTCTTACGATTTTGGTTGCAAAAATAGAGCCTTCAACGATGTTTTAACCTTAATTTATTTTTATTAGTAAGTTGGAGGGTGAATGAGATAGATGAATACTTTCGGACACATGATTTGGAATTTCAAAAAATATTTATGGAATGATCATGACTCTGAGTTAGCCTAAGGACCCAAAGTATGCGTCATTCCTGCACAAAGGCCTGCGTGCTAACTGTTGGGAGATGTCTGTGTGTTGGACTCACGATTTGGAGACTAAGTCGTTCAGAGAGATGACACAACACCTCCTTCGGACGGCAACATCTGAACTGATCTTTTAGGCCATCGTCGTTGTGATGTGTGTGCCCGGTGCGAAAGCACGGCGGATCAGAGGACAGTGCGTGCTGGGCGCGCAGGCCGCCGTCACGCGCGCGGCGCTTGGCGCCCCATGGGTAGCGTTGGGCATGCATCGCGTAGTTTGTGGCACCGAATGCAGCGACATTGCGTGGTCTGCGCGTGATGGGTGTCTAATAAACTCAAAGTTTGGGTAAAAAATATGTCCTTGAAAATTTGAGTTTAATCAATTAAATTTATAATTGATACTCATAATAATTTAATTGGCTAGTGATGAGTATGGGTCGTCTCCACAAGGAATGGATATTAGGGAAAGTATGATCTCAATTAGGTGAAATGAAGATGAGAGGAATTATGTATACGGTAGTGAATGTGTGATTAGAGTAGATAATAAGATGATTAAGGGCTAATTAGGGTTTGTTTAATTTTTGGATTAAGATGGATGAGAAGGAGAGCAAAATGGAAGCGTAACAACGGCATGGTAAGTGGTGTAAACGCGAGTGGATACGTTGATAAAGATAGCGAGAATGAGGTAGCCAATGGTAGAGATGAGAGACATAGTAATGTATGTTAGTTGAAATAGGAAGAAGAGAGATGTGTGTCGAGATCGTCACGGTGTAGAGAGCACGTGAAATGAAGGTTAAGGTGAGTCTGGGTAGGGGACGATGACGGAATAGATTGAGGATGGTAATGGGTGAGGGTGATAGATGGTGAAGATGGATAAACTAACTAATTGTGTTGGAAATGTTTCAATGTAAGGCAAAAGGCTAACCTTAGATCCCGATATTCTGTCGGGATCATTATGTCTTCATGCTGCTAATCGACCTCCCCACTTCTCTCTTGAACCTCCCCAAGCACAAGCGACACCAAGGAACACTTGTGGACCTTCAAAACTTCACTTTCTTTCAATCAAACTCTCTAGGAGGAAGTGAGATTAAAAGATGTTTTTACAAAGATCGGAGGCTCAATTTATAGATCCATGAATGGATGGATAGAGGATGAAAAGATGAAGCTGCCCTTAAATTTTCAGCTCAATCTGAGTTCTGGATCGTCAGATATCAAGCCTGGAATTTGGATGATTTCTAGTCGTCAATTTAATTCAAATATTTCTCTCTCCTCATCCTCGTCATTGTTGTCATGTCATTTGGTTAGGGTTTTGTCTCTTCTGGGCATTAAATGTGATGATTGAATGAGATTCCTCGTCGTCATCCATGATCGGTGGCTCTCATCGCGCTATGTGTCGCCTGGGAAAAAACAAAAAAAGAGTAATGATAGTATATTATTTAAATATATATTTTTTAATAGCTTTTTTGTCAAAACTGATGTCACGTCACGTCAATGTGCACCACCTCAGCGATTTCCTCTTTTAAACCAATAGAAATGTGATATGTATGTGTCATGTGTATCCTCATGTGATCACGTGGAGCTCTGCAGTGCTGCCATGTCATCTGACCGTCATTATTGACTATCCCAAGGAGAGAGAAAGGCGAGAGAAATAATTATATTTTAATCATCTCTTTCTCAGGCCATGAAATGCATTTTTTGCTAAAAAATACCTCTTTTTTCTGATTGGTCCACGTCACCTGCGCCAGAAAATTCAAAAGAAAATAAAAGTCCAAAAAATACAAATAAATATATATTTTGACTTGGAAAAATCATGTTTTTCCAAGTTTAATGACCAAAAATTCCAAAAAATCATATTCCGACTCCAAAAATTATTTTCTTCAGAATCTGCTAACAACAAAATCTCCAAAAATACATAAAAATAAATAAAATTCAGAATATATTTGTAATAATAAATTTAATCATTGTAAGATTGATAACATGCATATATGATTCATTCATTGCAAATAAACATGTAAATATGACCATATTAAGCTACTAAAATGCATGTTGTCAGTGTCAGCACGTGTATCAGTGGCATTTGTGATCGTCAAGGCTGGGATGGCGTGTGTGATACTCAGGCCCACGGGCTCATGGCCCCGGCCGGGGGGCATGCGTGTAGCGACATGGCTAGTGGGCGTGTAACGACATGGCTGGTGGGCATGCGCGCACAGATCGGTAGGCCTCAAAGCACAAGAGCGACACTACCAAGGCGCGTTGCGCCTCGTCTCTTTACTACGGTGTCATCCCTCGTTTTTACACATGTAATTCTCATGACTACGATGTAACCTCCTAATGATATTAATGCAATGATCCTATTTCCCAATGGGGATGCGTCCCCACCCTCTCCTCTAACCCCTTCTATGCATACTCAAGCTATTGTGAATGCTTCTGTTGCAAGAGATCAAGGTTGCTTAGTGTTTTGTTCCAAACACTGAGGCTGGCATACGCCAAATTCGAGCATTGTTCCTAGCTCGGGATTTGACAGCGTGACAGTTTAATATAGTTGTGTATTTTTCATTAATTATTATCGTAAATTATATCAAACTTTCATTTTTTATCTAGAGAAGAGTATTGGTTGTTGAAACAAGAATTTGAGAAATTTGATTAAATAATGAATTTTGAATAATTTTTCTTGAGGAAAAAATTGTTTTTCTTATTTTTTCAAAAGAAGACTTATAGAATGGTGATAAATGATAAGAAAATGTGCCACACAATGAAGATATTTTTGGGCATGAATAAGGTAAAAGTTTAGATGGAACTCGAAAAGGATTTCAAATTTTAATATCTTTATATAACCAAAATCCCTCTGTAAAACCTCTCAAGTCATCTGATACTTCTCGGAAATTATGTACTGGTATTAATTAATTGATTGATTAGGAAAGAATCTCTTGCATAGAGAAAATACTGATTACTTTTCATGTTTCACTGTTCATCCCAGTGATCCATCTATTTATTCCACACCATCTAGGAGTGAGGTTGAAGACTACCACAATAAATCCTACGATAATTTCATGCCCTGCTTAAATTTAATCCATCATTTAGGGATATCCTTGAGCAAGATGCCAAACTAGAGTGACAATCAATCTGCGACTCTTGCTGCCACAAATCTAGTATTTCATGACACACTTTCAAGTTTCGAAGATGCACACTTTTTATTGACCCTTGATGTGTAATTTATGGTATTCCCTACAAGTTTCTCTCCTCCAGTCCACATCCCTGGTACTGGTGAGAAGACAGAGATGGTAACAGGTGCTGGCTGCTGAGAAAGTGAGAGAGAGAATCGGAGAAAGGAGACAGAGAGAGAGAGAGAGAGAGAGAGTCAGTGAGTGAGAGAGAGGGAGAGAGGGAGAAAGGAGACGGAGAGAGAGAGAGAGTCAGTGAGTGAGAGAGAGGGAGAGAGGGAGAAAGGAGACGGAGAGAGAGAGAGAGTCAGTGACTGAGAGAGAGGGAGAGAGGGAGAAAGGAGACGGAGAGAGAGAGAGAGTCAGTGACTGAGAGAGAGGGAGAGAGGGAGAAAGGAGACACAGAGAGAGAGAGAGTCAGTGACTAAGAGAGAGGGAGAGAGGGAGAAAGGAGATAGAAAAAGAAAAAGAGACGGAGAGAGAGAGAGGAGAGAGAGAGAGGAAGAGAGAGAGAAAGGAGAAAGGAGATAGAAGAAGAAAAGGAGATGGAGAAAGAGAGAGAGAGAGAGAGAGAGAGAGAAGGAGACTGAGAAAGAGAGGGAGAAAAGTGAGAAAGGACGGAGTGAAAGAGAGAGAGAGAGAAAGTAAGAAAGTGGGAGATAGAGAAAGAGATAGAGAGAGGGAGAAAGCAGGAGATAGAGAAAAAGAGAGGGGGGGAGAAAGAAGGATATAGAGGAGGAGAGAGAGAGAGAGAGAGGGAGAAAGAAGGAGATAGAGAAAGAGAGAGAGGGAGAAATCAGGAGATAGCGAAAGAGAGAGAGGGAGAAATCAGGAGATAGCGAAAGAGAGAGAGGGGGAGAAAGAAGGAGATAGAGAAAGAGAGAGAGGGGGAGAAAGAAGGAGATAGAGAAAGAGAGAGAGGGGGTGAAAGAAGGAGATAGAGAAAGAGAGAGGGGGAGAAAGAAGGAGAGAGAAAGAGAGAAGGGGAGAAAGAAGGAGATAGAGAAAGAGGGAGAGAGAGAAGGAGAGGGAGAAAGAGAAAAAAGGAGAGGGAGGAAGGAGATAGAGAAAGAGGGAGAGAGAGAAGGAGAGGGAGAAAGAGAAAAAAGGAGAGGGAGGAAGGAGATAGAGAAAGAGGGAGAGAGAGAAGGAGAGGGAGAAAGAGAAAAAAGGAGAGGGAGGAAGGAGATAGAGAAAGAGGGAGAGAGAATGAAAGAGAGAGAGAGGGAAAGGGAGAGAGGGAAAGAGAGAGGGAGAAAGAAAAAGAGGGGGGGTTTACAACTTTGGCAACTAGAGCGTTGCTCGAACATGAGAATTATTCTTTGTAGTGGTAAAAGATCAGAGCTCGGAGGAGCCCCAGCTGGCGTCGACGGCGCCGATGATCTTCCGGTGGAGGGCGCCGCCGGAGCAGGCGACTATGCCGCGGTCCAGCCCGCGGAGGAACAGCCCGCCGGAGAAGTCCAGCCGCCGCCCACCGGCGTCGGTGACCACGCCGCCCGCCTCCTCCACGATCACGGCCCCGGCGGCGTGATCCCACACCTTCTCCCTGTACCCGCTCCTGGCAAACTTCATGAACACCTCCGCATCCCCTCTCGCAATCGCCGCGTACTTCACCATGCTGTACAACCTCAGCGGCCGACTCCTTCAACAAATCCCAAAACATCTCATCTGTTATGTTAACCCGATAAACATCACCATGCAACGAACGCCAAGAACCTCGCTCCAAACATCAATCACTCAAAATCGACTAACAAACAAGCGCTAAACTTGGACGTAATAAAAAACAAGAACGATGCGCCAAGGCAAGTGCTGTAGCTTGAACCCAAACTCGACGCGAGTTAAACAAGTGCGTCTTCTAGAAAAATCAATTGCTAAACAACTCGAGAAAAGAAACACAAACGGAATAATGGGGCGAAGAAAAAGAGGTGAAAGTTGGCCCAAATATCGGCGTGAGTGACGGTAGAAAAGAGACGATAATTGGAGGATCAAGGCAGACCTGAGGCCGACGTGGTGGGCGAGGCCGGCGGAGAAGGAGTGGGAGGAGTTGGCGGTCTCGACGGGCTCGCAGAAGGTGGCGGCGGCGGGCTCGTCCACGGAGGACACGCGGACGGGCCTGGCGGCGCCGCCGCCGACCGGCTGCATCCAGGCGCCGCCGCCGCCGCGGAGCGCGTACATGACGCAGCCGCTGTGCCAGCTCCCCGGCGGCGGCGCCGGCGCGAGCCGAGCCGCGGCTCGGAAGAAGCGGTGGTGGTGGCGCAGCCACTGGGACCGCAGCGGGTAGTTGGGGCAGCCCAGGACGCCCAGCGCCGCCTCTCCGCCGTCGATCAGCGCCAACGCCACCGCGTACTGGTCTCCGCGAACGAACCCAAGCGTCCCATCAACCGGGTCGAGAACCCACCGCCGGCCCCCTTCCGCCGCCGGCGCGCTGCACCGCGCGATGGCCTCCAGCACGTCGCCGCGGCGGAGCCCCCCGCGCGGCGGCGCCGCAAGCCCGTGCCCGGCGGCGGCCGACAAGGACCCGTTGACGGCGGCGACGATGGCGTCCAGCACGGCAGCGTTGGCGGGGGAGGCCAGCGCGGCGGCGTCCTCCTCCGCCGTTATCGAGAGCCGCTCGCCGGGGAAGTTCTCCGCCAAGACCCAGCTCACCGCCGCCTGCACGCCCCAATCTGCCCTCAAACAAGACACGCGTCGTCAGAGCGCTGGCCAAAGGCGCCGCCTTTGCCGTCTCGGGAAGGAACCCAGAAGGATAGAATCGGCTAAGGACCTGCGACGGTGACGGGGGAGTCGTCGGGCTTGGCGGCGACGTGGGCGGCGCCGCGTCGGAGTAGCGACTGCTGGATAACCTGGCAGAGAGAGCACGCCATGTGCACCGCTCGGACGGCCACGTCGAGCTCTCTCGAGAGGTCTCGCCGCTCGGCGACGGGAGGGGGCGGCGCTAGAGAAGCGCCGGCGGCGCTCGCGGCGGCGGAAGAGGGGCGGCGGCGGGGGAAGGGGCGGAGAATTGGCCGGCATGTCTCCGGCGAGCTCCGCCTCGGGCGGTAGGCTCGGGCGGCGCAATTGGGCTCCCCCCCGCCGGCTAAGGAGGAGAGCTGCATCGCAGAAGCGGACCAACAACGAATTGTTCTTGATACTTGGTTATTTACAATCCCCTTCTCCCCTCCATGAAAGAGAAAAACTTGAGAAGCTACAGATAGGGGGAGAGAGAGAGATGAGATGAGGTATAACCATCGACGGTGTCCATCCCATATCTGATATCTCCTCTGGTTTCCTGCTAAAATAGAATTAGACAAAAGAGAGTAGAGGGCCCAGCTGAAGACATGGGCCTGAAGGCATGAAGCCCATTTGGAGTAAAGTCATATCTCGGAGTAATTAGGTGATTTTAGAATTATATTGAAAATTAATAAACATTGAGTGTGATCTTTCAGCCAAATCTTTTGGAATAAGAAGGCCTTTCCAGTTGTGTTAATTTAAGGGGATATTGATAAGGTTGATGACGTGGAGCACGGAATGCGGGCCCATGTAGGGTTAGGAATGGTACAATCGTGGCCGTTGGGCCGTTGTGCAGTCGTTGTGTGGTGTGGTCCAAATTTTCCAACAACTCTTTATACAACCCGTTGAGTATTCACCCTGCCCCAATGTCTGGAGTGGAGCAGATGTGGCAGCTCAAGCTTGTCCTATCGCCACTATTCCATCCCTTCTGCAACAAAACCTCATCCAGACTCCTTTGTTGAATTATTGAAGTGCCTAGGATATTTTAAAGTATCGATAGTGACTTTTGAATTCTTTTAGTATATTTTTTTCCTATTCTTTTACTTCATATCATGAAAATCAGTAGTGAGTTCTTTTAAACTTTTGAATAAATGATTTTACTTTCTGTATTTGATTGATTTCAAGAAAATGATAGTCTGCCTATTGAAAGCAATAATGCAAGGTCAACTGATCAATAAACATACATCGTTGGGAACCAAAGTTAAATCATGATTACTTTTCCATGAGCATCTAATCCATTTCATGATTTATTTTGTAGTACTCACTTAGGCATGGTAATCTGATAGAGAAGACTAACAAATTATTTTTTTCAGGAAACTTGGTGAGACTCAATAAAGATGATAGAATTAATAAGTCATGGAATATCCAAATATTAGTTACCATCTACGTATGTTATTAATTGCAATGCAAACAAGCCCAAATACTAATGTGAAAATGTTTTTCAATCAAATTGCTCAGTTCAACGGTCAAGTATGAAGTAACAGTCTCTTTGAGTTTATTTTCTTCTTTAGAATTGAAAAGCATAATACCCCTTATAAATATATATCTAGATTTTTATGAGCATGAACTCCATATGTCTGTAAAAAAATACCCCATAGTACATTCTCACCATGAAAACAAAAATCACATCATCAGCCTCCTTAAACTATGTGTGTTAGTTAATAATAACACGCAGAATTTGATCCATTTTCTAATATCGGTGGTTTTTATATGTTAATTTAAAATAACGGCAGAGAGTTATTTGTGTTATTCTTTTAATAATGTTCATTCATTTTCTCCATCTGAAAATATTACATTATTTTTGCATTATTTGGCATTATTTTCATTTTTTAATTGGACGGTGATCTATTTTAGTGTGATTCTTCTAGTGATTTTTCCTGCATTTTCTTTATTTTATAAATTTTATGGTAATTTAGTTCATTGTGACTCCATTCATGATTTTTATGCATTTGTTTTGTTTTAACACATTTCTTTAAATTTTTATTTTATGCATTTGATTTATTTTAAAAAGGCAACGGTAAATTATCTAACTGTATTTTGTTTTTAGACACTTGCATCATTTGCATAAACATAACCACGATATGATTCTTTAATGCCATTATCATTTTTTACTACAATTATTTTATGCATTTATTTTTTTCTTAAATGACGATGAGTGATTATCCAGTTTTATTTCATTACTTCTTTGTGACATTTGGTCCATGTTCTAAAATAAATTATGACTTATTTAAGTTGATTCATTTACAGCTTTTCTCAATGAATTTTCCTTATTTATGCTATTGGCTTAAAAAACATTGATGTTGAGTTCTAAATACATTCTGTTTGTGAGACCATTGAAATTTTGAATTAGAATTTATTGTTATGATGACACTAAGTTTTTAGGATGGATCTAGGTGATTCTCCCCCTACCAAATTCATCAGAATTGTATTACAATCTTGAGATGAATGACAATCACTCTCAAAGCATCAAAAGAAAATGTGATCAAATTGGTGTCACGGGTTAAAGCACTTTGAATTTTCTAGGCTGAAAAACTTGTTGGGTTCGAGAGTCTTTGATCTGAATGAAGAACTTAAAATGATACACAGTAGAAGACTTTAACAAATTGTAACGGCATCAACAAAACATAGAAATGAATCACCTCGGCACAGATTGCATCCGTGATCCCTTCAATCTTCGAACAAGTTGTGTGGAGCTACTCATGTGTGTAGCCTCTAGAAGTATCTATGACATCCTTAGCATGTCTTATCTCCTCCTTTACATTAACAAGCTCCATTCAACCTCGGTTGTTGTTGTTACGCCGTCCCAATTCCATCAAGAATGAAATGGAGGTGTGGGGAGAAGGGAGAAGAAGGGGAAGGCCCTTGAAAAATTCTAGCATGGGTGAATTTAGTTCAAGGCCTTCATCTATTTATATTAAGTAGGTATTTTTCATAAAAAACCCCCCAAACTTAAGTATATCTTCTGATTAGCCTTTATTGGCCTTCCAAATTAATTAACTATATCATCATTTTTGGATTCTACAGGCCTTGATATGGATGAACAAATCAAACATTCTGCAGTAGAAGACTTTAACAAAATCCTAACGACATCGATAAAATATGAAACGAAGAAACTATGCATGGATCACATCCATGATTCCTTTGATCCTCAAATGAATTGTGTGAAGCAGCTCATGTGTGCAGCTTCTATAAGTATACACACGGTCCTCGGCACGTCGGATCTCCTACTTTTTATTGACGAGTCCTGTTCCCGCTGTGTCGTCATCATTATGTTGTCCCAATTGCATCAGGAGTGGAGAGGAGGTGTGGGGGAAGGCAAAAGAAGAGGAAGGCCCTTGAAAAATTCTGGCCTGGTTGAATTTCATTTACAGCCTTACACTATTTATACTAAGTGGATATTTTTCATAACCCCAAAACTTAAGTATACCTTCCAACGTCCAAAAAGACTTGTGTGTGACCCTCTAGGCCCATGTATTAGTCTAGTTAATAACTTGAGTGGTGTAATAAATTTTATTGGCCTTCCAAAATAATTCACTATATCAGCATATATATAAGTTAATGTTGAATTGATTTAATCCGATCGATAGGTTGAGTCTCCAACATGTGGGGTGTCAAGCTACACCTCGTGCTCTAGAAGATATAAAGGAGTGTGTATCGATTCATTCATGGAACATGTTCATCTTCGGTTATCTTGTATGTATAATCCATCATCCCCTTGATGTTCCTAAGAGGACTTAGGCTATGGTCAAATGACAAACCCTAATCATTCATCTAAGTCATTACTGATGCGCTCGGAAATCATTGGAGAAATCTTCTCTGATATTTTGCTACATTGACCAAGGACTTCATTGCATCATCTTCCTTGAGTTGTCACCTCTTCTACCAAGGATGAACAATCCCATCTTGACCACTCAATCATCTTCGTGAAATTCTTGATGCATTGAACTAAGACTTTTTAGAATCCCATGATTAGAGACTCGTAGGTCATAATCAAAGTACAACTATATGTCTACAAGACATCTTTGGTGCCTTAGTTTTAAGGACCACTAACACAATCGTAACATAAATCGACCTGATTGACAGTTTGGTATAATACCATTTAGGGATTTGTATGGATCAATTCAGTGAGCTCTTTCCTCTAAAAATATGCACTATCTATCTTAGTATATCCACACTAATGGGCACAAGAACGACCATACTCATCATATGAGTGAAGTTAGATAGTATTATTCTATTTGGATACTTTGATTTCCTTCTCGAGTATCCAACGGATATGAACATTTAGAACACATGTTTAAAGACTAGTGATCTATGTATTACAATCTCATCACAATTCACTAAGTATGATCATGTATTCATGGATTTCATTATAATCATCACACATGTACTGTAATAAATATGTTCTAATAATGAATGTGGAACGAGATATGGAATGTGTGACTGGCTTGTGAGCCACATATTTCCATCAAAATTCATGTGAAACATTTGTAAAAACTACAGTACTAGTTGTCTATTCACTATCAAACAGAACAATGTTAATAGTAGTAATGTACCTTAGAGGCATCTTGAAAAGTTTCATTCTAAATTGTATGATGAGCTGAAAGAAAAGGAGACAAGCTAATGGTATTTATAACACATCAATTTTTAGATTTTTCTTATAAATTTTATGGTTTGTGTGATTTAGAATGATCGTATTTGTATTTTATCAAACGAAAATGACTAAATCTGTTTTTTGAATGATACTTTGATTTTGTTGTATTTTGTGGCATTTAGTGGAATTTTCTAACATCATACTAGTAAAGAAAATCGTTTTAAGCCAAAATATTTTGTATGGAATTTTGTGAAATCCTATTTTTAAGGAAAATATTTTTAATGCACATTAAATTTCATTCAAAAAATGTAATCTGATTTTAAAAAGAAATATCTATTTGAATTCAATGTCAGAAAATTCCAAAAAAGTAGTCCAACTTTAATGTTTTGTGTGGTTTTAAATTGGATTTTTGTTTACTATTTGTGTTATGCTGATTTTTGCCATCCAAGTTTCCTTCGTTTATTCATGTTTCTGAAAATTTTGGCATGCAAGTGATCCAACACGTCAATCAATACAGAGATAAAATTGGAAGGTTGATAATGGTTTAACTTCAAATTTCCATATATAATAATCGAGAATGACTTTTTAGTTAATATTTTGAGGGTAGCTTTTTTATCTATCCTTTATATATCCTACCCTCTGATATATAAATAGATCCATTTATCAATATAAAAGCATTGATGAATTACTCGTACTTTGGCAGATTGAGCAAAAAAATGAGTATTAAATGCCATCAAGTTTATTGGTGGTAATCATTAATTTAAGAACAAAGTTGAAAGACAAGTGGAGGGATCCAATGTTTGTCACAAATTTCCTTAATCTTGGCAATATATAGTGAATACATTTGTACTTGTGCTATCATGTTCTTTTCAATATATATCCATCTACTTCATTTCATCACATTCATCAACATCCATCCATCTACAACCATCCACATCAACATGTCAGATCCATCCGCATCCATTCATCTACATCAATTCATCACATCCATCCATATTGTTTAATTTGTATGACCTATCTTCTATATTCACGATGACTTCTTATTCAATTTTTATAAACATTTGTACTCAATAATTATAAAAAAATTGTCCTTCTCATCCCTCTCATCACAAAATATTTCTTAGTTCATAAAATATATATTTTCATCCCATAATAACCATCTAAAAAATCATTTAAATTCTACTATGTGTTCCCTATGGAGATAACCATACATAGTCAAACTTTTTTATAAGTCAAGGATTTACAAAATAAAATTCAAGTAAGAGCGATATATTATTACCCGAAATTTTATTTCAATAATGATCCATCAAAAGCATTTATTGAATTTTGAAGGCAAAAGAGAAGTAGATGGGTCATCTTGTTATCTTAAATCACTTTATCTTGGGGGAGTAATTAGGATCTATGGTTAGCTCTTGTACTAATGCTATCATATTCTTCTCAAAATATATCCATCTGTGATTGATTGAATTTTTTATTTAAAAACAATCCATCCGTCCATATCCGTAGCTTATTTGTATCACCCACCACCATTGTTTCATTGTATACATTAATCATTACATATATCTATCCATGTGTATCATCCTTCTTATCTCACCATGTTTGTTATCTCATAAAATATATCCTTGCATCCCCAAATCACCATTTTAAAAGCTATTAATTCTGTAATCTTTTTTTATTGTGGAGACAACATTTGTCCACACCACCTAACCATATTTTTAGAGTCCAGGTCATATAAATTGTATTGATTAACTCAATTATCAATGAAAATTCATAACAGATACTATGAGATTGTCAAGCCAATCACACTTACATGATTTATTATAGTTAATAATTCATTCTTTAAGTTTATAATGGAGTCCCTGAATTCTAGCAATGAATTATGATGAATTCTTAATATAGTGATCACCAGTATTCAAGCGTGTATTCTAAATACTCCTATTTGTTGGATACTGGAGACATATATTGAGTTATCTAGATAGAATAGCACTATTTGATAAGAAATCATGTGATCATTACCATGGAGACACTAAGAACATACATTGGGTGCTCTTTAAAGAAACATTTCACTTAACTGATCTGTATGAATCCCTTAATGATATTGTATCTAAACATCAATAAGGTTGTTACATGCCACAATTGTATAAGTGGTATATTGATCTGCGCAACCAAGGACATATTATGTATGGACGGCCAAGTTTTGATTAAGATGTGTGAGTTTAAAACCATCGGATTCAAAGGTATGTCGACTTGGAGATAACAAGAAATATAAAATGGGTGATTACTCTCGGCATAAGAGGATATTGGCTCAAAAAATCAAATGCATCAATTCCTTGGCCAGGGTTTTAAAAATATGGGACAAGACATTTTCCAATGATCCCCATTACACACAAGTATTAAATCAACGACAGATTAGGTTTGACAACTGGCCATGTCATAAATCATTCAGAAGTCTTGCATGGATTATGGATTATACTAATATGATAACTAATAATGATAAATGTTCTATGAGAGAGTTTGGACACTAATTTCAAACTTCTCTTAGTCATCATCTCCATTGTCTTCTTGACATTCAGATTCATTGACTTCGTAACATGAAGATTCATTGGCTCTAGTGTTCGCCCGTCCCGATGCCGGTATCGGGACTGATGCTGAACCGGATACCGGAAATGAATTTTCCGGTATCCATTTTTTCGATATCCAGATACCGGATATCGGTATCGGATATCGGTTGCTACAGTGCCAATATCTGATACCGGTATCCGTCCGATACAGGCATCCGTCTCCGTCTCAAGGGGACGGAGATAATTCGATATCCGCATCGAATTATTTATCTCTCTCTTTCACCCATTCAGTCTCTCTCCCTCTCTCTCTCTCTTTCTCGCTCTATCCCTCTCCCTCTCTCTCCCTCTCCCTCTCTCTCTCTCTCGTTCTCGCTCTATCCCTCTCCCTCTCTCTCTCTCTCATTCTCGCTCTATCCCTCTCCCTCTCTCTCTCTCTTGTTCTCTCTCTAGCTTTTCATGTCTCGCTCTCTAAAAATATGAGAAGCACATGAAACCATGCTTCTCTCTCCTAAAACTATGGTCGGCTGACATTTCATATTTCGCAGGGGTAACGTTGGCAAGGGGGACACCAGAAGAAATTATTATTTAGTCATACAACTAAGTTATTATTTACAGGTTACTTTTTTTATTTTTTCCATATGGAATAAAGGGATTCTGGTTTTGTGTTAAACTCGGAATCCCTTTACCCCATATGGAAAGATAAAAAAAAATTGTTACTATTTATTCGAATGCGTATAGTAATAATTAAATTAATATGTACATATAACGCTCTTAAAATGACGATTATAGGCATAGCTATTATTTTAATATTTAATATATATCGACCTCATTTAATATATACTAATAAAAGTTTCTAAAATCTCCCATGTGGGATAACTGGATCCAGAGTTTACGTTAACTTTGAATCCTGTTATCCCATATGGAAGAAAAAAAGAAAAATGCACACTATATAATAACGGGCATTGAATACATATCAAAATCTACCATTGTGATTTAAGCTAACTATTATAATGTCTGATGGATGAATATTTTATCGGTCGGTATCGGATATCGGATATCCGGTATCCGATACCATCTTCGTCCTCACCCCTCGATATCCGGTACTGATATCCGTCTAACCCCTGATAGACGGATATCGCCCGATATTCGATATCTGATATCCGGAACCGTCCCATTTTTTTCCGGATATCGGTTGTCCGATACCGGATATCGGATGGATATCGGGACAATGAACACTAATTGGCTCCATAACATGAAGATGAATTCTTGCTCTTGAATGTCGTTGAACCTTTTTTATCCACTGAATAACATTGATTAGCATTGCTTTATCGCTTCTGCTCCACTCTCAAGCTCTAAGTGTAACTTGGCATCCCATAGTCTAGAAACTTAACCTATCGATCAGGTTAAGTCAATTTGATGCTGGACGTCGTCGGAGACGTCGTCCGGACGGGTATCAAGATGATGCTCGGATACGAAGTTGATGCCGTACCTTGTCCGGTTTGGTATGGATCCACGGAGATGCAACTACGTGATGCAAAGGCTCCTAGGCAGATGTACGTGCAGGCCCCAACTCGTGGGGTTTGCCAAGCTCCGTGCTCTGGGGTGGGAAACCGATGACGGTGACGGTGACCTCCTGACTCTCGTTAGAGCGACAATGGTGTCTACGATACCGAACAGACTGAGTCCGTGGGGTACCCTCATGTAACGAGTGGGCTCGGCCTGTACCTAGGGAGGACGCTCAGTAGATTCTCTCGTGTCCGTTTATCCTCTCACCTACTCTAACCCGGGCGCGTTGAAGTGCAATCGAAAGACATACGGCAAAAGATAAATTAATGAGCGGGCGAGGGGAGCGAGGTACCTTTGTGGTGACGTCGTCCCAAAGTCACGGTACTTGTCGATGCAGGAACCGGTGGGCGGAGTCACTGGAGCTGTACCGGAGACAGGCACGGCGTCGCTCAATTGGCGGCGTGACGCAGCTCATGAGTCTTGACGCAAGAGTGAAGGAGGCGAGGCGGAGGTGTGGCCATGGGGTCGGCGGGCGATGGTGGTGACTCGACGGCAACGCAGGTGGCTGCAAAGGGGCAGCACGGCCAGCGCCGCAAGTGGCAGTGACTGTGCAACCGATGACGATGCCTTCGTGTGCGGCGGCGCAAGCCGCTGAGCGGGCTGCGGAACGATGTGGGGGGGGGGGGGCGACAGCGTCGAGAGCAGCGGCGCGGGCGGCGCGCTGTGGTGGCGCTGCGACGGCACGACGTCGGTGCCTTCCGACAGTAGCGGCGGCGGCGTAGGCAGCGCGCAGTGGTGGCCCAAAAATGACACAGGCGGCAGGTCGGTGCGGCGGTGACGCGGGGAACGGCATGTGCGACGGTGCGACAATGATGTCTAGTGGTGGCGACGGCGGTAGCGGCGATGGCCGGAGGTGTCGTGAGCGGCAGCGGCAGCCTCCGCCGGTGGTTTGGGCGACTGCGGCGGCCTCAGCGGCGGCATCCAGGTGGCGGCAACAGCGACGACGGCCGACAGCGTCGCAAGCGACAGTGGCCGCGTCTAGTGGTGGCGGCGGCGCCCAGTGGTGGCAGCGGCGCTGCTCCCTCTCCCTCTTCTCCTTTCTTTTCTTCTCCCTTCTCCTCCTTCTCCTTCTTCTTCCTCTACTTTCTCTCACATGATCGTGAACGACCCTTCCTTTTTTCCAAAA
Organism: Wolffia australiana; assembly: GCF_029677425.1. Classification (NCBI taxonomy): domain Eukaryota; kingdom Viridiplantae; phylum Streptophyta; class Magnoliopsida; order Alismatales; family Araceae; genus Wolffia; species Wolffia australiana. Next base: position 20,009,071 of record NC_135840.1, on the reverse strand, counting down.
ATTCAATAACGACCTGATAAATTAGGTCACCCTCTCCACCCCTTACATAGGGATGGGGATGGACCCTAATAAAGGGGATCCATAAGAGGGAGCCCATTAGCATAGGGGCCCCTTTTTAAAACAACAAAAATAAAACATATGTAAACAGTGGTTCAACGAGGAAAAGGAAGGGCCGTGCGTGGAGATATGGCCTGAAAATTGAAATCACGAAAGCACCTTCACCTTCCTCTAGGCATGCCGATCTGGTGGGGCTCGAGCCGGTGACAGCATGGGCTTCGGCGTCGTCCTTGATGGAGTGGGATCTCCTGCTCCATCACAATTCTTGGTCAATCATTTTGTATGTTAATCAAGTTAATTAATAAGGTTGGTCAATAGATGTTATTGGACCGCGAATGCAACTAATTGTTTGAATACATGGGCCTAGAGGGTCACACACATAAAATTAAAGAATGTTGGTAGATATTAAAGGTTTAATGACATTTACATTAAGTCAATGTACAGATTTTGATGAATTTACCCTCTGAATTCCACATACACTATGGTCAACACATGTGCTCAGTCAACAAGTGACCACTCCATGGTTAACCTCTCCCTTAGCCATGATAAAAAAAATTGAAAGTATGTTTTGTTAGTTTCGTAGGCAGTATAAACTCACAAACATACATGCATAGTATGATCAATTTCAAATGTATATCTAAAACACAACACATGAGGTGTACCTTGTGGAGAGCTTGTTCCACCCTTAGAAAAATTCCATCAAGTAAGAGGATATCCACCTTTGCCCCTTTAATATTATGCATGTGACCCTCTGAGTACATGCATTGTTCTAGTTAATAACTTTAGTAGCCCAGATGCCAATTATTAGATAATAAATTGATTAGTTAAATTGAATGCAAATGGAGGTGAGAAAATCAGTCCAAGCCCATAGAACAAGGAGCTCTTCACATTGGCAGTTCCTCATCCGACTAATTCAATGTTGAACAGCATGTAATGAAATCATGATGACGTCTTCCACATCTACTTCATCCATCTTCGGAGTCCCTAAACTTTGTCATCATTCACACCGATGATGTTCGTCCATCTTCGGAGTCCCTAGAATTTGTCATCATTCCCATAGATGGCGTTCGTCGATCTTCGGAGTCCCTAAACTTTGTCATCATTCACGTCAACAACAGTCATCGATAACCCTTGCTGGAGAACTTGTCATCAGATGACAATGACGAAGCTGTCTAGTTTGCCCGTCGCCAGCAGGCATGGCATGGACCATTCTCCTCATAGTCATATGCATGTATTACTCCGGATCGTCCGGGACGTGGTCGATGGATGGGACGGGACGAAGATCGTCATATATGACGTCCAGAATCAGTGCACGGATGCGGATGCGGACGGGACAGTCTCGGGACGAATTTCCGTACCGATTTTTGTCCAACCTTGCGTGAGTGAATTTTTTCATCCTGGAACGAAAAAACTGTCCCGTCCGCGTCCCTGCACTATATATGCATGTTCTATCCAACAGCTTAAATGATCTGAATAGAAGAAGGGGAGATTGAGAATCGATCGACCTGGGAGACACTCCGATCGATCCAATTATCTCTCGCTTAAAAAATTACCTTTTCTGGCGCAAGAAGAGAGGAGGAGAGAGAGAAAGATGATCGGAGGGAGAGAGGGCTTAAACCCTAAAAACCCTAGCCGAGGTGTGATCGGAGAGGGTTCTTCGCGCTCGTCATTAAAATGGAGCCCGGGCCCGCCGCTGCGAAGACCGCCCCTCTCTCTCCCGCCTCCCGCAGCAGCAGCAGCCATGGCGGGCGGCTGGCCGGCCTTCGCCTCGTCCTTCTCTGAGGACGACCCTCTTCTCCTTCTCCCCTCCGACGACGCCGACGACGACCCCTCCTCCTATCTCCTCTACCCCCCCGGCTTCGGCCCCGTCGAGGCCTGGCTCACCGACCCCATGCCCCCCAAAGACGCCCTCGAACGACTGCTCCAACTCCAAGAGGAAGAAGAACAAGTAGCAGTAGAAGAGTCTTCTGCCGCGGAGGTGATGGGCTTGACGGAAGCCCTGTCCGGGAAGATTAGCCTGGTCGGAGGCGCTGAGATGCCTGCCGGGTCCGACCCTGGACGGACGGAAGCTGTTCCTGAGTATGTTGTGACTGCGAGATTGGGGATTTCTGATGCTCCCCGAGAGGAGATTTGCGGAGAGGGGGAAGCTCCGGTGATCGCTTCTGATGCTAAAGTTGATGGTGATTGCAAGGGAGAAGGGATTTCGCAAGGTGGGGTCTTTTCAGACGCCGATGAAGGTGATGATGAAGACGAGGATGACCCTGCTTCCTCTTCGTCTTCTTCTTCTTCTTCGAGCAGCGAGGAAGAAGAAGAAGAGGAAGATGATGATGATGATGATGAAGATGATGGTGATGATGATGAAGAGGAGGAGAAGGATGTTGGTGGAGAGAATAAGAAGAAGAAGAAGAAGAAGAAGAAGAAGAGTGAGGGGGTTGTGGACTTGGAAGATGGGGAGATTGGGGATGTGGAATTTGAAGAAGCTCTGATGAGCAGTGACGAAGAACAGGCGGGGCCAAAGGGTCCGATCAAGTCAAAAAATGAGATCGAAGTGAGTTTTCGTGTGCTGTAGTTTGTTTAAACTCTCGCTCAAAATCCAAGACTGCATTCTCAAATTATATTTTTTATTGTAATTTATCCTTAAAAAATTGGGGCTTTGGCTTGTTTTGTATGAATGGCATCGCAGGATCTGCCGGCCGTTCCACCTGTGATTGCGACTTTGGAACCGCACCACCAGACATTTGCTGTGGGCATTGTTTCATCGGTGAGATCTTGCAGACTCATTCACATGCCTTGTTTATAATTTATTAGGTTTAGTAGCATTGTTCAAAAAAAATAATTAGGTTTAGTAGCGACAAATCGATACTGCAGTAAATATGTGTTTCTGTCGGATGTATTCATGATATGACATATAATTATCCTCCCACGTCTCAATTTTGATTTGTCGTATTTTGGGTTTCCCTGTCAGAAATCTATGACCATAGTTTCAGAAATCAATCTTTTGAACAGGTTTAGCTATCGGTTGAGATTTTCTGTTGTTTTATGTGAGCCAAGACACCTCCTGCTCACCCCTTTCTTGTTTTCTATGCATAGATTGTGGGTTGTAGAGTGATCGTGGAGGGCGTAGAGCAGCACAGCCCCCTAAACGAGGGGTCCATTCTATGGGTGTCGTCAACCCGTTCCCCGCTGGGCTTCGTGGACGAGATCTTCGGTCCCGTGAAGAACCCATACTACATTGTCCGCTTCAACTCGGCAACCGAGATCCCCGCCGGCCTCACTACCGGCACCGCCATCTCCTTTGCGACCGAGTTCGCTGGCCATGTCCTCAACTTGCCTTCTCTGTACAAGAAGGGCTACGACGCCTCCGGCGAGCATGACGAGGAACTGGACGAGGACGCCGAATTCTCCGATGACGAGAAGGAGGCTGAGTACCGGCGCTCGCTCCGCCCAGCCAAGGCCCGGCAGCGAAACTCTGAGCCGCCACACTTCATCCAGAAGAAGCCCTTTGACCGGACAAGGGTGGCTGTTCATGCCACAGAGGACAGGCGGCCCCCCCAGCCACGGCCGCAGCCGTTGCCCCAGTTTCAAGCCCACATCCCGGCTGCACCGCAGCCGCAGCCATTTGCACTGAGGCCACAGCAGCAGCCACTGCTGCAAGCTCAAGCTCCTGTGGCTATGCCACCCACTCAATTTCCCATGGGCCAGTTCCAGATGCCTCCGATGGCGGCGGGCATGGCACCCTTCGGCGGTCAGAGCTTCTTTCCCAATCCGTTTTGGCCTCATGGAATTGTGGGTTTTCCAGGGATGCTGCCGAATCCACAGATGCAGAGCCAAGGCCTTGCCGGATTCCCTGGCAACCCTGCGTTTCCGGCATTCCAGTTTCAATTTGGCGCACCAAATCCAGCAATGCTGCCACAGGCCGTTTCGCCATGGACAGGAAATGAGGGACCTCGACAGGCCGCGCCGCCGCCCGGTCCTGCCTCTATTGAAGAGGGCCAAGGGAGGATGGTAAATGGGGGCAATGCAAGGCCGTATGGGCGTGGCCGGAGACCCTTTGGTGGCCGCGGCGGGTTCAGGGGCAGAGGCAGAGGCTGATGATGATGCCCATTTATCAGATCCATCCCGTCCCCCCCCCCCCCCCCCTTCCTGCTGAAATTTTTACTCTTGAAGCTATCTCTCCGGGAATTTATGTCACATATTAAGATGTAATTTATGCAGCTTGGCATAGGAAAATGTCTTTATTCTTTATCCCCTTAGTGTCTTTTCGTCTTATATGATCTCTCTTTCTAAAACTTCCTCTCTGTATCATTCCTTCTCCCAACTTAGTGCAGTAACAAAGAGAAGGAATGCGTCGAACCCCCAGCCCCACATTATCAGATCGAGTTGACCCAGTACTTGCAACTGCATTATTCTTCTTGCAACTGGATTTCTTCCTTCTGAGGATCTTTTGAAAAAAGACTCTTGTGTGTCTCTCTCTGTGTCTGTCTGCCCGTCTGTCATGTCTCTCTCTCTCTCTGTGTGTCTGTCTATCTGTCTGTCTATCTCTCTCTCTCTCTCTCTCTCTCTCTCTCCATTGGAACAAATGGAGATGAGAAGGGTGCAGTGGCAATGCTGCCAACAATGCATCAGATATTCATATTGTTGAATTGGTTCGTTGATTATCCTCACTATCTTATGGCTAAGGTTGCATCCAAATACGCTTCAGCAAGTGTTTCCTTACCCAACACAAAGGATTATGATGACGATGATGATGATGATGATGAACAATGACGAGTGAGCTCCGAGAAGTGGAGCTTGAGAGACGCGGCGAGGTCTCCGCGGCCGGCCCTGTACAAATCCTTGGCCAACCTGACATAGACTGAGAAGTTGGGCCGGAGGTGCGCCGCCATCATCTCATGCAGGAGCTCCGCCGCCTCCGCGAGCTGGCCGTTGACTCTTAGAAGACTAGCCAGCAAACTGTAATTCGTGTTGGTGGCGCATGGGTCGAGCCGCCGCCATGCGCCGACGTAGCGCCGAGCCTCGTCCAGCCTCCCTGACCAGAAGAAGCTTTTGATGAAGGCGGCATGCACGGTCAGCCGCGGCCGGACTCCGGCGGCCACCATCCTCGCCAGAATTGCACCGGCGAGCTCCTCCCTGCCGGCCCTGCAGGCATGGACAATGCCCATCTCGTACGTCAGCTCGTCGGCGGCGCAGCCGGCGGCCTCCATCAAGGCCCAAACCTCTCGGGCACGCCCAAAATTGCGTCTTTTGAAGATGGCTCCGAGCAAGTAGTTGAAGGACTGGACAGTCGGATCACAGCCGAAGCTCAGGCGCATTTCGTCGAGCAGTTGGTGGGCGTCATCGAAATCGCCTCTCCGGCACTTCGCCGCGATCAGGGCGTTGAAGTAGGCAACTCTGGGAGCGACCATCTCCTCCATCAGCATGATAGCTAGCTCAAAGCCGCCCCCGTCGGCGAGAAACTTGATCAGAGAGAAGACCCCCGAACTCCGGCAGGACCCGCCCGCCGCCCGCAGAGCCCCCGCAACTCTTCTGACGGAATCCGAGTTGGGTTTTTTGAGGAAGACGAAGGCCTTGTCCGTTACGGAGTGGCCTCTGCGGGAGAGCTCCGTCAACAGGGCCGTCATCCTCGCGTAGTCCTCCAATCGCCCCAGATTATCTACGATCAGATTGCAGAGCTTGGGATCAGCAGCGAGCTCGGGGCGAGATTTCGCCGCCCAAGTGAAGAACGGAATGGCGGAAGCTCCGCTGTCGCTCAGGGAGAGAATCACCCTGCTCGCCAAATTAGGGCTCCAGTCCAATTTCATCCGACTCAGCCTTTCCTCCACGTCCACGCCTCCAACAATGGCTTCCATCATCTCAGCAAAATCAAGGGATTGTGAAGAGGACGAGATACATCTGGAGAAAAAGCCCCAGGAGTCGAATTTCACGCTTGAATCGCCTCTGCCGGAGAGAAAACCGCGTAATTTGGATTGCTGGAGAGGAGATGCGAGGAAGAAGACGCGGGAGAGAAGAGAAGCTTGCCGTAGGCGGAGAAGCGCCATGGCGACCTTTCCTCCGCCGGCGGTGCCTCCATACGAGGTGGAGGAGAGAGCGTCGACACCGCCGTCGCGAGCGAGAAGAATGCGAAGAGGCGACGATCGCCGTTCGTTTCTTCAGAGTTCTGAGCTCGATCAAAGAAACAGCATCACAGACGACGTGATAACCAGTTACCACGTCATCCGTCCCGTCACCATAATTAATAGACTTTAGTCAAGAAACAGCATCGAGGATGACGTGATCCCATCACCGGATCGCCGTTCGTTTCTTCTGATCTCGACCAAAGAAACAGCATCGTGGACGACGTGATAGCCGGATAGTGCGTCATCCGTCCCGTCCCTACAATTAAGATATATTCGTTAAATATTTTGAAACGCTTCCAAAGAGATTGTTAAACTTTTAGGAACTTTTTGTTTAATTTTGTTTTGGATTTGTTGAGCTGGTGCAGTCACGAGGTGCCACGTGGTAGAAGTACGTACGTAATAATGGTTTAGAGAAGGTTGGGTAGCAGACTTTGGGCGGGAGAAAACTGCCAAACGGCCGCTCGCCATTTTTTTGCGAAGGTGGTGAGCGACGATCGATGGGGGAGGGATTTTCCGATGCGATGATCTTGCCACCGGCGGGAGTTGAATCGATTTTCAATCCGATGGAAGATGAACAAAGTACAATTTTTTATTATTATTCTCGACGCGGATTGTCTCTTTTCTCGTTTCTAGAGCGCGACTGGGGCTCCTTTTTTTTTGGAAGAAAAAGAGGGAAGATCACCCGAAATTGGTGATTGGGGCTCCGCTGATCTGGTTTCGATGTGGATTATGGCCTAATCTCGAGATGCCGTCGTTCTGAGCCCTTTTTTATGTGGATTGTGTTTCAGGCTTGCGTGTACGAGATGAGGAAAGAAGATCGACTTCGGATTTGGCGGGGAGCGCTGAGGTGAGATCTACTTAATCGATATCTACTGATTATTGGTTCTTAAAAATCTGTGATTCGCGGTGGGACTTAGTATTGCTCCTGGCGCCGCGGCGTTGCCGTCATTGCCCTTGCTCATACCACTAATATTTACTTTTCGATTATATCGTTTGTACAGTTTTCTAGCGATTTGTTAAGTGATCTTTGATTTTTTCTTTTCCAAGTTTTAAGAACCACTAGATCATCCTTTTAAATTTCTATCTTCCGATAATGGAAGCAATGAAGATCAAGATCGTTGCCACGCTGCAATGAAATGGCCAGCCTTCAACGCTGCAATGTAAAACAAGAAGATTCTTTTTTATTGAATTTTTTTGCGAATTTTGTCCACGGAATCATTTTGAAGAGGATTCTTAGGGATTTTTTTTAATACAACGCAGCAAGATTGCTACACCTCATTTCACTGTATCACAAGAATCATTCGCTTCCGAATTCGATTACATACAGACTTACGATGTAAAACAAGAATCATTCGCTTCCGGTCTACTGAAAGTCCGAAAAAGCTCTTCGTATAATTCTTCCGAATCATTCAATAGTATTCGTATGAATCTTCCGAATCTAGAAAACTTTTATAAGTCTTCGACCTAACGTGGAAAAGAGAGAGAGAGAGAGAGAGAGAGAGAGAGAGAGAGAGAGAGAGAGAGAGATGGATAGCCAAATCCTTACCTTCCAGAGTATTATTATTATTTTTAATCTTTTGACTATTTTATGATTCTTCAATGGTATATGGCTGTTTTAATGTGAAAAAAAAACAAATCGAGAATAAAGTTTGCTTCTCTCTTTTTCATCTCTAAATATTCTCTTGCATGTTCCCCAGATAACTTACTCCATCATTCCCATAAGCTCTCCAATTCTCCAAATTCGTGACACCTTTATGAAACTTTGGTAGTGGTTTTATAATTCATAACGTTATTATTAAAACGAGATTTACAATCATTGCCTCATAAGACTTAATCAAACTGAATGTAGCATAGTTCAAAAAAAAAAAACTGAATGTAGCATCTGATAGGATCTCTGTAACAGTAGAAAATAGGAATACCACAAACTGAATCCGTGACCAATATTCAAACTGTTGAATATATTGCTTCTGTTCTTTTTCCTTATGTACCCCTGCTTTGCTCTCTCTCTCTCTCTCCTACTCTCCATATATGTACTCCTGTTATGGAACCAAAAGACCTAATGAGAAATTTCCAGTTCTTCTCTCGAACCCATCCTTCTCCTCTGGGTTTCTTCATGGTATCAGAGCCTAGCTCTACGTCCTTGCTGATCGAACTTTGTTGATTCAAAGTCTCGATTTCTCAGCGTCTACTCGTCAGCTCGTCGTCGACTTGTCGGGAATCTAGCCTCGTTGGCAACCTCGCCTCGTCGGTGACCTAGCTCGACCATCGCCGGTGACCTAGCTTGACCATCGCCGGTGACCTAGCTTGACCATCGTCGGTGACCTAGCCCTAGCTCCGTCGGTGACCTAGCTCGGCCATCTTGAAGCTGGCTCCGTCGGTGACCTAGCTTGACCATTTCCGCCAAGCTCAACCTAGCTAGCTCGACCATCTTGAAGCTAGCTCAACCTAGCTCAACCATCTCCGCCAAGCTCCGCCATCTCCGCCAAGCTCGACCTAGCTCGACCATCTTGAAGCTAGCTCGACCTAGCTCGACTTAGCTCGACCATCTCTGTCGGCCATCTTGAAGCTGGCGCTGTCAGTGACCTAGCTCGGCCATCTTGAAGCTGGCTCTGTCGGTGACCTAGCTCGACATAGCCTCGTCGGCAACCTAGCCTCACCAGCAATGTCGTCATTTGGAGCTCGTCAGCTCGTCAGCTTGTCGTTGGCTGGGCTCGTCAGCTGGACTTGTTGGTGACCTTCTGGCATCCCCCGATCAGCGTTCCGCGTGACCTCTCTTGAAGTTGATCTGCCAGGATTCCTCTGCTGAGATTCCTCCATCTAAAATTGGAACTCAGATTTCACATCATCGACTGTTGCCACATTGATTTACCCAAATCGGAGTACCTCATTGAACTTTACTACTCTCGACGTCACCTTATGGCATCTTATGACTCTACTACTTCCGCTGCCACTCTGCCACCAGGGCTGCCTCCTCACTCATCTGAGTTGAACTCTTGGCATTATTCCCTGCCACGTATGCCGACTGAATTCCGATTTACTGGGTTGAATCTTCTTCAATGGCGTCAATATGTTCAAATTACCTTGAAAGGGAAACTCATCAAGCACCTTGTGGAAGACCTGCCGTCTCCCACTGCGTCTCACTACAAGCACTGGCTCGATGTTAAGGGTGTAGTTCACAGGTGGTTGCTTGACAGTATCAGTCCAACCTATGCTGCTGAATTCCTGTCCTTAAACTCCGCCAAGGAGATCTGGGATGCTGCTCAAGAATCCCACTCGAAGCGGAACAACTTGGCCATTATCTATGACCTCGTTACTCGCTCCACCAACCTGACCCAGGGTCCACGCTCTGTTCGGACCTATCATTTGGAGTTGTCGTCTCTTTGGGCTGAGTTGGACCACTACATGCCCCCCGACCCTCATTCGGTTGACCGTGGATATGTTCTACAGCTTCGGATGTTCAAATTTCTCATGGGACTGAATCCTGAATATGAGTCTTTACGCGGCCAACTACTTCATCGGGAGAAGGTTCCTACTTTGAAGGAAGCCTTGGTGGAGGTTCAGACGGAGGAAACTCGCCTCGGCATCTTCCATTCCGAACATGCCTCGCCGATGGCTGTTCAGCAGCTGGGGAGCTCTCGATATACATCCGTTCCGGCAGTGTCGCCGTATATGTCCTCTCCTAAGGTGTCATCACCGAACATGAACTCCCCGGTCCAGCAATCGGCGTCTACAGGCCATGGGCCTCCTGGTAATTCCTCTATTTTCTGCAACTATTGCAAGAAGCGAGGTCATACCAAGGAGACGTGTTACAAGGTCCAACGGAAGAATGCCCATCAAAACTACTTGGTAACTCATCTTCCTCACCCCTCTGGGCAGCTCATGACTCCTCCTACGTCTATTCTTGAGATACCTCAACCAACTGCTCCATCAACTGCTGAAGCCACATCTTCAAAGGTCGGCCAGCTTCAACATGATGAAATCGATCAACTTCGCCAGCTTCGTCAATCCAAATTAATGGACTCTTCTTCCCTCATGCATCAAGGTACACCTTCTTCTTCCAATGTACAGTGGATAGTTGATTCTAGTGCCACCGCCCATATGTCTCCTTTCTCCCAGTGTTTCCTTAACTACACTCCTTCTCTTCGTCCTCATCACGTCAGTACTGCATCCGGTGCTCTCCTTCTTGTGGCCGGTGTGGGGAGTGTCCAATTGTCCTCAACTCTTACCCTTACCCATGTCCTTTATGTTCCTCGTCTTTCCCTGAATCTCTTATCCCTTCATCACCTTGTCCGAGATCTTGGTCAAGCCGTCTCTTTTACTCCTAATTCCTGTTTCTATCATGATAAGGTGTCGGGGCAGATGACTACACTTGCTGAGGGGCACGGTGGTCTCTACATTCTCCAGCGTCCTCCACCCGCTTCCCCTTCGGTCCCTACCCTCGGCGTAGCTATCTCCACCGCGGCGGCGGATCCTCTTTGGCTTCTTCACCGTTGCTTGGGCCATCCTTCTTTTTCTACCTTGAAACTTATGTTTCCTTGTTTATTTCATGGACGTCCCGTGGACGGGTTTATTTGTGAACCATGTCGGTTAGCTAAACACAGTCGCACCACATATCCTTCCTCGGATTCGTCTTCACGTTCGACGTCTCCTTTCTCTCTCATTCACAGTGACCTATGGGGGCCTGCTCCCGTTCCGAGTGTTTCGGGTGCTCGATATTTGGTATTTTTGTGGATGATTTTACTCGCGTTACATGGGCATATCTTCTCAAACATAAATCCGATATTTCTCAAACTATCATCTCTTTCCACGCCTTAATCAAAACTCAATTTGCTACCTCCTTGAAACGCTTCCGCTCCGAAAATGCCCGTGATTACGTTAATTCCACCCTCTCCAACTTCTTCACCTCTAATGGCATCATCCATGAAACCTCCTGTCCATACACTCCTCAACAAAATGGTCTTGCGGAACGAAAGTTTCGACACATATTTGACACCACTCGTTCCTTTCTTCACATGGACATGCCTAAATTTTTCTGGGGCGAGGCTTCTCTCACTGCAGTCCATCTCATCAACCGCCTCCCCTCTCGTGTCCTTTCCCACGTTTCCCCCATTGATGCCCTCCATCAAGCCTACCCCACGGTTTCCTTGAAAACTAACCTTCTTCCCCGCATTTTTGGGTGCACCTGCTACGTCCCTAACCGTCATCGTACTCGGAACAAGCTTGACTCTAAGGCGCTCAAATGTGTCTTTGTGGGTTACTCCTCTCATCAGAAGGATTATAAGTGCTATTGTTGGACCGAGCCCAGCAACCATTAACTCTTTCTCTCTTTTTTCTTTCTCTGTCTCTCTCTACGGCCTAAGTGTAGGTGGGCCACAAGCCTATAAGTGGCCCACCAAGAGGCCTCCCCCTCTTTCTCTCCCTTTCTCCCTCTCTTTCTCTGTTTTATTCTGAGCGCAGGACTGTCCCACGTGGGACCTTATTTTAAAGAACCTCCCACGTGGGAGGTCACTTAAAATCTTCCCACGTGGGAGATTGTAAAGGGGCCCCTTTAAAGGGGCCCCAAACCCTAGCCGCTTTAGTATGACATTTTCTCCTTTCTTTTGTTCCAAAAAGCGCCGCCTGAGGCTGGAGCTCTTCCTCCCTTCTCCTCTTCCTCCATTCCTCCCAGTTTGCTCTCTCTGCTCCCTTTGGCTGCCTCTTTCTGACATGGTATCAGAGCAGTAAAGCCTAGGGCTTCATCGACCAAGGATAGCAGAGAAGTTTTGCTGGAGCAGCAAATCCAGAAGTGTGTTTTCTTGGCCTGTCCCTACCACCTGCCTTCGAGTACAACCTTTCTACCACCTCCTCAGACATGGCAAGCTTTGAAGAGGCGAGTTCAAGTCAAAGACTCCCAGGGGTGGTCCAAGAAAACTCTGAGGCAAGGATAGGAGAAGTCAGTGGGCTGGTTACATCCCAAAACTCAGAGGTTGGAAGAGGAACAATTGTGTTTCCCCCTGAAGAAGTAAAGTTTGATGGGGGAAACATGTTTGAATGGTCAAAGATGGTGACTTTGACAGTTTATGGATTATTTCTGGGGGATCATCTCACTGATGAACCCAGAACTCCTGCAGATCCAGATTACAAGCGATGGAAAGCAGAGGAGTCTCTTATTTTGCAATGGATGCTGAGATCAATGACGCCTGAAATGAGGAGGGACTTTCTCTATTGTACAACAGTGAAGGAGCTATGGGATGAAATCCAGAAGTACACGTCTGAGCAGTCAAATGATTGGAGAATCTACGAGTTGAAAGTGCAGGAATCGATGGCGCGTCAAGGCGGGGAGAATATCCGTCAATACTCCTCCCGGCTGAAGGCAATTTGGAGAGAAATTGACTACTTATGGCCAGTACAGAATCCACAGTCAATAGAGCGGCAATACATCCTGAAGCAGCGCATTTTCACGTTCCTCATGGGACTTAACCCGGTCTTCGAATCGGTGAGGAGTCAACTCTTGCATCGAGAGAAGCTGCCGTCCCTAGAGGAAGCCATTGGCGCCATCCTACAAGCTGAGAGCAGACTGGCTGTCTCGTCAGACTCACAGGGCCAGAATTCGGCTGCCCTACTTACAAAGCGTCCTGAGGGTCGGACGAATCCTCCTGGGGGTGGCACTGCCCGACCAACCCCATCGAGCTCAGCAGTAGGTGGCGACGGGGAAGACAATCGAGACTCTCTTTTCTGCAACTACTGCAAGAAGCGTCGTCATACGAAGGAAACTTGCTGGAAACTTGCCTGGAAGAATCAAAATTCGGGAAAGAAGGCTCTTGTAGCAGCGTCGCAACCACAACAATCTGGCCCCACTGTTATCAGTCCCGGAGTTGAGGAGGTGCAGGAGAAACTCAGTTCTACTGCCCTCGCTCAATCAGGTACATCCTCTCCAAATAGTTGGATCGTGAATACGGGGGCCACAGATCATATGTCTCCCGATAAGTCGTTTTTCAATCATTATTCATCCACTGCCATATCTCATAAAGTTCAGACAGCCGGAGGAGGATTATTGGCGGTCAAAGGGGTTGGAAGTGTTTTGCTTCATCCACTTGGCGAGCTTAAAGATGTTCTCCATGTTGAAAACCTGAGAGCTAATTTGATATCCATTCAGAAAATTGTTGATGACTATGGATGGAGGTTTACTTTAGATCGTGACGGGTGTTTTTTATGTGACAAGGACTCGGAAGAGGATTTTATCCTTTAGAAGGGAAGGCGGCTTGCTCCTCTTGGATGGTGGAACCGACAATGCATGCTGTCCCGGAGGACAAGCTTGAAGCAGGAGAAAGTGATCCGTCTCCACCAGCAGATGGGTCATCCTCCGTTCGATCTCCTTAAGACTTGTTTTCCCTCATTGTTTCGAGGAATTTTTGTTAAGAACTTATTTTGTGAAGCATGCCATATGGCAAAACTTCGGAGAAGTACGTTTAAGTTAATGGATGATCGTTTTCTTTCGCCATTCGATTGTGTCCATAGTGACTTGTGGGGACCGTGTCCAGTGGAAAGTATGACGGGGTGCCGTTACTTCATTATTTTTGTTGATGATCACACAAGAGTGATGTGGTTATACTTATTGAAGTCTAAAGGGGAGGCTCCAAGGGGAAATGTCGAATTCTGCAAGATGATTGAAAATCAGTTCGGAAGCGGATTAAGCGGCTCAGATCAGATAATGGGTCAGAATTTCAGAATTCTGAAGTTAGATCCTACTTCTCAGATGTGGGAATTGTTCACGAAACGTCGTGCGTGAATACACCCCAGCAAAATGGGCTGGCAGAGAGGCGCTTGGGGTATACACTTGCGACAGCCAGGACGCTATTGTTTCAAGGTAATCTTCCAAAGAGATATTGGGGAGAGGCTGTCCTGACAGCAGCTCATCTGATAAACCGAATTCCTATGCGGGTGATTGGTTATGAAAGCCCTTTAAATTTGCTTAAAAAGTTCTTTCCCAAGGTGCGGCTCTTCTCGGACTTCCTGCTCGTGTATGCGGGTGTGTGAGTTTCATCCATCAGAATATGGGAAAACTAGATCCAAGGGGACTTCGGTGCGTGTTTGTTGGTTACTCTAGCACACAGAAGGGGTATAGATTTTATCACCCACCATCTCAGAAATTCTATGTCTCCGCCGATGCCGTGTTCAATGAGTCCGAATTTTACTTTCAGGCAGAAAATTCACCTCCAAGTGCCTCCTCAGATGACAGTATTCCGTTTTTTGAGTTCCTTCACACAGGGACACAGTCATGGCCACCCGGTCCCACTAATGCCATCGATCCAAGATGATCCACCTGAATCTCCATCAGCTGATGAGGTCACCAAAGTACAGTCAAAAGAAGACGGCCAAGTGGACCAGCCTGTGGTAGAAGATGAGCAGGTGAGTGAAGCATCAGCAGAAAGTGAAGAAAAATCAGATGATATTGTTCCCGGTCAACCAGTGGATGATGATCTTAGTTGGCCGATAGCACTTCGAAAGGGAGTACGAACATGCCGAGTACGGGCTAAGTATCCTATCAGTCACTATGTTAAGTATGGGCGATTTAGTGAGCCATATAAGAGTTTTCTGTCTCAATTGGGAGATTTCCGAGTTCCAAATAAGGTGGAGGAGGCCCTTCAAGATCCTGGATGGAAAGCAGCTATGGATGAAGAGATGAGTGCCCTCATGAAAATGAAACATGGGAGATCGTGCCATTGCCCAAAGGCAAGAAAGCAGTTGGGTGTCGCTGGGTATTCACCCCGAAGTTTTCATCCGATCGAACATTAGAGCGGCTCAAGGCCAGATTGGTTGCTAAAGGGTATACCCAAACGGAAGGCATAGACTATAATGAAACATTTGCCCCAGTGGCCAAATTTGACACGGTGAGAGTATTGATTGCGCTCGCAGCCAAGTGTGATTGGAAACTTCTCCAACTCGATGTGAAGAATGCTTTCCTTCACGGGGAGCTGGAAGAAGAAGTCTATATGCAGCCTCCCCCCGGATATTTGCTGACCAATAGTCCAAATCAAGTTTGTCGACTCAAGAAGGCACTGTACGGACTGAAACAGTCCCCCAGGGCATGGTTTGGACGGTTTACTAAGGCGATGGTCGAATTGAACTACCGCCAGGCGAGAGGAGATCATGCACTGTTTATAAAAGGAGGCTCGACTGGTGAAGTAACTCTTTTGTTAGTATATGTGGACGATATATTGATTACCGGAGGGGACCGTGAAGAAGTTGGTCAGCTGGTGGGATCCTTATCCAAACAATTTGATATGAAAGATCTTGGGCAGTTGAGGTATTTCTTGGGAATAGAGGTGGCATACTCAAAAGAAGGCATCATGCTCAGTCAGCACAAATACATTCTTGATCTCCTTCAGGAGACAGGGCAATTGGGGTGCAAGCCATTTTCAACCCCTCTTGATGCAAATGTGAAGATTGGAAAGGCTGATGGGGGGGCAGCAGTTGATAGAACATCATACCAAAGACTAATTGGGAAGTTAATCTACCTCAATCATACCAGACCAGATATATCGTATGCTGTCAGCCTGCTAAGTCAGTTCATGAGCGAGCCCCATGAAGTTCACCTACGAGCGGCGACGCATACTTGCCTATCTGAAATTTACAGTGGGGCAGGGACTCTTCTTTGCACGTGACGGAGGCTTATCTCTGGAGGCTTATACGGATTCTGACTGGGCGGGTCTGTTGTCGACAGTCGATCCACGGCAGGCTACTGCACATTCCTAGGCGGTAGTTTGATCACATGGAGGAGCAAAAAGCAGAAAGAAATCTCTCTGTCAAGTGCAGAGGCAGAGTTACGAGCTCTTAAACGGGGCGTCTCAGAATGCCGGTGGCTGAAACACCTCCTGGAAGATATTGGTTTGTACGACGGTGGTGGAATCGTACTACATTGTGATAACCAGTCTGCTCTGGCCATTGCGAAAAATCCTGTTCAGCATGACAGAACCAAGCATATGGCCTTGAATCGACATTATCTGGCAGAGAACATTGAGCGCGGGATCATCAGACCAGTCTTCATTCCTTCTGCAGACCAGAAGGCGGACATCTTCACCAAGCCGCTGCCGGGTCCCAGATTCCAGTTGCTGGTGTCCAAGCTAGGCATGGTCAACATCCACACCTAGCTTGCGGGGGGGTGTTGGACCGAGCCCAGCAACCATTAACTCTTTCTCTCTTTTTTCTTTCTCTGTCTCTCTCTACGGCCTAAGTGTAGGTGGGCCACAAGCCTATAAGTGGCCCACCAAGAGGCCTCCCCCTCTTTCTCTCTCTTTCTCCCTCTCTTTCTCTGTTTTATTCTGAGCGCAGGACTGTCCCACGTGGGACCTTATTTTAAAGAACCTCCCACGTGGGAGGTCACTTAAAATCTTCCCACGTGGGAGATTGTAAAGGGGCCCCTTTAAAGGGGCCCCAAACCCTAGCCGCTTTAGTATGACATTTTCTCCTTTCTTTTGTTCCAAAAAGCGCCGCCTGAGGCTGGAGCTCTTCCTCCCTTCTCCTCTTCCTCCATTCCTCCCAGTTTGCTCTCTCTCTGCTCCCTTTGGCTGCCTCTTTCTGACAGCTATCATCCTTCTACTAATCACTTCATTGTCAGCAAAAATGTCACCTTCAACGAATCCACTCCCTTTTATGTTTCTGCTTCGTCTTCCCCTCCTTCCTCTTCTCCTTCCTGTGCTGACTCCTTGGATTTCCTTGCACCCCTTCCACTAATCACTTCCACTAATCACTTCCACTAATCCTTCTACTAATCACTTCCATTTCACTCCTCGTCTCCACTCCCTGGGCCATCTCCATCTTCTTCTCGTCCTTTGGTTCCTCCCTCAAAATTTGATGGCACTACGTACCATCGCCGTCCGCGTCCGCTCTTGCCTATCCCCGCCCTGATACCTCTGTCACCAACCACTCCTGATCAGATCCCTCCTCCCGCGGGTGATGATCTTCCTATTACCCTCCGCAAAGCCCCTCGCCAATGCACCTCCACCCCTTTATATCCTTTGGCCAATTATCTTTCTTCCACTCGCCTCTCTCCATCCTACCGTGCTCTTCTTACTCGTCTGGTTTCCATCACCATTCCGAAGAATCTGGCTGAAGCGTTGGCCTCCTCCGACTGGCGACGCGCTATGGAAGAGGAATTAGCTGCTCTGGATAAGAACCGGACATGGGATCTGGTGTCTTTACCTTCTGGCAAACACCTCGTCGGATGTCGATGGGTCTACACCGTCAAATATCAGTCCAATGGCACTTTTGAGAGGTACAAGGCACGCCTTGTGGCTAAGGGCTATACTCAACAATTCGGTGTTGATTATCTGGAGACATTTACTCCCGTGGCTAAGATGAACACGGTTCGTCTTCTTCTCGCCCTTGCGGCTCATCACGACTGGCGTCTTCAGCAATTCGACGTCAAGAACGCCTTTCTTCATGGTTATCTCCATGAGGAAGTTTACATGGCCTTGCCTCCTGGTTATGTGGCTCCCCCTTCGGCACTTCCCTTGGTGTGCCGTCTCAAGAAGGCTCTTTATGGCTTGAAGCAATCTCCTCGGGCTTGGTTCGGTCGTTTTACGCACTCTATGTCCTTATTTGGCTATTCTCAGTGCAATGGTGATCATAAACTTTTCTACTGTCATTCCACGTCCGGGGGAGTCACCATTCTTCTTGTGTACATGGATGACATTCTTATTACAGGGAATGATTCGCAGGCCGCAGCTCAATTGGCGACTTATCTTGCTGAGTTTGACATTAAACATCTTGGTGTACTCCGGTACTTTCTTGGCATTGAGATCGCCTACTCTTCGACTGGGATTTACCTTTGCCAACGGAAATATATTACTGAACCATCGGCTCTCTTTGGGGGATCACGAGGAGGCGGTCGATCAAGGACGGTATCAACACTTGGTCGGGAAGCTGCTCTATCTCACTCATACACGTCCTGACATTACTTATGTTGTTGGCGTCTTAAGTCAATTTATGCATTCTCCGAAGGCCTGTCATATGCATGCTGTCAACCATGTACTTCGTTATCGCAAAGGTACCGTTGGTCTCGGTCTTCAATTCAAGCGTAAAGGTGGCCTTCAATTAGATGTCTATACTGATGCGGATTACGTTGGCTCTCATGTTGACCGCTGCTCCACCACGGGCTACTGCACCTTCCTTGGGGGGAATATTATCACATGGCGGAGCAAGTAACAACCTGTTGTCTCTCGCTCTAGTGCTGAAGCCGAGTTTCGTGCCCTGGCACAAGGCATCTGCGAGGCATTATGGATCACCAATCTCCTCACAGAGTTGAAGTTGTCGTGTGATCAATCTACTCAAGTGTTTTGTGATAACAAGTCGGCTATCAACATCGCCCATGATCCGGTACAACGTGATCATACTAAACATGTCGAAGTGGATCGTCACTTCATCAAAGAGAAACTTGAGTCCGGAAAATTTTGCACATCATATGTTCCCTCTGCCCAGCAGAAAGCTGATATCTTTACCAAAGGCCTGTCTGCTCGGCGTTTCCAAGAGTTGTGCGGCAAACTGGGAATGGATGATATCCACTCACCAGTTTGAGGGGGACTGTTGAATATGTTGCTTCTGTTCTTTTTCCTTATGTACCCCTGCTTTGCTCTCTCTCTCTCTCCTACTCTCCATATATGTACTACTGTTATGGGACCAAAAGACCTAATGAGAATTTTCCAGTTCTTCTCTCAAACCCATCCTTCTCCTCTGGGTTTCTTCACAAACCAAACTCCACGATGATTCAATGTAAGAAACAATATAAAATCTGTAACTCTCGAGTCAATAGTGATGATTGAGAAGAACAAGTAGAACTGAAATTGGAAAGAAAGATAAGGTAGAGATGCTGACCGGATCGGATGTAGCCATCTTCCCTCGAGCTGGAGAATCTCCGCTCCCACCACAGCGCCAATGGTTTCTTGAGTATTTTTGACAATGCCTCGATGAGCCTTCTCCTCCTTTATTTTTATCTTTCTGACCAAGTCTTTAGTTAGACGCCGCACGTGCTGCTCCCACGGCACTTGTAGAGTCCAAGGCCCTCCAATCTCTTAGTTCTTTGATAGGTCCTAATGGGGACCCTATCAGCATCCAGCTCTGAATATCCCATCATGATTTGATATTATATTTTGTGTGAAACATCTATTTTTATTGCGTTTTCTCTTTGTTTTGCTGAAAATTTTCAAACAATTTGTTTACTCAACATACATATCGCACTGATTCACAGGCTGCAGATGGTGCATCAACGCGATCTGAAAACAGCACTCAGATTTTCTCATCCATTGCATCATTAGCGGAAGCTGCTTCCTTTCTCACGGCCTGCTTCACCGGTTCCTCCGTAGGTAACTTATTCTCGAGTTTGCTTGTAAAATTATTTTAAAATATCAATGCTGATATCTTAATTTGAGGAGTTATCTATCAGAGGACCGGCTACTTAGGGAGACCAATTCGGGGGAGCTCCAAATGATGAGTATATCCTCCTCGGGCCAGGCTGAAAACTCTTCGACCTGCACCGGTTCTGAGACTTCATGTCAAGAGGAAGAAGGTCAACGCATCATATCAGGACCTGGTCTAACGGGGGTTTCCTTGTTCCAGAGGTAGGTGTCAAAGGCAGAGACTAGAGAAGAAACTATTTAAAGAAGATTGGAACATTCAGAATTATTCTTTTATTTTTAATTTGTGTTGTTGATTTCTCTAGCTTGATAATCCGTGCCCGGAATACGGTGAGAGGGTCAGCAGATGATATTGGGTGGCTTCAGCGAGCCAAGGAAATGCCTCCCATTGAGGATGGAACCCAAAGATTTCTTGAATTGCTTGAGATGGTCAAGTACGTCTCATTTTTGTGAAAATGTGCATCATCTTAATTGGTCAAGTACATCTCAGTTTGTCTGCATCATTTGAATTTATTGTCCAGGAAAAAAGAGCACAAGTTGCCCGACTCCGTGGTGTACCTTTTGGTTCCAGGTAGAGTCTGTTTATCCATTTTTTAGGAAAGATATTCTCTCCTCCAACCCTATCTCTTCATTCTTCGTTGGCAGGGCTTTTCAGCAATCACGGCCGCATGTACTTCGTTAACATCAAGTCAGTCTTCTCCAAGATGGGCCTCGCTTGCCACATTGCCAAGATCCACAGCGAGGTATTAAAGAATCAGTATGCTGATTAAGTAATGTTATTTTTCCTTGATCATTTTTATGGTAATTAGTATTGTTAAAAATATTCCCGCTATTCTTTGTATCAAGGCATCGGTGGAGAAGAATGCAAGGGAGATCAAAGAGTACATTGAAGAGATTTACTGGGGGGCCAAGAAACGGGTGCTGCTGTTTGGGCACAGCAAAGGCGGTGTTGACTCAGCAGCAGCTCTGTCGTTGTACTGGGCGGAGCTCAAGAACAAGGTCGCCGGCCTTGTCCTGGCACAGAGCCCCTATGCTGGCAGCCCCATTGCCTCTGACATCCTCCGCCAGGGCCAGCTCGGCGACTATGTCAACCTTCGGAAGATCACCGAATTTTTGTTCTGCAAGATTCTCAAGGTATCAACAACCTCACTCTCCTCGCTCTAATTTGCCTATTATCTTATCTGCTGAAGAACAACATCCAACCTAATAAATACATCACGGTATCCATCTATCAATAGATCCCTCTCTTCCTGTATCACTAATTATGTGTATCAATCTAAATATCATATCCATCTATCAATCTATTTGTTGGCATACCTATGCATCATATAACATATGTATCTTTGATTCACTATCGATCTATCTATCCATTTTTCATTAATTCTTATCTATTGGATTCCTCAAGTTTATTACGAAATCTTTCTATCCATCTCTACCTACTAATCTAGCTTATCGATCTGATAAATCTTATCTACCCATCCATCTATCATTCATGAATTAATCAAGCATAGAATGTTATTTCTATCTCTTTCTAATTATACATCCATCAATGCACGTGCCTCTAACTATGTCTTGTTCTCTATTTATGTTGTCTATGTATCTATCGCTCTATCATTTCATGGTTGTTGTGCAAAAGGGTTAAAGTGAATTTGGGTGGGGGATGGTTGGGGTGGGTGAGAAAGGGGGATCTACAGGCACTGGAGGACCTGACCTATGAGAGGAGGAAGGAATTTCTGGGCCGGCACCAGCTGCCCGAAGAGCTACCGGTAGTGTGCTTCCACACGGCAGCAGCGGGAAAAGTGGCTCTGGCCTCACTGTCCCACGTGGCGCACGCAGAGTTGACAGCAGTGACAAAAGTGCCGGTGGTCGTGCCACTGGCAGCAGCGATGGCGGCTTCCGCACAGCTGCTGCGTGCGAGGTATGGCGAGGAGAGTGACGGGTTAGTGACGAGGAGGGATGCTGAAGTGCCGGGCTCATTGGCTGTGCGACCTGACCGGGCCCTCGACCACGGCTGGATGGTCTACTCTGCGCTTGGTGATGATCCCACACAGGGCGATGCTGCCCAAGTCTGCCATGCCCTCCTTGCGCTCCTCGTTGAGGTTGCCCAGAGTCATCTCCACCCCAAGAATGACTGACTGACTGGCATGGGGGAGAGATGTATTTATAAGGATAGCTGGGATGACATAATTAAGTGGGAGCAAGTTTGATATCTTCTGCAGAGATGATTCGTTTGAGAAATTTAAAGGCATACTGATCTCATCTATTTAAATTGTTTATCCCTCCAAAAAGTATTGCGGCATTATTCTAATAAGAGCTAACTTATGCAAAAGATATATCATTCAGTTTGGTAGTTTTATGGAGACTGAAACGCTTTGCAAAACTGTTTCTCGCTGATTTTTAGGAACTTTTGAGACTTTTGTTAGCATGAAGTCTCATTTTTTTATTAACTCTTTTTACGGTTGGCCACAAGCAATTGTGATATGAGATCTATGGTCGGCTGTTGGAGATAGACTGATCCAACTGATAATCCTGATGGTTTTGGCTCTTTGAAATGCTGTAGTTTGATTGTATCCTTCTTATGGTTTGTTTTGCCTTATTAGTCTACTAATGGAATGGGCCATGAATTAGAAGTGGCTTGTTCATTTTATCTACGTGATTGGGTCTGTCTTACTTGGGTGATTTATTTCCCCCTTGGGAATAAGTCCCTTAGGTGATATGGGACCTGCCTATTTCAAATTGTACGGCCTTTTGAAGCCAACCTAGTCCATCCAATAAGTTGTCTGTGTTTTTTGGCAAAAAGCCTAGCCTTCAGAGATACAAGACAGGGAACAGCAGGACAAGAAGAAAGCCTGGATCAAGTTTGACCTGGTATTAGAGCAAATCTTATGAGCTTGTGGCGTGTCTCTTGTTTTCAATAGCAACATTACTCACTGTTTTGTTATCGCTCGTTAGAGCATCTGTGGCCGTGTGGACAGAAAAATACATGTAGCTGCCTAAGAGACTCAGGAAGTGAGAGAAACCTCCTCAAGAAAGAACCAAGTAGATGGAGGAGAAGACCGAAAGAAAATTGTTCATGTGCTGAAGCAGAGGTGACTCATCCTGAATGGTTATTGGGCTTACGTCATTGGATCAGCCATGCAAAACCTTAGCAGAGGAGTGCCCGTTTTCTAAACTTGAGTGGAAGCACCTTGATTTGATAATGGGGCAACTGATCATATGATCCCAGAGTGGAAACAGTTTGCTTCATATCAAACCTATGAGTGAACCATACAAGGCAATCACAGCTGGTGGCGGAGTTATGTGGTTGCTGAAATTGGTAGTCTCATTCTTAATATCAGTGTGCTCAACAAGGCATTAAGAACATGGTCTAAGGACAAGACTTTCTCATTGCAGAAATTAGTTGATGATAGTGAATGGAGGTGCATTCTTAATAATAATGAGAGTTTTCTTTGTGACAAGGTAACTGGGAAGAGGACATCATCTTGTAGAAAGGAAGATCACTTGCTGCTCCTCGAAGGCTTCCACACCAATTGTCTCACCTCCTAGAAGTTTCCTCAAGCTGTATATCGGGGCGATGCTCCATCGGCGCATGGGCCATCTTTCTTAGAGCTTATCAAACTGTGTTCCCTATCTGTTCTTTGAAGGAGTTGCAATTATTATTATGCTTCGGGGAATTAAGAACCTTCCAGTTATGTTGGCCTCCTAAGTAAGTGATGAACTTGTGACTATTTGGCGTCATGTGATCTGCCGCCCCATTTCAAGGATCCAACAAGGCGGAAAGACATCAGAAGTAGACTTACTGAGTAGGGTGCTGTACTCACAAGAGCATGTAAGGGAAGGAGGAGTGGTCGTGCTCCTTAGTTAAGTCAACAATGTTTCTTAATCAGCTTCTTGATCTGAGGAAGGGGCATCCTTAGGGCTAGGTGGGCTCTACCTTGTCCAGGCTTCTATTTGAGTTCCTCCTAAAGTGTAATCCTTGGCCAAGGTTTCCCTTCTTATAAACTCAAATTTATGTTTTGAATTAGATCATTTTTGATGTTGAGTTTAAGCAATATAATTTATAAACCAATTCTATAATAATAATTCTAGAAAGTGGATGAGTATGGGTTGCCTCCACATGAAACATATCTTAGAGATTTTATTATCTCTTGATAGTGATTGGGGTAGGATGAGAAGGGATGCGATGCAAAATGATGAGATGAGAAGGGAGGTGCTAAGTATTTAACTAGGATGTGATGGTAAATAAGAAGAGAAGTAGGTAGGATGATGTGAATAGGATTAATGGAATTGAGGGAGTAAGATAGAAGGAGATGTACGGGGAGGATTGTGGATGTGGAAGATGTGTAATAAGGGAAGGTAAGGGAATTAGTGATTTAGGATTTTTCTTTTTATGGAGAAGAGGACAAGGGATGAGATAGGGATGAGGTATAAGATGTGTGGTGATGATAAATGGTGATAATAGATTGGAATGCACGTGAAGAAATGCTAAGGATCTAATTAGTGGATGAGTTGAAGAATCACCAATGTAAGACAAGAGACTAAGCTTAGATCCCTATGTTCTGACGGGATCAAGGTGATTTCCTCATGCAAATAAATCTCCCCAGTTCTGTAAGAGGAGACCAAGATGCCTTAATGGATCTCTAGGAGGAGAGTAGATTTGTATTTCCTCAATGATTGGCCCTGAATTTAACACGTCATTCTTGTTCAATCGTTCCCATTGTGCCACGTTTCCATGTGCATATAAGATTAAAGACAAAGACAAAAAGAGTGATTATATTGATTATAATAAGCATGTGACATGGCCTCGCATCAGCTTTCACCTTGTCTGCACTTTATCCTTAATAAGTCATTAAATACTCAACACATGGGTGCCACATGTATACATGGATTTGCATATGTCATCATGGGTTGGCACCGCAAATATTGACCACTCAAATGAATAAAAAATAAAAGTAACTATTATTTTATTCTCCTCTCTCATTTTGTTTCAAATCGTATTTGCTGAAAAGGTTCTTTCGTTTTTTCTGATTCATCCACGTCGTACCTAAGAATTAAAAAATAAGTTTAAGTCAATCAATAAATTTTGATGCCATAATGGCACCTTTTTGCAATGATTGGGGCACTAATCCCTTCTGGAAATACTGATTCATCACCATTTGATCAAATTGAATGATGACATAAGGCATGATGAAGATTTTCAACCTAAAAATACATCAATAAATTTACAATAAAAATATAAGGCCAATGAATACAAATAAATATATTATCTCACTTTGAAAATTCATATCCTCGTGAATATAATGTCAAAAAAATACAGGAAAATCATTGTTGACTGAAAAATATTTTCTTTCAGAATATAATATCATGAAAATTCCTAAAAATACTTCAAATTTCAAAAAAATCATAAAATTATTTTTAAAATATATTTAACCATTTCAGCTTGATGACACACATATATAATCAATTTAATGCAAATTAACACCCAAATATCGTCAACAAAATCTCTACGGAAAATGTGTTATTACCTCCATGTAGCAACCCAACAAATTTCTTGCTGGTGAATCCATTATTAAATCTCTTGGAAGGGTACACTATTTTTTTGGAAGGGTACACCCAAATATCATCGAAGTGTCTCACTCCACATAAGGGAAATTTATTTCTTGACATGAGTATACCCTTAACTTAGTTTATCAAGCCTGTCAACTTGTTGTAAAATTGAAAGCATATCCAAGAATGGAAGAAACACCAATGATACAAGAGAAAATGGAAGAATCTATTACATAGAGTGACGTTGGGGAAATTATGTCCCACAGGAAGAGAGAATGAATAAGTGAACAATCTACTGAGTCCCCTAGGACTGATGCGATAGTTGATGAAAACTGCTCCAATTTTATGTAAAACATAGTTTAATGAAGAGTGATTTATAAGAGGAAGAGTGTATGATTACTCCCCCTAGATATCCATTATCATATAGGCCAAATGGTCTAAAACAGTCACCAAGGGCCTGGTTTGGAAAAAAAAATACATCTATGAGAAGTCTTTGATATCATCAAAGTAACGGGGATCATACATTATTTATGAATCATAATTGATCTGACTCCCTGACTATTATTAGTGTTTATGTGTACAAGCATCACAAGATGCGATGAAGAATAAATTCACAAGTCGAGCCAAGAGCTTTCGCAAAAGTTTGCCAAATCATTGGGAGCCTTGACATATTACTTGTGTGTAGAGTTTTCACATTCCAAATCAGATATTTCATTTCAAAGTTAAAGTTCATCCTGGCTCTGCTACTTAAGACATGGAAAGTTGATAGCAGACATTGGAGACCCTAGTTGACATCAATTTCAAACTAGGTAAGGAAGTCAACAGCCCTCCTTAAGTAAAGATTCATTGCAGAAGTTAACAATAGCCTTGAATCATATTTGGCCTCATATCTCATATGTTGTCAGATTATGAATAATCCACATAAATCTCATCTTCATGCAGCACACAAAGTATTGGATTTGCTTAAGGTACATTGGTACAAGGTATCATGTTCACCTTGGATGGAGATGTGTTAGTAAAAGGTTTATTCTAATGTATACTTTGCTAGTTCAATAGGTGACAGAAGATCCACCTCTCACTATTGTGCCTTCATTTGGAACAATCTGATTACATTGAGTAAGAAGCACAAATTAGCAGCTCTTTTATGTGCTGAGGTAGAGTTCATGAACTTAGCATGTGGTGCATGTGAGGCACTTTGGATCAAGGGCATCATCAAAGATTTCAGGTTATTGTCTCAGGGTGATATTCCACCGAAAGGTATACAAACAAAAAAAAAGTGATGGTGTGGGAAAACAGATATAATGGAAGTGAAGGAATGGGGTTGACTAAAGAAGATGATCATGTTTAACATTGGAAGGGTGGAAGAGAAGGGATGAATGTAAATTCTCAAGATATATGGGACAAGGCAAGAGAAATGATAAATATATCAAGATGAGAGCAAAATGAGAGGTGAGATGGAGAATGAGGGGTGAGACGTGGATGCAAGGTCGATGATCTCAATGGTTAAATGTTGAGAGGACGATGGAAGAGGATACAATATTGAAGAAAGTGAAAGAGGAAACCAATGGATCTGACCACTGTTAAAGGTGAGATGATTGATGATGCTGCTATGGTTACTTTCTTACCAGCTATCGCCAGAATGTCACGCTTCGCCGAAGAAACAATACTTCACCATAAACTTCAAGCAAAAGGTGTTCTTAAAAACAAGCCCATGGCCCTTCTAAAGGAAAGAAAAAATAATGAGATGTGGACAGTTAGGACCGAGTGACATAGAGAAAACATGGGAGCAGTGGTGTATGTGCAAAAAGTCAAGAAGATCATGGGAGAAACTTAAGAGAGAGCTTTTGAGAAAATTCAAAATATGGCACTTATTGAGAAGAAAACAAAGAGATAGAATAAATGAGGGAAGAGAGTGGTAGAATGGTGGGCCTAAAATCCTCATTTTCTTTATTATTGATGTCAGAACTAGGGTTTTTTAGAGGTTTTTTTTGGAAGAAAGGAGACCTTCTCAGAGACAACATTGAAACCTTCCCCCCTTGGACTGCTAGGACTTATCCTGTCGCCCTCATGCTTCTATCCTTGCACTACCGTCTTCACGTCGTTTCCCTTGCGCTATTGCCCTCATATCATCGTTCTTGTGTCATTGTCCTTGCACCGATGTCCTCCTACCATCGCCCTCGCACCTCTGCCCTCGCAACACCCCGGCCCTCACAACGTTGCCATCACAACATCACCCTCGCACCTCTGTCCTCACACCATCGTTTCCCGCACAGCTCTGCCCTTGCGCCACCCTTTACGCCTCCGCCCTGGCAGTGATGCGCTCACACAATCGCTACCCTCACAACACTACCCTCATGCAGTCTCGTGTTTTTGCCCTGATAGTGATGCACTCACGCTGTTATTGTTGTCACTGTCGCAATCACACCACCTTTGTCACCACCACCGTCACGTCACCACACCACAGCCACCGTTGATGCAGCATCACCGCAGCCACACCCCTATCATCCAAGCCCCGACCACGTCACTGCCACCGCTGCCATGCCCATGCCCATGCCTCTCCTTCATGATTGTGTTGCAGGCGTGATGTGCACACCACCACCGTTGTGCCCATGTGACTGATGTTGGACATCGTCGATGACGTCGTTCAACGGGTAAATCACTAGGAGATGTAACTACGTGATGACGTGAACCCTAGGTGGATGTACGTGAAGGCCCCAACTGGTAGGGAGTTCACCGAACTCCAAGATCCGAGTGGACGGCTGATGATAGTGACGGTGACCTTCCGACCCTCGTCAGAACGACAATGGCGACTATGGCGTCGAACAGAAAACTTTCGTTGGCACTCGTACATAACAGACAGGTTCGACCAGTACTTAGGAATTCACTTGCGATGTAGTTTTCATGATATAATCTCTCACCTAAACTAACCTGAGCGCGATGGAGTGCAGCCAAAAATATATTATAGAAAGTAATGTAACGAGCGAGCAAGGGATGGCATACCTCGTTGGTGGCGTCGCTCATCGTTGGAACCTTTGTTGGTAAACGGGTCAGTGAGGGGAGGTAGGCGGAGGTGTGCCGTTGACGGGCGCGGCTTGCTCGACCGACGACGACAGCGCGGTGCTGGAGCGGTAGATGGGGAGCAGAGACAAGGAGGAAAGGAGGAACGGTGGCAAGTGATAACACCCTAATTTCTGTCTTTATTTCATGATTTTAGCATGATTCTATGCATTTAAAGAGCTTAAAATTGGGCTGTTATCATATATTTACATGAAAATAGTGTTTTCAAGTAATCTCTGACTTTTCCATAATTTTCTGTTAATTATATGAATTTTTAAGGATTTATTGAAGCTCGAAATAATTATTTTTGAATGAAAATGACATATTTAATATTTTATTTCGACATTTATCAGCATGGGAATGAATCAGGAAATTTTCTAGAATTTTCTAGAATTTTTTACAAATTTTTAGGATCTTTCTAGGATTTATTTCAAGAGGAAATGCATTTACTCTAAGAAAAAATGGCATATTTATAATAGAAAAAAATGTATTTTTACAATTTTCTGAACTTTCCGGGCCCTTGTTGCAACGTTTCGTTGCAAAAAGACCCTGAAAACAGCTCTCGGTCGCCACTACAGGCGTAAAGATCTAATTTAAAAGAGTTCAGGGTTTAATTGCAATTGTATTATTAATTGTTTTAATATTTTAGAGAAAAGCGGAGGAGAGAGAATGCGAGAAGGGGTATATTTCTAAATATTCTTTGGGCAGCATCAGATTGCAAGAGATTATGTTGTAAGGGACGTCGCTAAAAAAAACCGCCCAAGTCCATTCCATGTGCCGATGTGGCGCAACCAGAGCCGTTGGATGAGAATCCAACGGCATCACCTGCACGTCAGCTGCAAGAGGTAAGTTCACCGCCCGCGCTGCGCGTACAACGCGCGTGCGCGGGCGGTGACGTGGCAAAAACAGAGTGGAAGAAATTAGTGAAAACGCACGTTTACGTGCGTAGCGTTATGTATGCAAAACCCGCACTTGTGAATTCTAATTGTTTTCTTTTTTCTCTCGCCAGGGGTACGTGGCGCGACGGGAGAGTGCCCGCCAAAGAGATTTGAAATGCTGCCGCCAATGAGGCGTCGACACGTCATTGCGTGTATTAATAAATAAATCAATTTTTAATCCAATGGATTAAATTGGTTTAAAATTGATTTATTAATAACTTTAGATCCTGAAGTCCGATTGAGATGATTTTTTTATGGATCTGTTCGTCCTGAATAATCCATTTTGTGTTGGATTATTCAGATTCAGCCTACATTGATAGACAAACATTAATTACTATACGGGGGTAAAATGGTGATTTCCACCATGTAACCTAAGTATAAAAGCTGAATTTCGAGAGGGAGAGCTCATTCTGGATGGTTCTCTATCACAGCTGCAAGACAGAGAGGATCCCCAGCCTGGATCAACAGTTTTGGTACTTTTTCCTTTCATTGTATTTAAACTTTTATGCATTTTGAATGAAATAGGTTGAGTTGTTGTTTCTTCATCTCTATTCTGATCTGAACTTCTAAATCGCTTCGCTTGAGCGGCATGTACAAGCCCTGATTAGGATTGAGAGGAGAAATTGAGGGATTCACCTGGGCATTCAATTCCATTCCAAAAGAAAACTCTAAAAAATTTAGTTTTAATTCTTAGGATACTCAATTACCGCATTTTAGTTCTGAATTATCAACTTGCAAAAATCAACCAAACCCAAATTAAAAATTCCTACCAACCTCTCTAATTGAATTCTTTGATCCATCCAATTGAATCAATTAATTCAATCTAGAGCCCACATTTCTTCCATTCTTCTCACCTCTTCTACCCCCCTTTCTCAATTCTCATCTAATTAGGGTGACTTGATCCTCGTTGAAGATCAAATTCAATCTAATTAGGATTAAAACACCAAAAAGATAATCACATTGAACTTCCTACTTGCTTCCCTTGGACGACACTCACACTTATCACTATACATGTTAAGTAGAGTTTTATAAATTTTATTGCATAAGCTAGAATTCACAACGACAAGGGCAAAAAATCTATAATTTTCACCCCTATTTTCGGCTTATCAGCAAGTCGGCATGAGCGATCGTCCTAGGCTCGGCGAGCAAGGCCAAATGGCGAGTGATGTGGCATAGAGTGGCACAAGGCCAAACAGGTGGCTTGCTTCTGGCTGGATGACTTCATGCGTGGCGTGGATGCCGATGCAAGCGGAGCGCGGCTTGGCGTCAGCGGTGGCGCATAGGTCGCGGCACTGGGGCAACACCAGCATCATGTGTGTCAACGTATGGCAACACTCGAACAGCCTGGCAGTCTGGACACAGCTAGCTGAACAGATGCCTCACTCAACCCTGGGCTGCGGCGAAGCTAGGCACGGCCAACGGCGTTCGGCACCTATTCTGCGGGCAGAGGACTCAAACCCTTGCATGGGAGAGGGTCAAGGGCGTCATGCAGCGGGCAACGCGTCTGCACGCGAGTGTGGTTCAGTTACCTAGTGAGTCGCAATCGCGCATGCAGGCAAGACAACTACGGTGAGCCACGACCTTGATGCGACGTGGTTCCACGACCGGAGTGACAACCCTTTCTTCCTTTCCTATTGCAGGTCAGAGGCTTGACTTGACAAGATTGAGAAGCACGCACGAGGTGAACGATGGCGACCGGGGAGATGGGATTGCCCGAAATGATCGCATTGGTCGGCGGTCGGGATCAGACCCATGTGGTTGTGTCGTTTGTCGGCGCGTTGACTTCCCAGGGCTCGGCACAGCCGAGTGTGGGGGTAGCGTGGTGACGGCAACTGAGGTTTCGGCGAGGCCACCCTGGTCACGGGCATGCTACATTCAGCGGCCTCTAAGATTGTTACACGAAACACAGGTCATGGTCGCACCTAGATGCATGTGCATGAACGTGTAGGCGTTGACGGCAGATCAAGGCCTTCCCACCCTTCTGTTCCTCTCCCTCTTCTCCTCCTCTTCCTTCTTCCTCTCTTCTCTTGGGTGAGATCTGAAAACGACGGTAACTGCAAAAACACAACTTCCAGATCTGAAACTGAACATGTCCATCATGGCCTTATATAAGGCCCAATAAGGGACCCCTTTTATAATATTTAAAATGAAAACATGGAGAAATATTAAAAATGATTTGAAATAAAACGACGAATAAAACACGATTATACGGACACGTCACGATGAGTAGGGTGCACTCGTTGTGATGAACAGAAAACAAAAATTAGACAAACAAAAACAGATAATTAAAACGCAAACACATGCATAGACGTGCTCTACACCGGGTATTTAAACCTGGGCATCTCCGCGGATGCTTTGGCGTGCCGGTCAGGCTGGACACAGAGCGGGGGTTATGCTGATGACGGTGAAGACGACTCCAATGATGTTTCGTCGATGTCATTTAGGCGCGTTCTATCAGTCACAACCACGGTTGCCACACCCATGCGCCACTGTCTGTTGGCATTATCGCCCCCACACCCACATTGCCTCTGCATATGCCCATGTCATAGGCTTCCGAGGCGTCGTTTGCAATTATCATGTCCACTTGTGTAATATCAATGCCACTTGCACCGCCAGCCGTCCATGCCACATCCATCTACATCACAATCACCTATGTTGCCACCGACTATGCAGCCTTCTAATAATCTCAATTTTAGGGGTTTAATTCATCGTTGGTAATTGAGATTATTCAATAAAAATATATTTAACCGTACTTAATAATACTAAGTTAGTGATGAGTACGGATCGTCTCCACAGGGAACAATGATTAAGGAATTAATTTCTTATGCTAGTGATGATCAACGGGAGGATATATGAGGAAAAGATTCAAAGATATGAGCTAGTGATATCAATTAAAAATACATAAGTTATGTGTTAATTTAACTTAAAGAAAAGAGTAAGTGAATGTGACGGACATGATGAGGGATGGTGGTATGAACGAGGATAGAGATTGGATATGGAGTGGTACAATGGAGAGGATACAGAGATGAGATAAGAGAGTAAAATGTGAGTGAAGATATGATGATAAACTCTAATTACATTAACAATGGTGTGGGGAAAGAGACAACATAAGGTGAAGACACTTACCTTATATCCTTGCATTTCGCCAGGATCATGGCGATTTACGAGTGCCGGTAAGCTCCCCCTCTTCTCCAATGCCTCTCCCCACACACCCAGGACACCAAGAACACACTTGATGGATCTCAAAACTCACTATCTTTCAATCAGCCTACACAAGTCGGAAGAAATTTTAAGATAAATTTCACAATGATCCAGGCATATAGATCAGATGGTATAGATGGAAAGAGGAGGGGAAGATAAAGCAATGCTGAAAATTTCAGCTCAATCGGAGTTGTAGATCAAAAGTTATGGCCATTTAAAGTTGAGCCAATCCTAGCACTTGATTTCATTCGCTCTCCTCGTCAGCTCCTAGTTTTCTGTGTCTATTAAGAAGTCAAAGCACCTGAGATTCCACGCTTTTTCGTATTCTGTACTGGGTTTTTCGTATTTCGCGCCACGTGTACCTGAAAAATGACAAAGAAAAAAACAAAAGAAAAAGCATAAAAAATGTTTTCTCGAGGCTGACGTAGCGGCGCATCAGCGCACCGCGTCACCCTCTTTCTTCTTTTTTCTTTGCTTTAAATGAGTGGACGTGAGCGTGCCACGTCACCCTGTGCCAAAAAAACCAAGAATACTTTAAAATTTCATATTAAATAAAATAAAATCCCTAAAATAACGTATAAATATTTATTTCGACTTAGAAAAATCATATCTTTCCAAATTTAATGTCAAACAATTCCAGAATCATATTATGTCTCATAAAATATATTATTTTAGAATCTATTGTTTCAAAAATCCCGAAAAAGCATAAAATTCAGAAAATCATTCTTAAAATGGATTTAATCATTTTAAGCTTGATAACATGCAAATATGAGTGATTTAATGCAAATATACATGTATATGATCATATTAAAGCACTAAACATGCATGTTATCACCTTCTACCCAAGCCGCGTCCGCCACCTTAAGTCATTAACAAAGCCACTACCATTGTTGGATCTACCTTCAACCCTCTTAAAGAGTGCATCGCCCTACCCCATCACAAACGCTTCTCTGAATTTTTGCGTCATGTTATTGGTGGGAACAAATCTTGTGGTCATTTTAGCACATGATTCATAAATCTAAAAAATTTGTAAAATTCTGAACTCAAATATGTATACATGACAATGATGATGAGTAGGGTTCGAATCCATAGAGAGCACGGGCTGACTTTTGTAGACTGGTTGACTTGCTCTAATTAGATGAAAATGGGATGTAAAAAGATGATAATATTTATAATATTAACTTGAAGAAATATTTTAATCCAATTAAGTCAAAAGACACCAAAATCAATTCAAAATCTGATTAAAAGTCAATGGTAACCTCAACTCAAGAAAGTGTGTTCACCAAGTCAACTTATTAATTTTTAACGGAGAAATTTGTTCATTTTTATATTTTCAAAAAACAGATAGTGCAAGGATTGAAATGAATAGTTTTTTTAAGTTTATAATTTTAGAATACGGAGAAAATCAATGGACAGTTTAGAGTATGGATCTCACAATTCTACACCCTAAAATCATGACTCGCATGCGGATGCGCTGGTCAAACGATGATTTGGACACTCAAATTGCAAAATAATTTCTACTGTTATATCTCAATGGAAAGAAGATTCAAAGTCATATCTATTGCCACCAGAATTGCATGATCCGGTTTGCTAAGGGAGAAAAATGTGTCCAAAGTTATTGCAAAACATGTGTGGCATACTTGAGGGAGAACAGTGAGGATTCAATCAAACTCTCTATTATTTATAATCCAATTGAAATTTTAGTTTATTAAAAATCAAGAGCAAGAAGTATTACATCTTCTAGCCCAAAACCCCCAAAAATTAGGCCTTAAATCAACTTCAAAGCTTATTAATTACCTCACTTTCGCTTTTGGTGTATTACAGCATGTTGGCAATGATTCTCCCACTTTTGTTGACAGAGTGACAAGATTTTGCACCAGGAGGACCATCACCAATTAAAAAATGTAAACCACCCTATTCTTGAAAAATTGATATGACTACACACTCGGTAGACTGAGGATTTCTAAGGTATCTTTCTTGTGAAGAGAGAAAAGGCTCCAATAAACTCACATCAACATGAGAGATCTCTACCATCCATTGTTTTGAATAAGCTTGGATGGTTGGGATAATGCCACATGGCAGGATGGGAGAGGCCACAGTCTGCATATCGCGGGGTCCATAAAGGGCTCAAAGTCTTGATTTTTACATCTTCATCCAATGACTCACACACATCCATGTGTACCTGCATATAACATCAAAATAGTAATCCCATACAAAAATATTTACATTTAGGAAGGGTATAAAAGGTCATTCTTTCATGTTAATATGAAATAAACATATTGGGGTCTTATGTGCCACATTATGCCACGTAGGCGACTCATTGGGCCCATGTGGACATGGTGGTTGACTGGAATGCCTTCACATTGATGACGCCGCGTCCACTCCTAGCACAGGGCCAGGCCTTTAATTCTTTTTAATTTTTCATGCCTTAAAAATTATTAAAATTCAAAAATAAATAATACAAATAAAATTTTTCATATATTTTAATTTTTAAGCTATTTTTTATTAAAATTTCTCTTACTAATTTTCCTATTCTTTAAACTCATCCCACATGAAATAAATAACAAGACATAAACAGGAATCATTGGTTTGACTTGAAAAGTAAAACTAGGACAACTTTGATGCTTCTAATCTTCACTTTTTTCTTTTGCTTCCTTGTTCCTCCACTTAAGTTCTGAAAGAACTAAACTTAATAAATGTGGTTAATCTCAAGTGGTTTAACCTTGAGAAAGGTCAATATGAATAAATTATATAATTAACTTTCAGTTAATGTAAAAATTAGGACTTAGTGGAATGGCAATGGAAATGGTGTAAATATCATAAAATAATTATAAAATGCATCCTAATCATGAGAATTAAGAATTAAATATAGTGAAAGATGATATAAATGAATGTACAATATGCATGTTATCACTTATCATGCTATGCCACTCCTCCCCTCCTCGTGACTCGTGTTAGTGCATCTAGTGTTTTTCCTCCACCGGTTCTAATAGAACTGGTTAGCGAGATAGGTTTGTGTTTTCTTGTGGTTGAATGATGCAAACTGTGTATTTTATTCCAATGTCATTACAATTTAATTTGAGCAAATCAAATAAATTTGATGAAGTAGAAGACTCACTACAATATGCATTTTAAGATGTAAATTTAATAATTGAGTTATAGTCAAGGAGGAGTAATAGTAGGAATAAAGAAAGTGAATATAATGGAAGATAAGTAATTATTAATTAGAGAGTAGTATCTAATGGTTTAGTGGATTTAAGATAAAATTCAATAGTAATGAATATATTTTGATAATAAAGAGAAAATATAGTGTAGTACTTATATCATTTTTTAGATACTAGAAATAATAAAGAAGTAGGATATTGGATGTTATAGTTGAGGATGATATTATTATAGGTTGTGAAAAAGTAGAGAATATTAATAAGACAGATAGAATAATGAAATACTACTAATAGGAGATAGAGATAATGATAATGGAGATTAAGATTTTAGTTAGATAGGGAATAAGGGTTTTAGGGTAATAAGATGTAAGAAGTTAGTTAATAGAAATATTAAGTTTAACTGAAATTAAGATAAAGAGTGAAAGAGAGAAAGGGAATAGAATTATGATTGATAAAGGGAAGGACAGATTAAGGGATTATTCAATTAGATATCAATATAGATGAGAATATAGGTATATAGTGATATATAGATATACTAAGATCTTAATATGAAGAGAGGGGGATAATAGATTGTGTTAGTTTCTAGAGGAATTTAGTTAATTTGGTAGAGAGATGGAGACTGATAAGAGATAATAAGAGGATAAAAGAACTTAAAAGGTTAATATTTTATTGTTTTACGTTTAGGATAGATTAGCATGATAGAAATAAGTTTTATATTAGTATCTATATTTAATAAGTATTTTTTAGTACATTCTAAAATGTAAAATTGAGAGACAATAGGGTGTTTCTGTCGACACTCTACAGGAGTTTTACTGAATGCCTCAAAGACACCGAAGACAAGAATGGATTTAATATATATATTTATATATATCTTTTAGAAGGAAAAATCAGGGAGGAACTTAGATAATTGATGAATATTCTCGAATACACACTAGGTGTTCGATGAAATGCTGCAACGAAACCGATTCATCAAAATCTAGTGAAATCAAACTTCTCTTCTATTCAAATCAAAATTAATAAACTCGATGGTGTTCATCAACTAGTTTACTACCATATCAGGTAGACATCCTACCAGATTTGCCATGATTCGATTAGTGAGGGGCGGTGGCGCCAGTCGCTGCACCTAATCTCGATGCATACTCTTCCTAGCTCTTCTCTGTGCTGGCATGAATCCTCGTCTCCGTGGACTCTCTGTCTGGTGTCTTCCTGAGCGGTTGAAGTTGTCAAAGAAGTGTCACTCTCCCCTTATTCCTTGCTCCACCGCTAGAAGGCTCCTCTGCCATTGTTTTTTTTCTGGATCGGAAGATCAGTTTTCGGCCTTCAGAATATCTCTTTAAGGAGATCGAAAGGGATTCTCTCAACCCTCCAAGGGGTTAGATTCGATCCAACGGCTCCCCGCGGGCCATTGGTTCAATCTGTGGTTCCCTCGTCAACAGCCTCCGCCGGTTGGCTGACGAGGATGTCTGATCCCCCTTTGAATGGGTTCTATGGCTGCAATTAAATCACAGACGTAGACCCATTCTTACGTTCAGCCACTCTGTCAGTTTCTCAGTCAGCCGCCTTGTCAGTCGCCCATGCTGTGATTCGCTCAGCCCTTGGCCTTGCTATCCACTTCATTCGCCACAGCTAATCAGAAAGCCTAAAAAATAAAATAAAGAATGATTAAATAGTTATTACATACAGATCTCACCGTTTAATATTCTATAAAGAGATTGGACACCTGAGATCATGTATGTTTACTTAAATGGCCTGAAATGACACGGGCTTCGGCAGGGTCAGCTCAAAGTCCGTCATAATTTCTTCCTTTATTCCTTAAGATCGCGGCCCGTTGGGCTACGATCACTTTGTTTCCTCTTGGCCCGGCCCGATGCGGAGCTGAAACTTAACAGGCATCATTGACCCCATATCGGAGAAATAAAAAATAAAAACATGACTCACCAATTTCGAGGAGCATATAGTCTAGCAGCTAGGTGAAGAGGATATCGTCTTCACAACGCCATTTGGTAACTCTTGGGTCATTATCTTGAGGTGGAGAAATTGTAAATGAGATATTTGACCTCTAGGACAGAGAGTGTGTTGGATTTATTTTTTCTATTGGTAAAGATTACAACCAGTGAACAAGTTCAGTGGAGTCATTTGGAGCAAGTGACTATACAACTTTTCTCCCATCGTCATTCGTGTAACTCCCATATTGGACCAGAATTCATTTCCTCTCTTGGCATCAACGATAGATAACTTAATCAAGTTATAATTTCCAGATAGAAGACCAGATAGTTAGAACGATTTCAGCTTTGATGTTAGAAGATGCTTGCAGATTTCGGTGCCAGGTAATCGAGTAGTTAGTGAGGTTTGTCAACACATGCAGGTCAAAGGGTTGTTTGTGAGAGTGGCACTAACAGGAGACGTCCAGCCCAGAAGGATACTGGTAAACAACGATTATATAATGGTTTAATGTTGCATCACATGTGTGTCCTACGTGCTACATCATCACCCTACAGTCACTGCAATAGTTCACCAATTCCCTTTTTATCTCTCTACTTTATAACAGGAAAAAAATATTCTAGCTAAGATATGAACCCAGTTTGTTTTGATTTACCATTGGCAAAAAGTGGAAGCATGAGTTGTGGGTCTGGAGTTCTGAGTTTCGCTAAGAAGATTTTTATGCCCACTTGGATTCAATATTTTGCAGAATGAGACAACCAAGAACAAGCAAGACATTTGAAATAATCTAATTAAATATTACCAAGAACACCTGAATACATAAATCAATGATCGGACCTGATCAGCATCTTAGTTTTAAATTAAG
Source organism: Wolffia australiana (assembly GCF_029677425.1). Classification (NCBI taxonomy): domain Eukaryota; kingdom Viridiplantae; phylum Streptophyta; class Magnoliopsida; order Alismatales; family Araceae; genus Wolffia; species Wolffia australiana. The sequence goes on along the minus strand of NC_135840.1, from coordinate 19,970,797 downwards.
GACTGTTGGAACCACTCCATGGCTGCCTAATTAGAAACTTGCTGGCTATGATGAGTGGCATAGCTTTTAAATTTTGAACTTGTAAAGAAAAGAAGTGGGTTGAGAACAGGAGGAGAAGAGACTAACAAAAAATATTCCCAATTTCTTTACTACAAGCAAAAAAACTGATCAAAGAAGAATACATCAAGGCAGTTTGGGAAGAATGAATTTCAATAAAAGACATACTGCTATGATCAGGCAATTAAAGCTACACTAGCGCTAGAAGAAAGAACTTAACAATCACAGAAAATGCTCAGCTTCCATAAAGAGGCCGGACAAAAGTTTCATTAAGGAGAGCATAATGATACTCACTTAGTCATACCGTAATTGTACCAGAAAAATTGCCAATGGGACTCGTTTTGTCACTTACCATTATCTGAGTCAATACTACAATATTTACGCAGATTTAATAATAATGAGATAATGAGTTTTGCAATGAGTAGAATATCTTTTTTTATTTAGAAACTATCTGAATAACCATGTACTTAAGCGAATGTAACAGTTGAGAACATCAAATATAGGTGGGTCATAGGCCGAGTTATTGAGTTGATTTTGGTACCGAGTAGTGGCTTGATTGTACTCCTTTTATCTCTCTGTAGTCACATGGTTATATTTCTGTGTTAATATTCTTGGGTCTTCTAATGGGAGTGACCCGACTTGATTCACTAAGCATCTTCTGGATCAAATTATTGGTTGATATCTAAGCCGGTTTCCTGTTCAGATTCACTAATGGTTCTGTAAGTGTAGAGTGTCGAAACTCTTCAATGTATGGGCCATGGTTGACGTTACCAGTCTAGATTTAATTTTTTGTCTCAAGACAAGGCTGGCAGCCAATTGAATCCCCTAAAGCAACTATCTGGCGTTCGAAGGCCAAAATACACCTTAAGATCACAGAGTCATTATTTGATGTTTAAGCCGACATTCTTCGAAGATATGGGATTATTCTTATACAACTGGAAAGAGGAAATATCAAACTTTCAATTCTGAAATGCAGTCTAAGTTTTTCAAGGGAATCCTATGAAATTTTATGGTAATTACAACTATTAAACTCGATTGAACGGCTTGGATGGTACTGAAATCTGTAATAGGAACAATGGAAAGTGAATGAAGTAAATTAACGAAAGTCAACACCTCTACAGAGAAAAATCTAAGCAGAGATAAAGTGGGCAAAATCGTCAGAAGCCCAGGTCCAAAGAACAGATCATAAAGAGATGAAGAAGGGGGAAGTGACTCATTTAGGCCTCGGTGATGGGGTACTCGAAGACTACATCCTTGCCGGAGAGCCTGCGGTAGACAGCTCCGAACGTGTCCACCTTGTACTCGGTGTTGTTCTTCTCCTTGGGATCGAGAAAGATCTGACGACCCATTAAAAAAAACTATCAATTTCACAAAAAGTAACGATCTTTAATGAAATTTTTTGCACCCTCACAAGTATTTAATCTCAGCCGAATCAAGTGTGAAGACAGAACCGTGTCAAACAGCCAAACGAGGAATTTGGAGAAAACCAAGGATCCGGTCATATCCATAAAATTGAATCAAATTTACTACGGACTTAGCAGAAACATCGGATGACCATTTTTAAAAAACTTCCAATAATTCATCCTCATCCCAAATAATTGTGACCTTTAATGAAAAGAACTCCATACCCACAACTATTTAATCACATTACCATAATATGACACTCAGACCCTGTCGGTTTGAAGAGTAAAATAAAAACGTGTAAAGATGAAGGGCGAGTTCGTATCGTATATCGATTATAATAAGGTAAAATCTTGAGAAAACCGGCAGAAAATCATAGTTGAATAAAAGTTCACAATAAAAGGATGTTATTTCTCACCTTGATGATAATGAAGCCATAAAATGTGGAAAAATATTGAGAAAACCGGCAGAAATTCACAGCTAAATGAAAAATCAAGTAAAGGGCTGATGTTTCTCACCTTGATGATCTTGGAGCCATCAAGATGGTATCTGACTCGCTTCCCCACGATCTCGGCCGGGTAAACGATATCCTCAAGAATGGCGTCGTGAACAGCAGTCAAAGTGCGGTTACGCGGGCGCTGGACTGCTGATCCTTTCTTAGGCGGCCTCAAAATTCTCCTTGAAGCGACGAGAATTACATCCTATGTAATGATCATCATAGCCGAAGAAATGCAAGAATTCGATTCAATCTGGTGTAGAAAAAGGAAATCAGAATTTAAAAAGTTCCCGTCTACGATCATACCTTGCCACTGAACTTCTTCTCGAGTTCTCTCACGAGTCTGACGTGAATCTTGCGGAAGGCCTTCCGTAGTCTGAAAGGAACGTGAACGACAACGGCCTTCTTGCCCCCGGCGACATCAACTTGTCTGAGACGAAAAAGGCACACGTTAGGTACGAAAAAAAACGAGAAAAATGGGTTAGAAATGAAGAAAAAATACGAAATTTTTTTCGCTTACAGCGCAGAGTTGATGAACAGATCCTTCAACTCACTCTTCAACTCGCTGTTGGAGTTCTCTAGGTCGAAAAGCGCCTGTTCGAATGGAAAAGAAGAAAGAAATGAGCGTTTTGAAATCAAACAAGAAGAGATTGAAGAAAAGGCGAGAACTTTACCTGGGCGACTCCATCTTCGAACTCGGAGGGCTCCAAGCCCTTGTCCTTCTGGATCTTCTTCCTGGCGGTGTACATGGCGATTTCTAGAAGATTGAACGATCGCGAGGCCGGCAGCGGACGAGAGGTCGGCGGCTCCGAGATGGCGGTGGGAGAATGCAATTCTCTGATGCCCTTATACTAACATACGAGAAACCCTACTATAGGAAATGTCGATAATACCCTATGAGCTATATAATGTTCATCAGCCCATTTGTATTTTGTAATATGAGCAACAAAACATATGAAAAATAAAAAAAATGGAAAACCCTAGCATTTTCTTTAAGGCTTGAACCTTTGAAAGCTAGTCTCCCAGTAGTGTTTTGCCCTTCCAATATTTGTCCTGATATCAGTTGTTGGGCACTCTGATTTATGATGGCTAAGAAAAACATGGCGTAAGATGATGATACTGGTATCGTGATGGATGTTGTAACGCATTACTGTCATGTAGGTGATGGTGGATATCAGCGCCAAAAATCAGACATGATATCTTGGATATCAGTTTCGGTATCTGGATATCATTAAGTAGTATACAATTGAGGCAATATGTTCCATAATGGCAATTTTGAATGAAATGGTGTTTATAAACTACTTGGTCAAATGGTGAGTGAATACTAAATGGTAATGCTGGATTATCTCTTGTGGAGGGACCAGTTATGTTTGCCTTTGGACCTGAGGTGCACACGTGTTGCTCTAACCTGGACTAAGTTGATCCCTATTGACTCGGACATTATACACTTAATTGTCATTGTCGGGCTAGGCCATTTTTAATTTTTCTTTGTGGTATATGCATCTGTTGATCAAGAAAAAAACATCCGTCCGTGCTGTAAGTAAATCCTATAAATTAAGAAGATTAATAGACCATTTTTCATAAGGTTGTGGATCAATTTTATTTTTAATTTAAGAAGATGCCTTCTATTTCATTCTATTTTATAAGGTAGTAAATGAAACATTTGTACATTTTATTATCATTTTCCAAAATTCTCCCTCTTTAAGGAATATGGGACATAACAATCTTGTAATCAGAATCAAAATTCAACTAACTTAATTAGTAACAAATAGCAAGTAGAAAATGAACTTTCTTCAACATATGTATATGTATTTATTGGATGATATCTGATTGTATATGTAAGGCCAAAGTGTAGAAAATATGATCCAATTAAATATTGAATTTAATTTGGGACATTTATGTCTCTAATGAAATTATAAAGTTGAACAAAATATTTAAAGAAATTATCATCATTTTTAAACTAACTGAATTACACGAACATTTGTGACTAAGATAGCTGGCGTAATGACAACACACTAACTTATACATTAAAATTGTGAATTTACGTGTCTATTTGTATTCAAATGAAAATATATAGATGTTATCAAGATTTAGATGATTAAATGTATTTTTGGAAGGATGTTATGACTTTCTAGATTTTCTGGGTTTTTTTATTGAATTTCATGGCACATTAATCTTGCATAAAATATTATTTGAAGTCAAAATATGTTTTAGTTTTTTTTAAAAGGTTCATTAATTGAAAATGTGATTGAATTTGTGGGCATCACGTGTTATAATTCTTGGATTGTGGTCAATCTATGGATGCAACCAATGATTGGTCTTCGCCAATCATTGCTAGAGGTGCCACTATGGCACCATCATCATATGTAATGTCATGAAGTTCCAACAATTTAATGAATCCTTATTTCTTGAAATGCTCAGACATTTGAGGACAAAAAATAATTTTACGAATTAAATGATGAAAATATATGTGGCTGGCAAGTGAATCACATATTACACATCTCGTTGATTATTCATTAAGACAGTCTATTCGTAATAATCGACACTATATGCTTATGATGAGATCCATAAATACATGATCCAAGTTGGAAAATTATGATAAGATGATAATAAATATTCATTAATCATTAACTATTGTGTTCTAAATATTCCTATTTGAAGGGGGCTATCTAGTCTCGCTCATATGACGAGTATGATTAGTCTTCTAGCCATCAGTGTGGAGACACTAAAAATAGATAGTAGGTCCTCTGTAGCAAAAAGAGTTTACCGAGTTAATATGTACAAATCTCAAATGGTATTATACTAAATTGTCAATCAAGTTGATTCATGTCACGATTGTATAAGTGGTTCTTAAACCACAGACACTAAAGATGTCTTGTGGATGAAAATTTTTACTTTGGCTATAACTTATGAGTTTTAAATCACGGAACTCTTAAGAGACTTAGTTTGGTTGCAGCAAGAAGCTCACGATGATGATTGAGCAGTGAGGACGCGATAATCCACTCTTTATATGAGAAGAGAGAACTCAATAAAGGCAATGCAATGAAATCCTTTACAAAGTTTATGGAATATCAAATAAGAGTTCTTTGATGTCGAACGCTAACTCAGATGACTAATTAGGGTTTGAAAATTGATTATACGCTCAGTCATCCTAGGCGCATCAAGTGGACAAGTGGCTATATGAATGATATAGCCAATCACAAACAAGTCCCATTATTGAATAAATGCACTCCTTTTGTATCTTCTAGAATATGATGTGTACTTAACACCCAACCTTATTGATTGGGTTAAATCAACCCATCATTACCATACGTTGTCATATATAATGATTTTGGAACTCCAATAAAGGTTATTTGGCCACTCAACCAATTAATTAGACTAATACATGGGCTTATACAATCGGACCCAAATGATTGTTTAGATGTGAGAATATTTACTTAACCTGTAGCAATCAGAATGAAACTCATGTAGATAGGGGAAGGCCCTGAATGAAACTCATGTAGGCCACAATTTTTAGGGTCGTTCCCTTCTCCCTTCTCCCATCGAACCCTCTACATTCCTAGTGCAATCAGAATGGCACAATGATAACAAATGGATTGTGAATGGGCTTCGTCAAGGTAAAGGATCAGATTTTACGTGTCTGGGATATCGTGAATGCATCTAGAGGATATACACTTGAGCTAATCAACATGTCTTACTCGAGGATCAAAGAAATCACATAGTCAGTCTGTGCCCATGCGATTTCGAAGAGATTTTAAATGCTATTTGATTATATTCAAAATCTTCCACTTCAAGAAATTTATTTTTTCTTATTCTAATCAATACCATAAAACCCAAAACCAAATTCATATCAAATATAAGTCAATGCATGAATACATGCCAGCACAAGAGAATTCAGTTATTTGAGTTGTATTGAATGCAATAGGAAAGTACGACACATGTCAGTATAAAAACAATTTGAATAAAAATAAATGAAGACATTTTGTTAAAATATCACCAAGCCAAGCCATGGGGCAATTTTTAGATACACCGATATGTAACTACAAGGTCAGAACCAGATAATAATGTATGCATTTCAGTTAGGGAAGGGCACGTCCGAGACATGAAGCCCCAGATGTGACGAGACTGAATGATCAATGATGAATGATGACGTGATGAATGGTTCGTCACATCACCGTCTTGTCACACGTAGTGAGGATTTTGGGAAAAAACCGTCACATACCCATCACGCGTCCCTCCTTCGTCGTCCCATCACCGTCACCGTGATGGTGTCACCGTCACTGGTGAGGAAAATAGTTACTAAATTCTAATTTTCTAACTTCTATGCTCAACGAGGGCTCGCATTAGAAGCCCCGCCACGGCTGGCCTTCCTTGGTCGGTTGTTCCTTTTCTTTCCTTCTCGTTTGGGCTTGATTTCCCTCTTCTCAGCGTTCTGTCTCTGTCATGCTGCAGAAGCCCTAGCTTTCCACTTCATTTGGGCTATTTCAATTGCCATTCCCGGCTGCAGTGATTCCAAATTGAGCTATTGATCTTCGGGGAAGGTTATTTTCTTCCTCCCTATCTTTTTCCCCAGATTCTTGCCTCCTTTTGTGCGAATCTAGTGTTGGTTTTTCGATTCTTTTACCTCTTGCTGCTCAACTCAATGATGAAATAAACGTCACAATCGTCATCCGTGACGGACATTTTTTCACGTCACACGTCCATGGCACCCCGTCACCGTCACGTCAGCGTCACGTAAGACTCGTCACGCATCGCCGTCACCGTCACTACCCCTGAATTCTGTCACCATCACCATCACGTTCCCATCACGGTGACATGTGACGTGACGGATGACGATTGTTGTTCCCTAATTTCAGTCACTGTGAGGACATAGTTTTGATACACAATATTGAGGATGATAGTATGAGAAATCAGAACAAAATATTTAGTGAATCTAATGATTTTACTTAAATGGTGGTGATCTCACATGTGGGTCTGAGGAGTGAGAAAATTATATACTTATATGGTGGTGAACTTCAAAATGGAATATCAAAAAATGTTGTAGAGGCTTCAAGCTAAAATTTTGAGGGCAGCTTTGGCTTTCTCTCTACATATACATCTCTTTGACTCATAAATATTGATGCAACACAACCTACCGGGATTGAGCGGCTCGTGTTTACACCACGAGGAGTGCAGGGCAGTGCGGCGTAATGGCCGCACGGGTCGGATGCTTCGATGGTGATGGCGGAGTGGACCCATCTTCAATCTGCTATCGGTCGACAAAGATAGGCATCGGTCGTGCAGAGAGGCGGCTGTATATCCTGCTACGGCATGTACCTCACAGCGGTAAACTAACGGCGGCATGTCATCCGGCGATCGTCTCCCCTGAAGTTTCGCTAGGAGACCCGGGTGGCGGGTATGTGATGGCGGACGTCGTAGCAACATGAGGCAGCTGCATGTGATGGACAGCGCAGCGGCATGAAGCTGCCGCATGTGACAGACGGCGCAGCGGCATGAGGCGGCTGCATGTGACAGAAGACGCAGCGGCATGAAGCGGCTGCATGTGACGGACGGCGCAACGGCATGAAGCGGCTGCATGTGATGGACGGCGCAGCAGCATGAGGCAGCTGCATGTGACGGACGGCGCAGCAGCATGAGGCGGCTGCATGTGACGGACGGCGCAGCAGCATGAGGCGGCTGCATGTGACGGACGACGCGGTAGCATGAAGCGGCTGCATGTGATGGACGGCGCAGCGGCATGATACGGCAGCATGTGATGGACAATGCAGCGGCATGAGGCGGCTGCATGTGACGGACGGCGCAGCGGCATGAGGCAGCTGCATGTGATGGACGGTGACGGCGATGGCGAGTGGCGGCGGCGCAATCTGGCGTTGTTGATACGAGTTCCGATCGACGACGATGGCGGCCGGCAACGGCGGTGGCGAGCGGCGGCGGCGCGAGCGTCGGCGGCGCAATCCGGCATTGTTGATACGAGTTCTGTTCGACGGCGGGTGGCGGCGGCGGCGGCACAATCCCGGCATTGCTCTTCCGAGTTCCGTTCGACGGCGGGCCGCGGCGGCAGCGAGGCAGCGACAAGGGCTGTGGCGGTGGGGCCATGTGCCAGGACAGCTCGGAGGCGAGTGCAGAGTCGAGGACGAAGGCGCCACTAGGCACGGCGACGGGCTCGGAGACGAACATTGTGACGAGGACGGCCGAGGTGTAGATAGGCGCCGTGACGGCTCAGGGGCAAGCAAGGTGATATTGACGCGGCCGCGCATGTAGGCGTGGTGATGGCTCGAAGGCGAGCGCAGTGACGGGGATTATGACGATACGGCTATGCATGGGGACGGCTCGTCCTTGCAGTTGCGCGGCTGCAAGACTGCGCGGCGGTGCGGTTGCACGGCCCCACTACCGGGGCGGCTCCGGTGGTCGCGGCCACTCCAGCAGCTGCGGTCGCCAGCGGCCGCGGCCTGCTTCGTGATCGCGGCTCGCAGCTGCGCTGCTCCGGTGATCGCGCCGCTCGCGGCTGCAGCTGCCGGCAGCGGCGAGCCCGGCGATCGCGGTCGCTCGCGGCCGCGGCTGCCCGGCGGCCGCGCTGTTTCGTCATTCGCGGCCGCGGCTCGCGCTACGGCCGCTATTGTAGCGGCGCGGGTCAGGCAGCTACGGCTGGTCAGGCGGCGGCCGCGGGGCTGCAGCCATTGCTCTCGGCGGCGGCCACAACTCGCGGCTACGGTCGCTACTCGCAGCGGCGGCCGCGGGTTAGGCGGTTGCTACCACGGGGCTGCGGCTATGGGTCTACGATTGCGGCTGCAGATCTGTGGCCATTGCAGCGGCTGCAGCCGCTCCGGTGGCTGCGGCCACTGCTCTCAGCTGCACCCGCTACTCGTAGCGGCGGCCGCGGGTCAGGCAGCTGCGGCCGCGGGTTTGCGGCCTATCACGCTGAGGGCATGGAAAACTAGCGGGTGGTGTCCCAACGTTGGCAGCTGCGGCGCTCCGGCGGACTCAAAGTCGAAACTCTAGCTCTCCCCTCTCGCAGTGGCAATTTTGTAAATAATACCAACTTTAAATCTCTCAAAAAACTCTAAAAAAATAAGGGAAAATACTGCAAAAGAGCATCAATTATTGTTTTTGTCAGCCGGGCAGCATGAACTTTCATGCTTGTCTAAAAAATAGCATGGGCCAATAAGAAGACGCCACTTGGCGTCTTCTTTTTTTTTTGTCAGCCATGGTCAAATGCTGATGTGGTAGCCACCGTGGCAGCCAGGTGGACTCCACGGTGGCATCCACGTCTCCGGCCGCTACCGACACTACCCGGCTCCGTCCGCCCACGCCGCCGCCCGTCTTTGTCCCCCGTCGTCGCCCGTCTCCGTCCGCCGACGTCGCCTGTCTCGCCATGGCCGCGCGCTCGCCGCCGCTGACTCGCCCGTCCGTTCGCCGACGCCGCCATCTCCGCCGCCGATGTCGCCGCACGTCGCTCGCGTCGCGGCGGAGGGGGTGGTGGCGGCCAGGAGGAGGACGGATGGCTCCCTCCTTTCCCATTGCACCCCGCTGTTCCCCCTTCCCGCCCGCGCCACTGCCTGCTCCCCTTACCCTGCCGCTGCCCCGCCTGCTCCCCATTCCCGCTGCTCCCCACCCCCTTCCCCATTCCCGCCGCTGCCCCGCCTGCTCCCCCTTTCCCCGCCGCTCCCCCCACCCCCTCGCCACCGCCCGCCGCCCCATCATCCACTCTCCAGCCCTCCTCTGCCTACGGCCTCCCCGGCCCGCCCTGTCCTCCCCCCTGGCCGCCCCCCCCCCCCACCTCCGCCCGGCCCCCTCCTCGCCTCGCCCTCCTCCCCCGGGGGGCGTCGACGGCAAAGACGGGCGGCGTCGGCGGCGGCCAGAGACGGGCGGCGTCGGCGGCGGCCAGAGACGGGCGGCGTCGGCGGCGGCTGCTGACGTGGATGCCACCGTGGAGTCCACCTGGCTGCCACGGTGGCTACCACGTCAGTAGTTGACCATGGCTGACAAAAAAAAAAGAATACGCCAAGTGGCGTCTTCTTATTGGCCCATGCTATTTTTTAGACAAGCATGAAAGTTCATGCTGCCCGGCTGAAAAAAACGAAAGTTCATGCTCTTTCGTAGTATTTGCCCAAAAAATAACTCAACTAAACCAAAGATCACCAAGGACTACATTTTGACAATTCTTTTTTTCAATGGCTCTCTCAAGGACGGGACAGACTTTTCGTTTTTTTCCAAAAATTCAACAAGACTCTCTTCTTAGGATGGACACCCCTCCCCTCTTATAGGAGGAATATGGGCCTTCTTCCTTAGATAAAGAAAAGAAGGCCCAAAAGTTCAAAGGGAGGGCCCAATTAGGGAAAAAGAAAACAGATACACGAGCACGCGAAGGAAAACATAGACGAGACGCTTGGAAGGCTGGATGGTCCCCCATCAAATATAGTTAAAAAAAAAAGGGATGCTTACCAGAGAGTGGCAAGAAACTTTATTTGATCTATAAATATACTTCCTTGATATGCGTATACTTAATATTGGAATCACTTCAACATAAGTAGGCGTAATTATAGAAGATATATCATGATTGAATTTCAACACTAACACATGCTCATTCTTGATAGAATTTTGAAGGTAACAGATAACTGGATAAGCTCTCTTGAAGTAGAAACTGTCCTTCAGTGTGGAGGACAATAGATTCATAAGGTTTGCTCCTTGAAAATAGATTAAGATATCATTCTCAACACCCCAGTTTGGATCCACAAATCAAATCAATTTCATCCATTTCATCAGCATCGTAATCAATTTTATCATCATCATTCCATTATGGCCCTATTCCACACATAAAATTAATAAACATTTATTATTAAATAACATACTCATATCTTTTTATCATCATTCTCTTCCATCCAAAATTTTTGCTCTTCATCCATCATGTAAATTTTATGTACTAGTTTTATAAATGAAACTCCATCAATCAATGGGTTCAATTCGAGTAGATATGAAAAAGTGAACATTGTCATGTCGCTAGATATATTCTGTCAATAAATATTTTTTCTCATCGGTTGGGAACACTTCTTCCTATGAGGGGAGGGGAGTAAAAAAATAAACCATAAACACTTCATCAAGTGTTTTGATTGACTTGATCATCATATATGACATAAGCCAAACTAAAGCCAAAATAATGACTAGTCGAATTATAATGACATCAAATTAGGTTGATCATTAGTATTTGAACACGTTCTCTACATGTTCATATCAGAATGATAATTGAGATGGACATCAAAATATCCTGATATAGTATAAGTTATATCTAATTCCATGCATACGACGAGTATGGGTTATCTTGTGATCATTAGCGTGGAGACACTGAGGACATATGGTGGGTGTTCTTTTGGAAAAGAGTCACGAAGTTAATTAGTTTGAATCCCTGAATGTTGGTTAATGTCATATTCAAGTGATCGTATGACTTGAGACATAGAACTCTATGGCTTTAATGTGATTTTGTAAAGGCAACACATGAGCCTCAAACTGTGAGATTTAAATCCATGTGATAAGAACTCCACGAAGGTGACTGTGTTATCAGTATGGGATGATCCACACTCGATACATAGGATATTGAATAAACAAAGAAGATGTGCTTAATATCCAATCTGGGATAGTTAAAATATTGGAGAAGCTCAATCCGGGACAGTTCAATGATTTCCACTATGCATTAATACCAAACAGGATGACCAGTTAAGTTGAATGATTAATCATTCCCTAAGTCACATTGGAGCCTCACATAGACAGATGATTATACATGCATGTTAGTCATTTATGATAAAGGATCCATGAGAAAGTTGACATTATCCGTTTTATTTTCTATAACATGAGATGTAGCTTGCCACCCAATGTGTTTGGAATCCAACATATCAATTGATTAATTAATATACACTTATATATATATATATATTTAACTGATAACTCTAGTCAATTAAGGTTATTGAAAACATGTTAAATGTGTCTACAGTTTCATACACTGATATGAATTTAGATAATATTAAACTTCATCATGTTAGTAACTAGATTATTTCAATATTTCTGAATTTCATCATGAACATTACTAAATGCAGATTTTGGTTTTTTAATGTAAAGGAATTTTCCTTCTGATGAATATTTTAAAGTCCTATGCATCCAAAAAATTTAAAAAATTAATTTGGATAATGATGAGTTTTAGAGCTATTTCTTTAGGAAATCAGGCCAAATTGGAGCAATTTCGGTTTTGGTCTTCAAGGAGTAGTTTGAGAGGTTTTGGCCACATACTGGATTCTTCGAAAATTCACTCTAATTTCTCTTTAATAGAAATCACGAATTTAAAATGAAGGAGTTCCAGAAATTCGAACTCAACCAATGGGAAATGAGAAAGGAACAACAAAAAATAAAATATGAAGAAAATAGGAACGCAATTTAGATCATGCCATACTTAAACATAGTACCGTCCTCACTTTCTCTCTCTTTACCTTAGCATGGAAATGATCTAGCAGTGTCTAGGCAGCAGAACAAGGCTATCCAAGATCTTGATCGTTCAACCTTGTTGAAGAAAGCATTTCAAAGTGTTCTTTAATTTATCGTCCTTTTCTTACATAGAAGACTATTGATTATAGAAAAATATGAAGACATAAATTTAGGAAGATGTATTTGGATCGTAAGACACGAGCATTAACACTTCATGAACCATGAACTATGCCTTTATCATCATCCCCATCCATTTCCCCATTTTTTCCTTCATTTTACATCATTTTATCTTATATATTTGCCTATTTTGCTACAACTTGCTTCTCCCTAGAATCCATAATTTTGTCAATATAACCTGCCTTAATGTCTTTGGTTTCTTAATTAAAATTTTTCATCCCAATTCATCAATTTTTTGGGTATCATGTCCCATTCCGTTATCCATACTTTGCTAACGTTATGTTAAGTCTGGTTGTTCTAGGAGATCCATTTTTCACTTCACCTGATAATGTCAAATCAGATCAATAAAATTATGCTATTATATTTATTTATTTTACCATTTTTAGATTTTCACTAGAATTATTCACCATTTTCACTATAATTCTATATAAGAATTCTATGATTATTTTATTAAGCTCTATTTTTATATATTTTAAAAAAATTAGACTGATAACTTGCAAATTGTAATGTTAAATTGATGCACATCACATTACATTTATGTGTTTTAAATTGATATTTGCATGCTATCATATATAAATGGAGATAAATGACATACACTTTGATATTATTATAGTTTCTAATTTTTTTGTATTTTTTACATGATATTTAACCTCTTTGCATTGAATATTTTTTTAAAGGGCCTAAAATACTTAACTGAAGGTTGGTAAGGGTTTTACTAATTTTATGGAATTTTTACATGTTTTTTATAATTTTATCACCATTATTTAGCTAGGAAAATGAATTTTAGAATTGTAAAAATATTTTTAATTGATTTATTTAGTACTTTAAATAATTTTCTTTGAATTTTTGTGGCATCCATGTTATTCGCCCAAAATTCAGGCGAATGAGTGGATGCATTTAAAAAATAAAAATAAAAGAGCGTTATTGGCTCATTATGGCATAGCAATGCGTGATGCCATAATGAACAAATGATTACGTCAAAAGGAACGTGGCGGTCGACAAGGCAAAAGGTATCATTTGTTATTTTTGAGTTAACATTTTCGTGCAATAAATGTACGTAGACAATCGATCTCCGAGTGCATTTATTAAACAAGAATTTACCTCGTACAACAGTCGATTAGCCGCGTGCATTGATTGCATGTGGCAACCGACACATATGTAGTTATCAAACCATTTTTCGCATAATCCATGAATGTGGAATTTTTAGCCACGTGCATTAATTGCACAGGGAAATCCACTGCCCATATACTAATAAAGTCTAAAAAGATACCCCATACATTTAATGTGCAGTAAACTTACCTCTTTATTTTTTATATTCAAAAAACGCAGGGCAACGTGGCTCTATATCAGCCACACGAAAGGCATATTTTGTTTTATCTCTCTTTTGACAGCAATGATTGCGCCATTTCAGCATGCAAAAATGTGGCAACACGCGATCCGAGGGCGGTGAAAACAAGGCGATAAATCAGAAAATGCCACTTCTATCTACTTGGAGGAGAGATAAAATTAATCCAGCGAGGATTAATCCCCAGTAATGTGGCAATATCTTGAGATCCAGCTGTCCGATTGAGCTGAAATTTTGAGGGCATGTTTGTCTTTTCTGCCTCTATGATTTGTATGGTTGGATTTTTAAATAGAGGTCAGGAAGAAGGCAAAATTCACTTTTTGAAGCTCTCCCCAAGGATTGGGCCGGGAAGGACACAGGAGTTGCTTTAGAAGTCGACAGATCCTGGTTCATCATTGAAAGTTGTAAGTTTCTAATTTACTTTTTGACCTTCTTCTTGAAATATTCTAAAATGCCATGGCATGGACGAAATGTACATGCCCGTGAAGTTGATTAAAATGATGTTAGCATTGCATTTTGATTTTGATTCAAGATCTGATTGTTGATAATTAGTTCTACATTGTATTGGATCCATTATGCATTTTTATATCTTTGAATTAGGGTCGAATTTCTTCTCTAATCCATTTTCCCCCAAATTAGTCTTCTTTCTCTCTCTAGGTTAGATCGCCAATTTAATCTCTCTAGATTTCAAAATTGACTATTTAGAAATTAAATTAAATATATCAAAAACCTAAATCCAAAATTTCATCCAAAAATTCGTCCATCTTCAAGTCAAATTTCTAAAATCCCTTTCTTGATTATTAATTCCCAATTTTAATACATAAAAATTGTCTTAATAATTACCTTGATTGGGAAATTGGTAATACAAATTAATATGATATTATAATAAAAATTATCCTATCAAAAGTATCTTGACCAAAATTATTAATATCAAAATCAAGTTTGTACTTAATTTTGATTAATTATAAACAGAATTAAACATAATCGAGGTTTATTAAGTGCAAAATTAATTCATTCTTGAACTAATTGATTTGAAATAGGACAGAAATTCTTCCTTAGTGCCTCCCTGTGGTTCGACTCCTTGCTTACTCTATAGATAGTATTTAGTGATTAAGGGATATTATAATTTGTATTGCATAAGTCTAAAAACTCAAACAACGAAGTATTTACACACCAATTTTAGGCTTATCATAGACTATCTAAGTGAATTGGATTTCACACATCTTATTGGAGCTTTATTTGATAAACAAGACTATGGTAAATACAATGGTGAATTTTGGATACAAATGGGAGGAAAGTAGAAATCCAATAGATAATAAGAGGAGGCACAATACACAAGAAGCCCATTCTAGAATGTCTGCTTTCAAATCTGAGGATGAAAATCAAGAAATCGTATCCCTCCAATCCCTAGTAATTAAATCCAATGGCTAGGAGACTTAGGGCACTTATATTTATTCTCTTATCCCCTCTCTTTGTATCTCATCTTGGATTTCTGCTTCCAACTTGTTGTTGGAGGCCTAGTGCATCAGATTTATTTGATCCATTCTTATTATACAATAGTGTGGGAGAGAGAGTTCAAGGGTGATCAAGATTCTTGGAGAAAGAGCACCACTTGGCCTTTGGGGGAAGTGACAACAAGGTTGGTGTGTTCTCTTGAATGTTTGATTTGAATTTCCCCACCATTTTGTCTAGTTTAACATTCAAGTGGATAGCCTAGACTTCAAGCTTTTAAACATATCAAAAAACATTGAACAGTTTCTCCATTAGCAAAAGTTACATCATTTTCAGTCTATTACCTGCCTGGGAAAGTGCCATTGCCCATAAATCACGGCCCAAGGTTTTCTTTAATCTTAAATATTTGTTCTTGCCCTAAAAAATCCCCAAAATCACAAATTATTATTAGAACTAATATAAAACAAAATAAATATGTATTTTATTTATTTAAATAGTTTTTAACAATTTTCATTTATTTCATTGATTTTCCTATTTAGAAAATACTTTAAAATCCAAAAAAATACAAATCACCTAAAATAATTACTTTAAATATATATTTGAAATGCAATTTACTCTGTCATTACCTGCTCCTTCTGGATTCGACCTTTACTTACCCTATTCTAAGGAAAACAAGTTTTATAAATATTGTTGCATAAATCAGAGCCTTAATATGACTTATTTAATCAAAATTCTGGTTTATTAGAGCCCACTCCTAAACTATGCATAATTTTAAAAAATATAATTTTTATTATTATTTATAGTTCCCTCTTCTATAAATAAATTCTAACAAAGTCTCTTAAAGTATTATTCATCATTTATAGTCATTTTACTTTCAATTTATTCTAAAAAATAAAAAAATCCACGTATAATTACTATTTCAAATTTTTATGCATTTATGATAAGTACATGAATATTTTTTGTTATTTGACTATCTTTCTTCTATAATATAAATTCTATTAAATCAAGAAATGTATTTTTTGCCATTTGAGATTATTTCTTTCCTTTAAAATATTCAAAAAAAATGAAAATGGAGTTACAACTTCCTTATGGATTGACACCTTATTGACACTCTATTATTTATAAATTATTTGGAGAAAAATTAATTATAAGATGTCTTTTTAATTCTAAATTTAAAAAAGTCATAAAAACCCTAAATTTTGACTTATCACAGTGATCTGATCAAGAGTAATGAAGAGAAAACACCACTCTGCCCATTGGGATTGTGGGACAAGGTTAATTGATCTTTTTCTCTTTTTTTACTAAATTCTTCATTATACACATTATACACATGATCACTAAGTTATCATCCCCAATGATAGCCTAGTTTGTCAACATTATACACATGATCACTAACTCCACTGATTGGCAATGCATGTTGATAATGTCAAATTTAGGGTTTTCATTCGTCGTTGGTAATTGAGATTATTCAATCAAATATACTTAACCGTACTTAAGAGTATTTAGTTTGTGATGAGCACGAATCGTCTCCTCAGGGAACGATGATTATGGAATTAATTTCTTATGATAGTGATGATCAACGAGAGTGGAGATGAAGACGAGAGTCGAGGATATGAGCTAGAGATATCGAGTAAAAGGATGTAAGTTATATGTTAATTTAACAACAAGTGAACATTAAGGGTATGGTGATGGTCGAGTGTGTGAACGATGATAGTGGTTGAATGTAGACGGTATGATGGAGAGGATAGAGAGACGTAATAAGAGAATATAAATGAGTAGAATGTGAGTGAAGATATGATGAAAAACACTAATTAAGCGAACGATGGTGTTGGAAAAGGAGTAACGTAAGGCGAAGACACTTACTTTAGATCCCTACGTTCCGAGTGCCGGTAAGCTCCCCCACTTCTCCAATGCTTCTCCCCACACACCCGGGACACCAATAACACACTTGATGGATCTCAAAACTCATTATCTTTCAATCAACCCACACAAGTAGGAAGCAAGTTCAACATGAATTTCACAATGATCTAGGCCTCTCTTAATTGATCAGAGGGTATAGATGGGAAGAGGGAAGGCAAAGCAATGCTGAAAATTTAAGCTCAATTTGAGTTGTAGATCAAAAGTTATGACCGTTTAAAGTTGAGCCAATCCTAGCCTTTGGTTTTTCCTCTCTCCTCATCATCTGCTTCCTCGTTTTCCGTTTCAGTTAAACTGTTGCGTTGTTTCAAGTTTTTCGCGTCAACGCGCCACATGTTTCTGAAAAAAGGACAAAAATAAAGGGTTGAAGTAATAATAAAAATGAGAAAGAAGGTTCTTTCTCAAGGCTGACGTGGTGGGGCGTCAACGCGCCCTGCGTCACGCTTTTCTTTTTTTCCTCCTTTTTTTAAACGAGTGGCCATGAGCACGCCACATCACCCTCCACCAAAAAACAAATAAAACATGCCATTCATTAGTGCAATATTTGCTTTGCGAATCGAGAAGTGATGATTGCCTCGTTAATGATTGCCTGACGCCAATCATTGACTTAGCTAATGATTGGCTTGCACCAATCATCAGCAGCGCTACGATTTGTCGCCGTTCGACGAATCGAGCGGCGACACGTGATTGCGCGAATAAAAGTGCTAAAAACACTTTAAAAATTCATATTAATTAATATAAAAGCCCAAAATATATCTTTCCAAATTTAATGTCAAAAAAATTCCAAAAAAATCATAGTATGTCTCAAAAATTATATTCTTTTAGAATATATTGTCAGAAAAGTCTCGAAAAATGTATAAAAATGCAGAAAATTCACAAGATTTTATAAAAATAGATCTAATCATTTTAAGCTTCATAACATGCAAATATAAGTAATTTAATGCAAACAAACATGTAAATGAGATCACATAAGGTACTAAAAATACCTGTTATCACATGTTCGCCCCACTTTTTTTTCAATCGGCGATGGTGAATTTCCTCCCACTCTACCACTCTCTAACGTGTATTTGACCCATGTCAGCTGCAAACCGTTATGGCAAAACTACATCGCTCCACTCACATTGTGCACACAACACATGCTTGCCACAATTCCCCATCACCCGATGCAACTAAACCGCAAATAATATGATTTCATCATAACTAATTATTATTTATCATTATAAAATTCATTCAGTCAGATTTGGATAAATTATGTTAAATAGTTATTGTTATTTTAAACTAGTCTGATAGTAATAAATTCAATTAGTGAAATATTTATCAATTCTAAAAATAGAAATTAACTTAAATTCACTTAGTTAGTTCATGTTCCGAGCACATTTTGACCCTTACTGACTCTATGCTTAGAAGGATAAATATTAATATATAATCATGAGTCATTAAACTTAACTCAAATTAAGAGGATATCCAACACTCTGAATATCAAATGGATATATCTAGAGGAAAACTCTTAAAGGGCTTGAAGAGACTCATCCAATCAACCTAGTGGCAGGTGGAAAATTTTCATCTCCACGTGATGTGATCATTTATAGCCTTATTTTTAATCCATTTCAATCTATATCATTCTAGACATACAATTTGATAATCACCCACAACACGATAATTTTTTTAGCCATCTCATGTATTTCAATTGGTTAATTTTGTTAAAATGGTCATACGTACATGTTATTAAGACCTAAAATTATTAATAGAAAATATAGAATATATTTATGAATTTTATCATTTTATTTTGACATAATTTTAAGACACTAATTCACAAATAATTTTATAAGTCATAAATATTAATTGGATTTATTATATTTGTATTATGAAATTCTGATTTTTATTGATTTCTTGCGTTTTGTGGAATTTTCTGACTTCAAATTCATAATCAAAATATTTTTTTGCCACCATATATAGATATATGTGAATTATATTTTTAGAAAATATCCTGATTTCCCCATTTTTCTGGTCGTTTATGTGCCTTTTGACATTAAATTCATAAATAAAGCAATTTTATATGTTAGAATTTATATTTTAGATTTCTTTAAATACTTTTAGGAGTTTATTTTATTTGAATCCTAATATTATTTTAATATTTTTCATGATTTTGTGACGTCAAATTCATAAATAAAATAATTCTATAAGTTATAAAACTAAAAATATGAGTTCATTTAAATATTTTAAGGGGTTTTTAATGCTTTATGGTATTTTAAAAATTATGTGTCATTATGGCAATCCAATACGTGGATCACTGGTGAGGAAGAAATTTGGTGAGCTAAGAAAGATGAAGCAACCCTCAAGATTTCAGCCCAAAATTATCCTTTTCTGATATAAAAATAGCATCACATCCTTGTAAAAAGGGACCCCTTGAGTTGTATTCCAAACTAACACAGGATTTTCTCATTCAAGATCATGTTAGGGTCATTCATTCAAAGAGCATTGGAGTGGGGTGGCATTATGATCAATACTTTTGACGATAAAGCACCACTTTGGGACATTAGGTATATGAAAACATGGTTAATGTGAATTTTATCATTTTCAAACTCATGTCTTCATCTTTATTGATAGGTTATTTTCACCGATTAAATTAGTTTTCACCATCATACACGCCACCATGAACTTCACTGCTTGTTGGTTTATATCAGCCTCCATCTCCATTGCCGTGGGTTATGGTTAAAACAACATTGTTTGTTGTGCTTTGTTGATTGCCAACACATATCCACAATGATTTCTGCCCCAATCCATGATTGTAAAACTCATTTTGCTCATTCCATCATGCCCTTACTATCAACCGTCACCTGAAACTACCGAAGTGCCGTCCAGTGTATTTATTTGAAAACTTCACAACAGATCATGTTGTGGGTGAAAAGTAAATAAAATAAAATTCTCTCTCTAATTTCAATGTTATTCTCATGAAATTGAGTTATAGAAAACTTTAAACACATGAAAATTTATTCAAAGGTACACTTGGATTTCAGGTGATGAAGATGGTGCCAACATAGACAGTTATGGTTGTGGGAGACCACAGTGACAATCCTTGGGTATTTGATAATACACATATTATTGGGTTAATACAATGAAATTTATGTGTTTTTATGAATAAAAATAATTCTTTATGCATGTTATCAAGCCTAAAATGATTAAATTTATTTTTAAAGGGTATTATGATTTTTATGGATTTATCCATATTTGAAAGATTTTTTTTGACATCAGACTCTTAAAAATATTATTATCCAAATACATTTTTATGAACTTTTGGCATTAAATGTAAGGAGCAGTTTTATAATTTTTTATTTTATTTAAATATATTAAATATTATCCGGAAATAAATTCCTAGCACACCACATGTTGCAATTCAATTCAATTTAATGACGACCAATCTGGTAATTGGCAATGCTAAAATCATTGTGAAAAGATGCCATAATGGCTTCGGAAGTTGCAATGCCATAATGACCAATAATTATTTGATAAGTTTCTCATATTTTTATCTACAGGTGATGTGGACCAATATGAAGAAAGATAATATTAAAATG
This sequence comes from Wolffia australiana, assembly GCF_029677425.1. Lineage (NCBI taxonomy): Eukaryota > Viridiplantae > Streptophyta > Magnoliopsida > Alismatales > Araceae > Wolffia > Wolffia australiana. The sequence continues at coordinate 19,949,913 of NC_135840.1, read as the reverse complement.
ATGACAAATGCGTGTGTGGAGACTGAGAAAACATTACCATCTTATTTTATTTATTTAGTTTTTTAATTTTATTTATGCAATTTTTGAAGTTTAAATTCAAAAAATGATGTGGCAATGTGGTATCATAAGATTGGTGGAAGAAGAAAAAGGTGTGGAGGTGGCATTGCAAAAGAAAAGAAAAAAATTGCAATCGCTTAATGATTGCAAGATTTTTCTTTTCTTTTGATGAGTATGACACTCATTACTCTGGAAATAAAGAGAAAGTACTGATGTGGTTCACGGTGACATGTCACCACATCACATGATAATCAATTAACTAAAATATTATTTTCTCTTATTCTGCATGTGAGATGTGTCGCCCTATGACCATTGATTGCAGATGATGAGGAAAAATGCACCAATCATTAAAAAAGGGATATCACAAGATTTAAAACCCATTAACAAGACAAAGTGAAGCAACAACAGAGCTGATGATGAGAGATAATATCTAATGAAATGAATGACTAGGATTGATCCAACTTCAAGGCATGATACCTTACAGTCCAAAAGATCAATTGAGTTGACATGTTGAGAGTAGCTTCGTCTTTATATCCTACTTCTATACATGCCCACATGTGTACAAATTGATAAATGGATATCTGTAAAAATTATCTTAAACTTGCTTCTTACATTAGTAGGATGATTGAAAAATAGTGGGTTTTTGAGATCCATCACACTCTTTCATGGTACCCTGGGTGTTTGAAAAGAGAGGATAGAGAAGAGCAAGAGCTTACCTATGCTCATAATTTTTTTTGATATTGGTAGAATGCAAGGATCTAGGGTAAGTTTCCTCGCCTTAGATTGCTTGTTTTCACTATCGCTATAAGCATACTTCAATTCCATTCTCTCGTTATTCCATATTTAAATGATATTAAGTCCTTTGTTATTATTCACTATGGTGAAGATCTCTGCTCATCACTAGCTATATTTTTACTGATTAAACTCAAGAGCACCAAAAACAAATTAAAGTCCTAATAATGTAGTTTATCACTAGTGACAATGGGTCATCGTGCAATATATATAAACATATAGAATGATAAATATAGAAAGTAGTGAGATAACAGGAAATAGAGATGTACAGAGAAGCACAAAAAGATGATAGAGAGATGAGAGAAACATGTCGAGACAAAAATATATGATATATATATATATATATATATTAAGAAACATAGGGAGAGTTACAATGGAAAAATAAATATTTACATGAAATATGGAGTATAGAATCTAGGCCTATGTGTTTGGTCAATCACAGAACGGTGCATATTGGATTTAGTGATTGGCCATCTGATATCCATCCGATATCTGATATCGAACAACTGACATCAGATATCCTCTAGAAAGTTGGGGGTTTCTGTTATTGTATATCAAACAGATCTCAAAAACCATCCAACATCGGATATCGTGCAGATATCATAGGGCTCTGGACGTGGTGGATGCCAGTGTCGGATATCAAATCCAATATCCAAAATCGAAATCCGATATCCAATATTGAAATACAATATCCAGATATCGCGTTTTGATACCCTACCAAAAAATGTTATCAGGCTATCCGTTTAAAAATAGTGGAATAGACAACTAGAAAATATACGATAGTATTAATACCAGAGGTCAATCATTTGTCAAAAAAATCATGTGATATACCAAATGTCAAGCTTAATAGTAAGATGGGCTAATAATGTGCTCAGAGGTGAGAACATCCAGGCCCATTTTGTACGGTGTAAGGCTAAGTATGATTTTTAAAAGTGAAATATAAATTGAAACCATCGAGAAAATTATAAAATACTCAAAGAATATGTATATATAAATCACAATAGCTTAGTTACATATTAAAACTTATTTAAATTATATTTTGAATTTGTATATCACATATAAAAAAACCGATATCAGACGTCGATATCCAATATCATCATCCGACCTTTGAGACGAGGATGATACCGATATCGGGATGAATAACGGTATCGGACATTGGTACTGTACCAACTGAGATCTGATATCATCATCCGGCATCAGGATATTGGTATGGATGGATATTGGAAAGCCCATTTCTGAGATACTGTTCAGCATCCGTTCTGATATCGTCACCCAATTTCGGGGTTGGGACAAGCGAATACTAGTTGGACGATGCTGAACTTGATTCGTTTGCATAGGTAAAGGGCTGGTTGCAGCAGAGTAGTGGGCTAGAACCATAAATTTGATCAAGATCTAGCCAAAAATAACATAAGTCTAGATATGAAAAAGATCTAGCCATAAAATGATCAACAGAACCACTCAATCAGATCTGATAATTTTATTGGGCCGAAAATAGCTGAAAATGGGCCGACTTCTTCACACTGGCCCATAAAGGTTAGTTACAAATCTAAACCCTAGTTCTTTCTCTCCTCTCTATCTCAATCTGTCGACTGCTCGACAATGGCGAAGAAAGGGAAGAAGAAGAAGACGGGGGTCGGATCGGCCATGGACATCTCCGCGGAAGCCCCATCTAGCAGTGCACAACGTGAGTGTATTTCGATTATCCTCTTGTGCGATTGATTTCCGAGGCTTGTCCTCTTCTCGGTGAAGACGATGATGAACTTATTGATGTCTGCAGTAATGGATACCTCGGAGGGAAAGGTTATCTCCCCGTCCCTGGGCACCGCAAGCAGGTCAGATTTCACGAGGAAATTTGTTTTTTTTATCGAATTATTCTGTCTCTCCGCTTTTCACGGTCGGCATTGAGAAATTTCTAGGAATTCGGGTACGAACTCTAGTCGATAGGTCATTTCTTCAACTCGTTCAATGTAAAAAAACTGATAGATCAGGGAGCAGTTGAAAATTATTGTATTTTATTTGAGATTTAAGTATCTATGCCATGGAATTGGGCAAACTGACACTCATAGTTGTTGGGGTTCTTCCCAAGGACCAATATCTCGTCGTTTTGCACGTTCTGATGTGCCAATTTGCCATGAATTATTTTCAGGAAAATTCGGAAAGGGGTACCCATGAGGAGAGCGAAGAATCTCAGAAAAGTGAAGGCAATGGAACGTGCAATTTCCAATGACGAGAAGCTGATGGAGAGACTGTCAAAAGAAAAAGATAAAGTCTCCAGAATTGTGTCGGCCAAATCTCTGTATGACTAATGCGAGCAAGATTTTAGTAAATTTATAATCGATTCAATTTTCTTTGATCTCTCTGAGCAAGATTTTAGTAAATTTTCTTTGATTTCCAATGACGAGAAGCTGATGGAGAGACTGTCAAAAGAAAAAGATAAAGTCTCCAGAATTGTGTCGGCCAAATCTCTGTATGACTAATGCGAGCAAGATTTTAGTAAATTTATAATCGATTCAATTTTCTTTGATCTCTCTGAGCAAGATTTTAGTAAATTTTCTTTGATTTCCAATGACGAGAAGCTGATGGAGAGACTGTCAAAAGAAAAAGATAAAGTCTCCAGAATTGTGTCGGCCAAATCTCTGTATGACTAATGCGAGCAAGATTTTAGTAAATTTATAATCGATTCAATTTTCTTTGATCTCTCTGAGCAAGATTTTAGTAAATTTTCTTTGATTTCCAATGACGAGAAGCTGATGGAGAGACTGTCAAAAGAAAAGGATAAAGTCTCCAGAATTGTGTCGGCCAAATCTCTGTATGACTAATGCGAGCAAGATTTTAGTAAATTTATAATCGATTCAATTTATAATCAATTTTCTTTCATCTTCTTTCTTTCATCCTTTAAAGTCATAAATTGTTGAACTTCATCATTTCTGTAGGAAGCATTTTCAAAATTCTGATGTTTTTTATTTACGAATTGATTTCATATTTTTTAAACATCGACACATATGGTGGGATAATATCTAAACTTGTCCGGTTCTGTTTTGCATCAGTTGTAAAGAGTGCGGCCTATATTTATGAGATGAAAGAAGAAAAATGTATATTTTATGTCTGAATCAAATATGCGTCAAACTACATTGCTGAAAAATAAAGTGGGAAAGAAGAAGAAAATAATACAATTAATATTATATTCATGACGCCGGGATACACTGAAAAATGCCATGTCTCAGATTTCTCCTTTTTTGACCTCCTCACGATGAAGAAAATAGACCGACCTGACCTCCCTCGCTCAAATTGTGATGCATATTTTCTATGATTATTTTTGTTGCAAAATTAATCCGTACTATGTAATTTTGAGATGAATAATAAATGCATGAGTTAGGGCGAAGTCCATTAGATGTCTTTGTAATTTTTTTTATTTGCATTAATAAGATAATCTGATGTTGAACGTATTTTAGTAATATTTTTGAATAAACACTGTCTTATCAATGTTCTGAAATTAAATAAACATTATCATGAAAAGCTAATTTTGGACTATTGGGTTCTTTTTTATGAAATGATGTTTTCCTATTCGTCTTCAAATACTTTCTTATGAAACTGTACATAAGTTTTGTCTCTGATGTCTATAATTAATAAAACACGCTACCATTAGTTCAAATGGTGAATTACAAAGTTGGCATTATCGAAAATATGTTGAACATGCTACAAAAATATCCATCTACTGAGTAATTTATTAAATACTTAACAGAAAATTTACATATATCCACAAAATAAATAGTTGATAAATAAATATATTAATACACGTGTGTTAAAAGGACTAAGTGATGGCACTTGCATATATTGATTGTCAGATGTATTTTCAATAGGTCAATCACACCACTATGAGTTAATGTAAACTTTTTGTCATTTAAAATGTTGATTGAAAAATAAATTTTAAGTTATTCTAAGTGCATAATTTCATTAGTCTGTCACCCCATTAAAAACATCTAACCAAAGAATCCTTTAGAATCATATAATTATTGTTACTACATTGTAATCAGTAACGACGATAGTATTGGTCCTAAAACTTGTGACTATAGTTCTGCCATTTCCCAATACTTTCATGACTCACATTACCACAATAGAAGTATCAGTTACAGGTACTCACATATCATATGGTTGAAGTCATAAATTAAGGTCTCATAAGTCCTAGACATCTCTTTTCCATAACACTCAAAGCACATGCTTTATTACACTTTAATTTTATCGTGTAATCCTCTTTCTTCAATAATGTGAGCAGAGAATGTAGCAACAATAATAGCTTGTTTCAAGAATTTCAAGAATTCAGCAAATAATTCAAGAATCCACCTAGTATCAAAATCATCCCTCGTCCTAGTACTAGCAGTAGACGGAAATTTAAGTTCAGATGGACCAGCTCAGGGGAAGAGTTAAAGAGATTTTTCCCTTCCCCCCTAAAGTTCGAAATATTTAGGTTGGAGCTATATGATTGGGCAAAATATTAAGTCATTAACGCAAAAATGCCACGTTATCCTATGAATCACAACAATTTTCTTATTTCAGTCTATTTTCTTATCTAATGTATTGTATCTACCTTCGAAGGATTTATGCTCCTAATCATCGTCTTCAAATAATTCCCAATATAGGAGATAATATTGATGGCATGATCACTAGAACTATTGGATCACTATCTCAATGTTTTTTGCCAACTGATAGTCATCCTAATAAATGAAACTCAATGGTTTCTGTATGTTTTTTCATCCAATTTTTTATTCATTAGGACAATCAATGGGGAATATAAAATAGTAATTAACCTGAAATTTGAAGGATGAAGTAGTGGCTAGGACACCAAAGATGTATTGTGTTGAAACGGTTGGATACAGGAAGAAGTCCACAAATATGATTGAATGAGCAAGATGATATTTTCTACCCTCATAAAGGAGAAGATAGCTGATAAACCAGAATTTGGGTTAAATAAGTCATTTTAAGGCTCTGATTTATGAAACAATATTTTTAAAATTTTCCTTACTCAGAATAGGGTAAGCAAGGGTCAAATCCACAAGGAACAGGTAGTGAGAGAGTAAATTTAATTTCAAATATATTTGAAAATAGTTATTTTAGGTGATTTATATTTTTTGGATTTTTAAGTCTTTTTAAAATAGAAAAAATCAATGAAATAAAATGAGACTAGTCAAAACTATTTTAAATACATATTTTATTTCATTTTTGATAATTTATAATAATAAGATGTGTTTTGTGGAGAATTTTTAGGGCAATAGATAAGATTAACATTAAAGAAAAACATCGGCCGCAATTTGTCAGCGGCAGCACTCCGCCGCTGTAACTTTTGCTATAATAGAATTTTTTAGTGCTGTTTGATGCATTGGAAAGCTTGAAGTCTAGGATATCCTCTGGAATAGACAAAATGGTGAGAAAATTTAAAACAAACATTCGGGAGATCGCACGAACCTTGTTGTTACTTTCCCCAAGGGCCAAGTGGTGATCTTTCTCCAAGAATCTTGATTACCGTTGAACCCTCTCTCCCCCACTCTTGTATAACAAGAATGAATCAAAGAAATATGATGCACTGATAACATGATAAATGCATGTATATTTCCATATATTTTAATTTTTTTTGGAATTATTAATTTATAATTTATCATGTTATTATTTGAATTAACCAAATGTCTATGCAATAGCTAGAAATTCCAATTATGCACATTATGGTTATTTTACACTAACTTCCTTGACTTCTCTGAATTCAAGCAGTTAGATTAATGATGAGTATTGTATAGTTCCTAATGTGCATAAATTTACAGGAATGAGAAGATACTATTAGGGAATTGGAGAATTTTGGAAGCTTAGTAATTCTACAAAAGGACTTGAAAGGATCAAGTGGAGTTGTGGACCTTAAAAAGAGAAATCTGAGGAAGATGGGACACTCCCTGACCTGCCCATTGGGATATCAAAAGCCTTACAAAGAAAGAATCTGAAGATCACAAGGGGAAGCTCTCAACAAATGGAAAAAAAGAGGCCAAATGGCAAGAATCTCAACATATAATAGAAAATGCCCAAAGGGGTATTTTAGCAATTCTTCTTATGTACAAATATTCATTTTCTTCCTCATTTCTCCTCATTATCGATGTGATCCAGCAAGTGGCTGGCCAGCAGGACAAGGCATATTACAGAATCCAGGTTGTATGTTTATTGAAGTTTTCACTCAATCTCAACTCTTGTTTGCATTGAAAATGCCTAATCCTGGAAAAATATAAGGATTCGGACTTGAGAGAAATTATTTAGGACTCATTAAGCTTGCCTTGAGGTTTTAGGAAGTTGGATTTCCATTTTCCCATCATTATCTATCCATTTCCCCTTTAAAAGCATCACTTTCTCACTCTAAACACTCATTTCCCCTACTTTCTCTCTTTATAATAAAAAATTCTCTCTCTAGAACTTCATCCATATACTTAGTTCATCCCATCAAAAATTCATAAAAAATCATCTTCGTTTACACCTTCAAATTCCATCTCAAACTCTCTCTACACCATTTCTTCATTTTCTCTCTCCGTATCCTCATTTCGACATTTTCTCTCTCTATTGTTGTTTTACTTCTCTATCTAAAACCCATTTCTATAGTCTCTAGACCCTCTATCATTTCCATTTAAAATCCAAAAAAATCCCATTAAAAAATCAGTTTAATCTTTTTAAAACTTGTTTCCCATCATGTCGTCGCTGCTGCGCGCTGCCGTGTGGCGCTTGTGCGATAGGGACATCCCTCTACCCGCTGGTATGTGCGCAGGTAGCGTGCGCGACTGCAGGGCACATTACTTGACCCTATTGGGCCAAGCCCAATTGGGCCGACCCATTTGGCTAAGTCCTGACTTAGCCAAATTGGGCTTATCCTTAGTGGGCTAAACAGACTAGGATCGGGCCGTCAACCCAAAGGCCGAAACGCTTCCCCGCTCACCGCCAATGTCATTGCCTCTGCCACCATGGCTTTCGCCATCGCGGCTGCCTCCGCCTCTGCCAGCGATCGCCGAAGCATGTATTTTCATCATATTCTGCATTAAAAAATTATAAAAATCAGGAAAAATCAGAAAAAAAATTCTATATTTAAAAATTCCAAACAATAGGAAAATTCCTAAAATTAATCTAATCAATTTCTAGTGATTTTAACATCTATAAAAATTCTTAAAAAATATTTAACTCTCATTTTTAATATTTCTTGTCATTTTTTGTGTAAATTTAATTCAAGAATTTCTAAAAATATTTATTTTTGATTTCTGGTGTTAATTAAACTAAGAAAATTAGTGTAAAATATTTTTTCTGTGTTTCTTTGTATTTCTGCTTCACTTTAAATAATAATAAAATATGTAAGTTAACTAAAAACTATAAAAACAACTCCTAGAAATTACATTACTCACTTTTGAACTCATTTCCTTCATTCAAAGCTTGAGAAAAATTCTAAAATTAAATTCTGCCTCTATCTGGATTGACCCCTTACTTTCCATCAATTAATTATAGAGTATTTAAGTGGAATTATTCAAAAATATTGTTGGTTAAGTCTGAATTAAAACAATGACAGAAAACCCCTCTAATTTTGGACTTATCACGCACTAGGCCTCCAACAACAAGTTGGAAGCAGAAATATAATATGAGATACACATAGAGGGAGAAGAGAATAAATAAAAGTTCCCTAACTCTCCCAGCCATTGGATTGAATTCGAAGGGTGTGGAGGGCTAGGATTTTTTGATTTCCAGCCTGTAACCACATGCCCTCCTTCTCAGATTTGAAAATAGACCTTTCAAATTCAAATTGTGCATCAATTTCAGAATTCTTGCCTTTAGTTGACTCTATTTTTAAGGAGGTTTGAATGGACTTCTACGATGGGCTTCTTGTGTATTGGGCCTCCTTTCATTATCTGTTTGATTTCTAATTTCCTCGTGTTTGTATCTCAAATTTACTATTGTATTTACCTAAGCCCTGCCATGTCTATCAAATAGAAATCCACTTGACTCTAAATAGTCAAGTGAGGATAGTTCAAAAGTCAAATATATAAAAATAGAACTTAGAAAAATAAATCATTAAATTGTCATTTGATACTTCAATGGTGAATAACGCTAATGAAAATATAAAAAAGTATGTGGTAAAAAAAAACTGTAATTTGATTGATCTAATTTGACGTTATCAATAGCTTGTGGAAGATGATGTAATGAATTCGTTGGCCAAGATTATGGAAAAAAATCAAAGGAGTTCTCTGATGATTTTCAAATGCATCATTACAAACTGCGATCATCGAAATGGTTTGATGGTTGACCATACACATAATCATCTTAGGATTATCATGCTGATGAGGAAATTGTACATAGACTAGAATTGAAGACTAAAAGGTTCCACAAAATAATTGATTAACACCTTTTGTACCTTCTAAAATATGAGGCCTAACTTAGCATCCCATGGGCTGGGTAGTCAACTTATTAATTATATTAAGGAAATCCATGATTAAGTAATATATATTGGATGTAGTTGATTAATTAGCTTCTAAATAAAATGTTATTGGGATATGAAGATATTAAGTAGACTGGGACATGGGCCTGGAGGGTCACATGTAAAAGATTCATTAGTTGTCAAAATTTATACTCTTAAGGAATTTTATGATTTTTCTGGTTGTGTAAATAGGAATAAGGCCAAAATGAGATCACCCATGCAAGAATTCCTTGGTTGCCCATGCCTTCTTTTCCCTTCTATTGTTGGGCGCTTTCTCTTCCCTGTGCAACAAGAATGATGAGGAGATCCTGCATGGATCAATTGCAGCGATTATGGAGGAGGAAATGTGAATATTTGATGCGTTGATGGCTTTATGGATGGATATTATGTGGCCATCAAGCCAAATCACAACACCATGTTTTTATTTAAGCTCACTGAATAAAATATTAGTTCATTATTATTCATGTTTGAAGTTTATAATGAAGTCCATGAATATGTGCAATGACATAGTGAATAATGATGAGATCATAATACAGTGATCACTAGTCTTTGAACATGTATTCTAAATATTCCTATTCAATGGATAATTGAGATGGGCATCAAATTGTCCGGATAGAATAAAACTATACGATAAGTATAGTGTTATACGATAAAAATAGATGACCTTGTGGCTATTATTGTGGCAACACTAAGGACAAATAGTGGTTTCTCTCTGGAGAAAGAGTTCACTGAATTGATCTAAAGAATCCCTGAATGGTATTATACCTAAATGTCAATCAGGTTTATTTATGTCGCCGTTGTATAAGTGATCCATTTACCTGAAACACCAAAGACATCTTGTGGATGGATGACTACATTTTGACTATAGCTTACAAGCGTCTAATTAAGGGATTAAAATAATTCATGGCTCAGGTATAGTAAGAAGCTCATAGAGATGATTGAATGGTCAAGACGAGATCATCCACCCTCAATATTAGAGGAAATTGACTCGAGGAAGATGATACAACAAATCCATGGCTGAGATAGTGAGGATATTGGAGAAGGCATTCTCTAATGATCATTGTTACACGTCAGTATTAATCAAATGGCGGATGCGGATGAAGGATTATACATATACGGTAGCCGATGACGGTAAAGGTTCCATGAGAGAGTTGAAACAATACTAGAGCACGAGATGTAGCTTTACATCCCACGGGCTAGAAACTCAACCTATCGATTGGGTTAAATCAATCATTAGTTAATTAGTCTATATTATTTAGTTAATTAATAAGGTTGACCTATAATTATTATTGGGCCACGAAAGTTATTAACTAGAATGATACATGGGCATGTAGGGTCACACACATAAGATCATAAGGGCAATGGTGAATATATTTTACTTAATGGGTTTTTGAGAAAAACTTGAATATAATATAAATAGGGAATGGACACTCATTTCACAAGCACCTCGGCCAGCCAGAATTGAGAGCCTCCACTTTCTCCACTGTGTTCTCTTCTCCACTTATCCAGGGAGAGTATCTTCATGGTGAGAAGATCTTCAAGATTTTCAAGGAGAGTTGAAGAAGAAGTTGAGATCCAAGCGCCAAGTGATCGCATGGATACTTCTAGAGGTCGGGCACGTGAACGGCTTCAAAACGATCTTAGAGAGGGAATTCAAGGATATAATAAGTTCCCCATAAGGTACATGTGATGTATGATTTTAATTTTGTTCTCTATTGTGTGAATCATCTTCAAATGGTTGATCACGGCCACCAAAACCCAACATAAACTTCTTCCTACAAGTATTTGGAGAATTTAAACAAAATCTCTAAGCTAAGTGCCACTACACTCCATTAGCATGAAGTGCTAGTTACAACTGTGTATTAGAATTCTGTTTGGTCCATCTAAGACACCCGACTTTGTAAGAGGATCAAAATATCATTCTACTCACCCATTTAAATCATATGTGCTGCACACACCTAGGAAGTTGACTTTCTGATTGGTTTGACCATATCTTTTTTGTAGGATTAAGTTTAGACCGCACTTTTCCCTCACAATAAATTTGAGCTACCAAAACCCGCAGTTAAACTTCAAAACATTTTTTGTTAATGCTCATCATTTTTCATGTTTATGAATATTTATGAGATTTTGGAATTTTATTATGACCTAATTTATACTGTGCAAGTTTAATTTTGGATTACATACCAATTCCAATCTCCCTTTGAATGGATCTGGTAGGCCATTGTTGATGAAAATGAAAGTCTAAGGCCATTGTTGAGTTTTATAAATACTTTCTTTGGTGCCTTATAACAAGAAAGCAAAACAAAAAATGACTCATCAAAGAACTTCACAATATGATAATGTTCTCCGAACCTGGTCTTTTGGGTAACAAAAATCCAAGGACATAAGAAATATCTAAATGTATCTTCTTTCAAATTCTCATTAAATTGATAAAAAACATGAATAATTTTCTTGTCTATCACATTAACAAGCAACGAGTTTGAATTAGGTCATGCCGTTTTCATTTTTAATAAGCCAGCTACTTTCCAGTCCTTGATAAAAAAAAACATCACAAGTTATCCTTGCTTTCTTCTATGATATTTCTTATGCTGAAAGAATTAAGAGATCCATAGTGAAGACAAGAAGAAAGAACAATTCTTGATACCCAAACAAAGAGATTACAAGGGGTTTTATAGGGAGCCCTAATGGGCTAATAATAGAAAGGAGCTAATAATAGAAAGAAGAAAAGAAAAAGGAAAGGAGACAATAATGTCAACACTCCCCCTCAAGTTGGAGCGTGGATGTTTTCCACACCCAGCTTGGAACAGAGCTCCTCAAACCGAGGGGCATGAAGCCCTTTGGTGAAGATGTCTGCAAGCTGTTCAGCTGACGGAACATATGGCGTGCAGAAATTTCCTGACTCAAGCTTCTCTTTAATGAAATGTCGATCGATCTCAATGTGTTTTGTACGATCATGCTGGATGGGATCATGAGCAATGCTGATAGCCAATTTGTTGTCACAGAACAGCTGAACAGGGGAAGAAACCGGACACCTTAGTTTACGAAGCAGTTGGGTAATCCAAAGTGCTTCACAAAGACCATGCGCAAGGGCACGGAACTCCGCTTCAGCACTTGATCGAGAGACCACTTTCTGTTTCTTACTCCTCCAAGTAATAAGATTGCCTCCCAAGAAGGTGCAGTACCCAGAGGTCGACCGACAATCAACCACAGATCCTGCATAATCGGCATTAGTGTAGACTTCTAGACGCATACCACTGTGACGACGAAACATTAATCCACGGCCAATGGTGCCCTTCAAGAAACGGAGGAGGCGATGGGCAGCATGAAGATGACTCATTCAAGGGTTCTGCATAAACTGACTTAGAACACCCGCTGTATATGCAATGTCGGGACGGGTGTGGGTGAGATAGAGCAGTTTGCCCACAAGTCTCGATATTGTCCGGCTCACCGGATCTTCATTCTCATCCGCACCAAGTCGATGACTCACATCAATCGGTGTCGAAATAGGCTTGGAGTCTTCCTTTCCCAGCTCGCAAAGAAGATCCACTGTATATTTCCGCTGACAGATGAAAATCCCACTCGAAGAATAAGCCACCTCAATACCAAGAAAATATCGTAATGGGCCAAGATGACGTATGGCAAAGTCCGACGACAGATACATAGCCAGCTGAGTAATGGACTCCGTATCATCACCCGTGATGATAATGTCATCCACGTACACGAGAAGAATAGCCACTCCCCCGGACGTGGAATGACGGTAGAAAAGCGTGTGATCTCTATTACACTGACGGTATCCCCGGTTCTTCATGGCCATGGTGAAACGGCCAAACCAAGCACAAGGAGATTACTTCAAACTGTACAACGCTTTCTTCAAGCGACAAACTGAACTCGGAGTAGACGGCACTAAGGAGGCATATCCAGGAGGTAAGGCCATATAGATCTCCTCAGTCAAATCACCATGAAGAAAAGCATTCTTGACATCATATTGCTGCAATATCCAGCCCCGATCGGCGGCAAGAGCCAAGAGAATCCGGACAGTGTTCATCTTGGCCACAGGGGCAAACGTTTCCTGATAATCAATGCCATACTGTTGGGTGAACCCTTGCGCCACAACACGTGCCTTGTGCCTTTCAATAGAGCCGTCGGAATTGTGCTTTACAGCATAAACCCAACGACTGCCAACCAAGTGCTTGCCCGGCGGTAGTGGAACCAGATCCCATGTGTCATTTAGGGCAAGTGCTTGTAGCTCCTCCTCCATTACCCGACGCCAATGAGGAAGAGAGAGGGCTACGTCCACCGTCTTTGGAAGGGAGATAGTGTCAAGGGAGGTGAGAAGAGCGTGGTAGGATAGGGAAAGACGATGAGATGAGATGGATGCGGCTAATGGATACAATGGAGAAGGATGAGGGCAAGACACAAGTGCTAATGAAGGATTTTCAAGAGGAGTGGATGAGGAGGATGAGGGAACTTCAGGGTAGGAGGAACACGAGGCTTGCGACGAGCAAGAGTGATACCATAGCATTTTCTGGCAACGGCGTATAGGTAAAGGGGCACAACATAGTGGGATAGAGGGATCCGATGGGGACTCTGCAGGAGGGTTCGATGAAGCAGAGGATGGATCTTTAGTAAGGACAGGTGGATTTGGGATTGGTGCAGGCAGAGGATCAGAGGACAAGGTGTTCATGGGAATATTAGATGGAGGCTCTTCGAGAGGAACAAGCAAGGAAGGACTTGGGACAGGTGACGAGGGAGATGAGTTAGGAAGAATAAGAAATTCAAGGGGATCTGATTGAGGTGGTAAAGAAGGAGAAGGTGGAGAAGAAGAGGGGTAATACGGAGTGAATTCGTCAAAGGTAGCATCCTTGGTGACAATAAATCGACGAGAGGGTGGATGATAACATCGATAACCCTTTTGAGTAGAAGCATAGCCGACGAAGACACATTGGATGGCCCGAGGATCAAGCTTGTCACGACCAAGATGGTGGTTAGGAGCAAAGCAAACGCACCCAAAGACACGAGGGGTAAGATTGGTTCGGAGAGAAATGTTGGGGAAGGAATGCTGGAGACAATCAATGGGAGTAGAGTAGTTAAGTACGCGAGACGGAAGACGGTTGAGAAGATGAATGGCAGTTAGGACAGCTTCAGCCCAAAAATACTTTGGCACATGCATGTGAAATAAGAGGCTCCGAGCCATTTCAAAAATGTGACGAAATTTTCGTTCTGCAACTCCATTTTGCTGGGGGGTGTAAGGACATGTGGTTTCATGGATGATGCCTTTTTCTTGGAAGAAAGTACTTAACGTGGAATTGACATAGTCTCGGGCATTGTCGGAGCGGAAGCGACGAATAGAAGTGCATAATTGAGTTTGAATGAGAGAGTAGAACTGAGGAATAACAAGGGAGATCTCTGATTTATTTTTCAAGAGATAGACCCACGTGAAACGAGTAGCGTCATCAATGAATATACATAACCACCGAGCACCGGACGTGCTATGAACAGGGGAGGGTCCCCACACGTCGGTATGAACGAGAGCAAAAGGAGTCGTCAAATGGGAAGAAGAAATAGGATACGTAGTACGATGATGTTTAGCAATTCGACAAGCATCACAAACAAAACGGTCCACAGAGTGGCCTTGGAAAAGTTTTGGAAATAAACGATAAAGAGTAGCAAAGGATGGATGGCCGAGGCGTCGATGGAGAAGCCACAAACGCTCATGAGACGCCGAAAGGGGAACTGCAGCGGCAGCAACAGCGAGGGGAGACAAGGGAGATCGAACAAAATAGAGACCCTCATGCTCCTCAGCAATGGAAATCGTCCTCCCCGACACCTTATCACGATAAAAACAGGTATTATGAGTGAATGTAAGATCTTGGTTCAGATCACGAACAAGGCGGGATAAAGAAAGAAGATGATGAGCAAGCCGTGGAACATGAAGGACTTTAGTGAGGTTCATCGAAGGAGAGAGAGACACACGACCAATCCCAGCCACAGTGAGAAGATCACCGGAAGCTGTATTAACTTTGGAGGAGCCGAAAACGGGTTCATAGGTCACAAAAGCTCTAGGATTGGGTGTCATGTGGACAGTGGCACCAGAGTCAAGAAGCCAAGTGGATGATGATGACGACGGAGATGGTGAAGGCGGGGGAGAAGGAATGGTAGACATACCCGCGTTAGCTAGAGAGCACGAGCCCACGACTGGAGGGTCAAGCAATCGCTGAAGACGTTCCACTTCTTCAGGTGTAAAGCCGGGAAGAGAAGCACTCGCCGAAGACGCTCCACTTGGAAGAAGACCATAGGACAGAGGCACTTGACCAGTCATCGGTACTTGGTTGACAGAAGGTGCAACCGTAGCGAGATTGCTCTGTTGTGTTCGCTTCCGTTGAAGCTTAAAGCACGTCTCCTTGGAGTGACCCCGCTTTTGCAGTAATTTCAGAAAAGGGAAGGATCACCTTTGGAGGATTCCTCAGTCCGAGTAGATGGACCACGAGACGAAGCTCCTGCTCCAGTCGATGTGGTCGTCACCGAGGAGCACGTGGAGGAAGACGAATGTGCTACAAGTGCAGAAGCCGGGGTCTGGTACTGCTGAAAGTGAGATTCTTCAATTCTCGCGCTGCGAAGCGCATCCTTGAAGGAAAGCTCTTTCTCCCGGTGTATAAGCTGAGCCCGTACCGCTTCATATTCCGGGTTAAGTCCTATAAGGAACTGAAAAATCCAAAGTTGAAGAGTGTACTTGCGATCCACCGAGTGAGGGTCCGGAGGCATGTAGTGATCAATCTCATTCCACAGAGAAATGAGTTCTGTGCTGTACTCCATGATTGTCCTGTCTCCTTGACGCAGATTGGCGGCCCTATGCACTAGCTCATACAGTGTGGCAATATTATTTTTCTTGGAGTGGCTGTCAAGGGCCGCTTCCCACACGGCCCGGGCAGACTCAAGAGACAGAAATTCACCCTTGATACTCGGTGAAATACTATCCAAAAGCCATCGATGGACCACCCCTTCAACGTCTAGCCAGTCATAGTACTTGGAGTCTGTCTTGGAAGGCCCTTCTTCAAGTAAATGACGCATCAGTCGTCCCTTGAGAGTAATCTGGACATATTGCTGCCACTCAAGAAGGTTAAAGCCGGTGAACACCCCATCTGGAGGCATCCGAGGCAGAGAAAACGGTCCAGGTGAAGCCGACAAATTCCCCGACTCGGGAGGTGCCTCCGAAGCATTTGACGCTTGACCCACACCGGTGGCGTCGATGCTGGCGCCACACCGAAACCGATACAGGCTCCGTCATCTTGATCACAGAATGAAGTGTCGTACGAGGAGCACACGGCTGCAGGAACGCCCGCGGCTATTGGCTGCGTGCGCGGCTGAAGAGTCGAGGAGGGAGCGCGGTCGCGACCGAGAGGAGAGCGCGCGGTCGAGAGGGAAGCGTACGCTGCCGAGAGAGAAGCACAGCCGAGGAGGGAGCGCGGTGCGGGAAGCCGGAAATGTGGCCGGAAAGAAGCTGCGCCGCCAGGAGCAGGTAGCCAACCGGAAGGAGAAGGAGCTCAAGATCGTGGCGAATGTAGAAACGCCAGAGATCGGAGCTACGGTCGAGCCCAGGAACCCGGATTAGGGTTAGGGTTAGGGCTCTGATACGATGAAGACAAGAAGAAAGAACAATTCTTGATACCCAAACAAAGAGATTACAAGGGGTTTTATAGGGAGCCCTAATGGGCTAATAATAGAAAGGGCCCTTAATGGGCTAATAATAGAAAGGAGCTAATAATAGAAAGAAGAAAAGAAAAAGGAAAGGAGACAATAATGTCAACACATAGTACTAATCTAAAGAAAATATGCCACCATGATCTATCATTCACAATTTTATAACTCAAAAAACATAAACTGCAAAAAGTTGGATTGGAATACTTATGGACGAGGCGGCAACAGATCTTGGTAATAATATCTTGGCCATGCTGAATTGACTAAATCTCTTTAATAAAAGTGATTGACATGGTTTTCTGCGCATAAAGAAATTTCATGAGTAATACATCAGAAGGCTTGTTTCCATAGCCTTCCCATTGAAGTGTTAAGTCAATGGGAACCCCTAAATAGACTTCCAGGTTTTCGATATAACTTTGAAAACTTGCTGATTGTCAAGGTACCCAACCGTTTTTTCCTACCTAGAAACCTAAGTGACAAGTGATGTTGCTCCAGGGCGTTTGAGATTAATACTGTATACTTTCCTCCTCTTTTAGACTCAGCTATGATGGGTTTGACTCTTACAAGTTGTGTGGCAACATGGTCTAACGATGGAGAAATCTCCAGTCAGCTATCTTGAATCAAAAGCAGTAATAAATGATATTTCCACCACAGAATTCAACTAGTGAACCCCCAAGGTTTTCATCATCATTTCAGGGGATGCACACATGCATAAGCTAAGCCACATAATGACAAAGTCAAGTCAGACATGGCTTACTGGGTCTTCTTGTTCTCGAATCTGGTCTGCATGTCGCCGGTGTAAGGCGCCACAGGGTAAGCATACTGCTGGAGAATAGAGAAAAGCACCATCTCCAGGATAACCAGCGCATTCCGAATCCCTTCCTGAATGTGTTCCACATCCAGCCAGAAATGATGTGACTTGATCACCCCGGCTGCAGCAAGCACTTCAAGAACAACCCCCTACCAGAGCAATCAAAAACCACATCCATAACTCTCTTCTCCACGGGTTTCGCCTACTCATCAAAAGGGTGCAAGGGAGGAGAGTTGGCTGACCTGCCAGAAGCAGAAGAAGACGATGCCCTTGATGCAGAGGAACTTAGCCAGCGGGCGGTGAGGGGCAAGTTCCTTGGCAAAGACATGGTAGAAAAGAACAAGGGCATACATGGCCAGGGAGACAGAGAAGTTGAGTAAAATGGTGAAGGACCAGCTCAGCCAGCTGGGGTAGAACCCAGAAATCTCGCAGATGATCATCAGTGCAGAGCAGACGGGCCGAACCACCACAAATTGCCATGTCCAGTACTTGAGAGCCCTCAGGGTGCGGTTGTCCAGCCGGACTGTTCTCGGCTGCAACCACAGAGACAACAAAACAATATCTAAACCACTCCCACATGTGAATTCTGCAGGTAGATACTTAAAAACAGATAAAAGAATTTTGCACAGAATTAGATACCAAGAAAAGGTTTAAAGGAAAGGAGTGGTGGATCTCTCTTCCCTTGATCTCATCCGGCACAATGTCCTTGCTTAGGGAGATGTTCAGATAACTGTACATAAGAGCCATGAACTTGGCTATGACCTATCATGAACACATAGAATTAATCTAAGAAATGATGAAACGTGTTGTTACATGGAAAGAACAATCAGCACCAACGAGAAGCTCTTACCAGTGCCTCGTAACACTCCTTGATCGACTCCAAGAAGGTGAAGAAGGGCTTGCTGCCGTCGATGTCTAGCAGACCGACGAAGGAGACGACGGCGTAGAGAGGTGCCATTAGTATGATGATGATGATGGCCTTCTGTTCTTTGGGGTTTTTCCAGTAGAAGAGGTGCTGCGTTACAAGAATTATGGTGAAGTGCAGCGTCAGAATTGCCCCAGCCCCTGCTCCAAGAAGGGTGATCGATGCTGCATCCAACTTTGTTAAATCCATGGTGCCTTCCTCTTCTCAATTCCCGGATCTGTCATCAAATAACAGAAATGGGTCAAGAAAATATGGAATCAATCTTTCCGGGGTCGGATAGTAGTACCATTTTAAAGGAAATAATCGCATGTTTTGATTGAAAGAGGGTGACATCGAATCTCTTTGACACAGTCAAGAATAAAAATCAGATAAATCCATGGTGGGTTCCTCTTAATTCCCCGATCCGTCAGCTCATAAGAGAAATGGGTCAATGGGTTTGCAGGAAAACAGGGAATTAATCTTTCCGCAGTCGGATGGTGGTAATTTTTTCAATGAAAACAATTCGCATAGATTGATTGAAAGTGGATCAAATCTTAACCCATCGACATACACTGGAATAAAAATTTGATCTTGATTTCCTCGGCCTCATGAAAAGAGAGAGAGAGAGAGAGAGATCGAGAGACGGGATCTGCGAAAGATTTGAGATGAAAAACGAGGCAAGAGCGATACCCAGAACGATCTGAAGTGATGGAAGTACCTGGTGACGCAGTACGCCGGCAACGAACGGCGATGTGTACAGGAATTTAGAAGGATCGGCAAGGGGAGGGTGAGCAAAATCTTTAAAGCGACCAGTTCATCCGCTTAAATGGGGCGATCTTACTCCTTGCCTCAAGTCTAAATCATTCTCCCATCCTTCAACGGCACCTACCTCCGTTGGTCAGCGGAGACTGCAAAACAAGTGTAAGGTAATTGCATTATAAGAACTATACCTTAAGAAAACCACAAGTACAACACTTTGCTGACACTCGGCACAACCCTTGTCTTTATAGGGAGGGAGATTGCAGAAAAAAACTAAGAGCAACCCTTGTCTTGATACATTCATCCTCCAATCTTGTTTTACATGGATGATAATTCACTATCTGATCATAACATAGACCACAAGTATTAGAAATGCCAGCTAATGATAAAATCACAATTACATATTAAATACCCTATGCTTAGATCAAACATCAGTATGGTATCTATGACTCAGATAAAATTGCAATGTCATGACAATCATAATGTCATCTGAGTGCCATTCTATGGATTTTTGTGAAAACATATCATAACTCATAGTACATTATAAGTATAGATATAAAATAAAATGATATCAATCATTAAATATATCAGTGCCAAAGCGAAAAAATCTCACAGCACATCTCAAAGGGAACTGGTGGACTTGTAATACCAAATACAGTTCGCTATAGGTATCAGGTGGCAACTCCTTTGTAAGAGAGTAAGCTAGCATTGAATAAACTCAATATATAGAAACATATCTCTGATCTCTCCTCTACAATCAATAACTTTCTTCCTGTTAGTGGATAACCTAACACCTACTTCATTATCACGATATATAAATATGGTTTTCTTATGGGGTTCATAACTACTAGATGTGTAATAAATTTATGTAAATCTAAGAATTGTGAAGACGCATGGAAACCAAACATCCAATGTTCATTGTAATGGAAATATATGTGGCTGTCAAACCAATCACACATTCCACATCTTATTTCATGTTCATTAATAGAACATATTTACTATAGTGAACGTGTGATGCTTATGATGAAGTCCATGAATATATGACCGGACCTAGTGAATTATGATGGGAACGTAATTCAGAGATCACTAGTCTTTAAGCATGTGTTCTAAATTTTTCTATTCAAAGGATACACAAGAAGGACATTGAAGTATCCGGATAAAATATCACTATCTAGCATCACTCATATGATGAGTATGGTGAGTCCCATAGCCATTAGTGTGAAGACACCAACGATAGATAAATGGTGCTCTTTAGTAGAAAGAGTTTACTGAATTGATCCATACGAATCCTTGAATGGTATTATACTGAACTGTCAATCAAGTTGATTCACGTAACGGTTGTGTAAGTGATCCTTAGACCTGAGACACCAAAGACGTCTTGTGGATGGACAGTTGTACTTTGACTATGACCTACGCATCCCTAATCATGGAATTCTAAATAGTCTTAGTTAGGGTACATTAAGAAGTTCACAAAGAGATTGAGTGGTCAAGATGGGATTGTCCACCCTTGGTATAAGAGGTGACAACTCAAGGATTGAGTGGTCAAGATGAAGCAGGTTTCCAGAGTGAGTCAATACACACTCCTTTGTATCTTCTTGAGCACGAGGTGTAGCTTGGCACCCCACGAGTTGGAGACTTGAGCTATCGATTGAGTTAAATTGATCTGATATTATTTAATCTATATGAAGATATAGTTAATTAATTTGGTAGGCCAATAAAGGTTATTGGGTCGCTAGTGTTGTCAACTAGACTGATAAATGGGCCTAGAGAGTCACACGCAAATGGTTTTTTGGACGTTCAAAGTTATACTTAAGTTTTGGGGGTTTTTACGAAAAATACCCACTTAATATAAATAGGGGAAGTCCCTAAATGAAATTCACCCAGAAAATTTTTTTTCAGGGACCTTTCCCTTCTTCTCCCTTCTCCCCACACCCCCTTTCCATGTCTCATGCGATCGGGACAGCGTAATGATGACGATGGAGGTAGAACCGGGCTCGTCAAGAGAAGGAGGAGATCCAACTTGCCGAGGACCGCGTGCATACATCTAGAGGGTGGACACTTGAGCAGATCGATTCGTCTCACACCAGGATGTAAGAAATCACGGATACGATCCGTGCACAGGTTCTTCGTTTGATGATTTTATCGATGCCATGCGATTTCGCAAAAGTCTTCGGTTGCGTATCATTTTGATTTCTTCATCCAGATCTAGGCCACTAGAACCCAACACATTATACCTGTTGTGATCATCTTGTAGATAATAAAATCATGTGGAACTCATTCTTGCGAGCCCAAAAATGTAGCCAGACATCAATGTTTGAATCAGAAAAGCCCACTACTTCCAGATGATATAATATCTTGTATTTAAGCATCAGATCCTAGAATCATTGCATAGAGTGGACTTTTGCATTGGTATCCTACTTTGAGGCTTGTAAATGCACAAGTCCAATATCACCATTAGTCCCTCTATACTCATTTTTATGAAGATTACTCAAGGGAAATATTTTAAATCAGCACACATTTGTTTTATTTAATAACCAAAATTAGGTACTATATTTGACACCAACTTTTCATATATAAGACTGGATGAACGAAAGTGAATCTCCTTCAATATTTAAGAAATAAAAATTAACCATATATTTTATCCTATAAAAGATCTTGAACCAGTTTTTACAAAATAAACCAGTTAATGCTTATTGCAATAGGGATGGGAAGTTCTTGTTTCGTCATCGAACGAACACTGTTCAACGACGAACGAACAGATGAAAATTTTGGTTCGTGTTCGTGTTTGGTTCGTTCATTTTCATTCGCAAACGAATACGAATGCTACGCTTTTTTAAAATGATAAAAAAATGTATGATCAGAGAGATAGAGATAGAGAGAGAGGGAGCAAGGGGGAGGGGAGCACGGGAGAGGGGGGTGGGGAGCGAGAGCGAGATAGAGAGAAATGAGAGAGGGAGCAAGGGGGTGGGGAGCACAGGAGAGGGGGGGGGAGAGAGAGAGAGATAGATAGATAGAGAGATAGAGAGATAGATAGATAGATAGATAGATAGAGAGAGAGAGAGAGAAGAGGTGGAGGCCGGAGGGGGGGCAAGGGGGGAAGAGAGAGGGGCAGGGAGAGAGAGAGGGGAGCACGGCCGCACACGGAAGGGCACGGGAGAGGGGGGTGGGGAGAGGGAGAGAGGTTCAGGGAGAGAGAGAGGGGGCACGGGAGAGGGAGCAGGGAGACTGAGTGAAAGAGGGAGGGAGAGGTTGGGCCACGGGGGATGGGAGAGGAGGGGGGGAGAGAGATAGATCCCTGTTCTCCCTATCTCTCTCTCTCTCTCTCTCTCTCTCTCTCTCTCGTTTAGTGAAAACAATAATAATTTATATTGAAAAAAACATTACTTCGGGAATGCCACCTATTCCCGAACGGTTCGTCTGTTTGCGAACCGTTTGTGAACATGTTTGTGTCCCATTTGGACTGTTCGTGTTCGTGTTCTTTTGTTCGCATGTTCACAAACGAACAAAACATTTTTTCCCAACCCTAGTTGCACATTAACCAGTGATTTTATCCATATAATCAAATCAGAATTTTCAAACCAATGATGGAAGACACATGTAACCTCATATCCAAAAATATATGTCCAAAAATCATATTTTTGGCCAATTCACCCTATATTCAAAGTCATTTTATCGTTACAAACACAGAGTTAGTAATAACTTTATCTATTTAACTCTAAATTGATAGCTTTGATTATTCAGGTGCTTCATGGGTTAACCACAATTGGACAGGGTTAGAACAGTCAACTCATAATTGAGAAATAAATTCAAAATTTGTATATTATTAAAATATCAACTGTATCATTCTGGATCAATGATTCAGTGTTGATTCTTCAATGAAATCTCAATAGTGTGATGACAGAACCAATCAAAATAATGATGTAGTGCATGGTTTTGATTCACTCATGTGTCACTTTATATTCACGAATATGATCTATTTCAGGATTTAGTAATGATGAAAACTTAAGTATCACCTATCATCCAATTCAATCTATTTATGTTTCAAATATTATATATTTTTTCACTTCAGGTCTGTTATGGATCACTCTATTTTATTCTCATAATTTTGGCGCTAATTTTTTTGTCAATTGCACAATGAATTGAATGATATTTTCATAATTATGGATGAATAAAAAATGTATAGATGGTCTTTATCAATCGTTTCACAGAAAATCTGTCAACAAGGATATTAGGCTTCTCAAACGCTCTCATTATATAATAACATAATTGGACACTATATTTGTTTTTAGTTCATGATTAGCTATTGCAAAGCCAACTATCACACCATGAGTATTATCAGTAAGCCAAAACTTGATGTTGGAGAGCATGTTTTCACAAAAGCAATTAGTGCTAAGATTCAGTTCTTAGAATATCCAAAGAGCAAGTTTTTGTATAAAATAATATGCATACATGGTTGTATCTCAAGATGGTTGTGGTTGAGGGTTAAGCATCAACGATAACAATCATCTTTAAATCAAGACAGTTATCAGGTGATAAATGGGTTAGCTCCAGCAGTGATAGATTGCTGATCCGTAAGTGTTGGATACGAGTGCTCATCAACTGTAATGAAAGCTATAGCTAATAGCAAGGGCGTGACTTTTCATCTTTAAGCACGATGTTGTTCTTCAAGAGTAAGAATACTCTCTTAAAAAAATCATTTTCTAGAAAATAATTGATTATTCTGGCCAAATTGGGATGCCATCTTACATTTATGCAACAAGAACCTCTTAAAACTGGTTCAAATATTGAAAGGTCTCATAGAACTTTATTAAGAAAACTTACCGGCTATGGAAGAAACGGATTGTCATTTAATGCTTGAAAAAATCCAAGGTCAAGTCATCAAAATCAATCCAAGACCCATACTTTGCCAAGCCATTAATATATCAGTGCAACATTTATTTCATCTTTGGGATGAGTACTGCATCGTTTTCTTATTGGATCTATTATTTCTTCTCTCCCCTTTAATAACAATCCAGAAACTCGGCAGCCCCTCATTCATCATCTTCGTCATCATGCCAAGTGCTGGATTAAATAATCTCTTCAAACTTTTTTCACCAAAACCTTAAACTACTTCATCACAAGTAACTTGTTAAAGGGTATGACATCAATTCTCTCTATCTCTCAACGTCTATCTCTCTCAAACACAAACTCTTTAGCTCTCTCTATCTTCACATATCTATCCCACTCCATCTATCTCTCCAACAGCTGAAGAAAGAAACAAGCCTCAATACATGTAAATCAATATAACGGTTGGGAACAAGATGTTGCGATCTGTGTCAAAAGGGAAAACTAAGAAGTGTAATAATTTCTCCACTCATTTTCTACCCAGTGATGAATAAAATCTTGCCCTCATATCTACTGAAGAACGAACACAGGGTGAATCTTAGTGAGATGTAGTGTACCTTTTGAATATGAAGTGGGCTATGTCCTAAGAGAAAATTGAACTCAGCGATCATCTCCTCCTCAGCGCTCCGTAATTCCTTGCTGCCTGAGAGCATTACAACAAAGACGAAGTGGATCAGGAACGCCAGCCAACGTCATCATCACACTAGATTGTCGTCATTGCAGTAAATAGTTGTGATGGACATACTGGGATCTGCGCAATCCTCGACCTTCCTGGAACATCGTCATCATCATCATCGTCGTCTTGGTCGCCATTTGCGCCGGCCCTGGTCATAAGCAGGTCATGGATGGATGATGTACTACCATCACCTTTCCTCCCCCGTTTCGGGGCACGTGCGGGCCCACGCCCCCTTCCTCTTGTCGTCCCTGCCCTCTTCCTTCCCACCCTTTGCCGAGCGTTCTCTGTCCCCTGCGCCAATTCACCCATTCATCTGGTTACATGGATGAAGATTTTCGATAATGGTTGGATAAACATCATTCTGTTTGCTAATGATAAATGTACATTCCACCCTCGTCTCAAAAAAAAAGAAAAAAATATTAATCTTGGGCTTTCTAATCTAAAATTAATACGGTAAAACGACAAAACAATTTTTTAACATAATGCCAGTATGTTATCCTACTTCAACATGGAAAATAGAATGAAAATAAGCTTGTCGAAGACAAAATAATCTAGATAGTACGGTTTTTCTCATAATGTACCATGAAACAGTTAGAGAATCTGGAACGATTCTTTTTGGATGAAATGTATATCTTGAGTCATCCACAATGTTTTCGGAAAAATGGATCAAAGAATTATTTTTAACATACCGCCAATAAGTTGTCCACCATCATTTTAGAAAAAAAAACATCTCAACAAAGACATTGCCTAATGATGATATTCCTTTGTTAATATGGTATCATGGAATAGTTGAAAAAATAGGACAGGACCTATTCTTATTAAGGTGCTTTGAAACATCCACAAATTTTTGTGAAAGTTTGATGAGAAAAAGGAGATCAAATGCATAAGTAAATCTATTACCGAGTTGTTTTCGGCCTCTTCGCCTTCCCCCATGATGTAAGTGTCCTCAGATTCATCATCACTCGAAAGGAACCGGCCAGAGTCAGAGGCCAGGTTCTGGATTGCTGCCGACGCAGACATGGATGCCGATCTGAAGGCGCACTCATTTCATCAATTTCAATATGTGGGTAAAAAGTTGGGAAAAAAGGGCAATCAATGCCAGAGAAGAAAGACCTGTCGGAATGGCGAGTGACCATAGTTGAGTCGATGGTCAGCTGCTTCATGCCTGTGGAAGATGCTCTGCCTCTACCCCTACCCCTGCCCATCCCTGTCTTAGAAACTGCAGGAGAGGAAGAAGCCTTCCTTTCCCGGGTAGCTGTTGATTTTGTGATGAACGGCAATTGTTTTGCCACTTCTTCGTCATCAAAGCCACCATCCCACCTTCCGATGTTACCACTGCTACAAGCCAGTCCATCCTACCGATTCATGGAAACAACGAGAAAATGTGAAGAGTGTGTAGAAGATATATTTCTGCATTCAGCCATAAAAGTAAAAATAAATATCATTAAATGGGGATAAGCAGTGTTCGGTATGCTTGGAAAACATTGATGCGCAAAAGTTTAGTAGATTCTCCCACAATTGAGAGATTATTTGGTAGAAGGCAGCAAACTATGACGAATAGGAATAATTAAGAAGAAGGGGAAACCTCCAAAGGAGTTTGTGATCTAGATACACCCCAAGCCTTGTCTTTCACGAGCACGGATCTCTCCTTCACGCGTTGCTGAAACACCAAACAGAAGAACAATTTCAGTTTGCCTTGTTCTCACCCTTTTTTCTTCCTTTCAAAGTGTATACAGAGAGAAGCTTTGATTCAGTGCGTATGCCTGCATGCATTGCTCCACTCTTAGAACCAGGTCTCCTTCTTCAAACTTGGACGATCCGGGCTCAAAGCTGAGTTTACTCTACCAAAATAAGAGAATGACTCTCATAATTGGGATAATAATTCAGCTACCAACATAAGTACGAAGATAGATGAATAAAGAGAAGCCTTTGGTATACTCGCGTATCTTCAAGGGTGTGCTGAAGGCATGAGTAGAAGGCCATTCTGTCATCCTTGCTCACAAAATCGTGTAATGCAATGTCCAGTTCATTCACCGGGAGGATTTCCATTTTCTGTGAAGAAAACAAAGACCAGGCAGTAAATTCCCCATGTTCTAAGAGGCTAAGGACGACTAACTTTAATATAAAAGTTTTACGATGATGAGAATACATTGAGAATTGGAAAACGCTAAGACAAGGGAAGTTAAAGTTACCAGATTGCTTTCAGCTAACAAAGCCTCTATGTTTTGCTGGTTAAGTTCTTCCGGTCGAAGCTTCTCTAAATCATCATTAATTTTCTCTGGATTTAACAGATGGAGACACATGTTAAAGAGCTGAATAAAAAAATAAAAATAAAAGCTAACTAATAGCAAAAAAGCAAGCGCTACCATTGTTTGGAATGAATTAGAATGACAGAACTCTATAGTCAATCTGATATTCAATTATACAACTATTCTTGAATAACAGTCAATCTAGTTTACCTCCCATTTGGCGTTTCTTCGCGGACTTTGAGAAAATTAAAATGTCTTGTGGATTAGCAACCTGGAAAATTGGAGAAGATTGGACACATTTAAACTATAAGGATCAAAATAATGGTAAAATAGTACCTAATGGGGAGAAGACAAGGAGATACCTTTCCCACATACTTTTGGCCAAATCGTTGGGGGTTTATTGTCATGAATCCAGAATAGTCTACCTAAAAAGAGAATGCCAAAGAACACTTCATTCATTGACTTATGGAGAAACATCCCCTCCTTTTTTCAAGATAACTTCATAAGAAATCATGATATATTAAAACATAAAATCCATCAAACTCGAGTTCTGCCCATCCCAGAACTCGAAAGTCAGCCAACAGAGAAAAGAACTGATCCAAGGATCCTCAAAATTTACCTTGACTCTCACCAGCGGAAGCTTGACCTCTGATCTGTAGGCTTCCTTTCCACCACTTTCTTCAATAATTTTACCAACCTGGCACAACCTAATTTCAATTCGAATGCGCTCACACAAGTTGACTTCACTAAAGAAACCGGAAAATAAATAGGCAGGCTGAAACCCAATTATTGAAATTAAAAATTGAGCCTCTCACAAAATTATCTAAATATTCAAGAACGGAATTCTGGTCGTTAGGATTAATTTCCGGAACATCCTTCAGCACGACCTACAGTAAATTGAACAAACGATAAGGAGTCTTCCATATATTCATTGAAAAAAATGTTCAAGCGCTTTCCGTACTTAAAGAAATTAATATTAAAATCTTCTTACTTCTGCATACTCGAAAGGCCTTACTGACTTCAATGGTATTTTTGAAGACCTATACTGAGTGCCCTGCGCAAAATAAAGCCATAAAGTAACAGTACAATGATTACATGCAGCAAATGAGGCGTTCGGTCTCGAGTCATAAAAAAACTCCAAAAACCTTGATTTCCAAAAGAAGCACGTGTTTAGGTTTAGACTCCCCGTCAATGAGCGAGGTAGCAACAGAGGACCCCGGTTGACTTATATGAAAGCCCATCCCTGGTACTTCCTAAAATAAAAGTGTAGTCTAATAAATTAAAATTTCAGGGAAAATAACCACTGAAGTAACCAACTAACACATACCTTCGGCTCAATGAGACACTCATGTTCATGCCCCCACACTATAAAGTCCAGGAACCGAGGCAAAAAATGTTCATTGATTGCATTCTTGGGATTTGCCTTTATTCTGAAAATCGTAATAAACATTAGACCAGAAGAAACATCGGCAGGTAATCATTTTTAAAATTTCAGCTAAATTAACGTGAAATAATATTAAACTATCTCAACGTGGAGTAACGAATGACCTGTTTTGATGAAGCACCAGTATATTAAACCAGTCTGATACATTACATCCTTCCTGGGCTTCAGGACGTATCCACTGTACAGCGTGGGGAGTCTGAGACAATAACCAGCAGAAAACTTAACTTTATCGGATCAAACTTGATTGCTACAAATAAGCCCGAAGAAGTAGAAAAATATGAAAAACCTGAAACATTCTGTTCAGACGCTCATCTCTAATGTTACCAAGTCCGTACAAAGCTACAAAAGTAGTGCCCTGGACTAAAAAAAACTCAGGGTTAGACGGGCTAACTAATTAGGATTTCCATTTCATTGTGCGCCGACGAAAGGGACATGCCTTTTTAATAAGGATAGGATGAATACAAATCTGACCAACACCGGACCCTCCTAGAACTGTTTTACCAAAATAGTTAACAAGATTGCATGCAGAAAGGATATCCATCGCAGAAAGGTTGTCCTGCAACCAGAAGGCATACATAAGATGGGGAAGTAAGTACATGGTTGAATACATAAATATAATCCCAACTTCTGCCATAAATTTCATCATCTGCATCAACTCGATTGTAATATGTCCCCATGATACGTTTAAGTTCTTTCATTAACCGATCAATTATGAAGAAGCAGTTAATTCATCAGAAATTCAAGCCCCATTAAACTATTTATATTCGTTTCAAGGAGTCTTAAACGGATTTACACAGTCACCGTACCACCCCAGCAGGATCATCGTGATTGCCATGAATACTGAACACGGGTAGACCGACATTGAAATGAGGGTCCTCATAATTTACATGGCCGAACCTGCACAAAAAAACACCAAGAACTTAGAGGTTAAGTGATCGACAAAAGAAGGTACGTCAAGAACTTCTTCAAAAATCACTAGGACAGTGAAAGAAATAGCTTAATTCTACAAAAAGATGCAAATAAAAATTTAGACCCCCCCCATCAGAAGCCAATATTAATAATGAATAAAGAATGTCTTCCGCAATTATTGGAAAATCTGATGCAAACCATGACACGCCTAGAAAACAGATTTTATTTGCATCTTATCTTCGACAATTACGGGGATCCATCAGTTGGATGCATGACGATACATTACATATTCATGAAGTTTACTGTCTGATCACTGACAACTTGAAATTGTACTGGCCGATCATTGAGGCAGTAGCGCCGGAGGATCTCAATAGTTTTTACAAGAGTAGATCTTGAAGGCTTATTCTCGTGGAAGAGATCACCACCAAGAAGTACAAAGTCCACCTGTACGTCACGAAAGAAGAGTTTAAGAAGTTGATGAAACAGAGTGAAAAGGATTACGACGTAGAAACTAAAATTTCAAGCCAAATTTGAACAGGAAAAGAAAATTTAAGTCTTATGATCTTTGAAGAATAGAGCAATGCGAAGGTACTGACCTCTTTCTGTTCGGCAATCGAGCAGATCTCCTCGAATGCTTGAAACGCGTCAAATCTGCGAATCTCATCTTTCTCCATGTAACCAAGATGGCAGTCAGTTGCAACGAGCACCCGAAGCGTGTCGCTATAATCTTCATCCCTGCAGGCCACTTTTTCATCAAGAAAAAAATGCCAGAGAAATAAAAAAATGATACTACGATCAAGAGAGTAACCAAAACAGTTCATCAGATTAGAAGTTGAGAAGACGAGTGATGAAATTATCACAGTAACGACATACTACGACCGACTCGATCGAGATACCAGAACAGACTGCTCATACCTGGCCGTATCTCCCATTATAAAACTCCGCCGCGAAATCCTCTTTGATCAACACGCACACCACCCGACCATGTCCATAGCCGTGTACATGATTAAACAAACAGTTGCGATTCGCTCATTAGAATCAATCCAATAGCATAGCTCCGCAATTAGTGTCAACACCAATGCCAGGATCAAAGTACGCGGGACGCATCAGATAAGAGAAAGATTAACAAAAAATTACAGTTTCTCCACTTCCTCAGATCGATGATTTCGCATACGACAAGCAAAGTAAAGATCAAAGCGAGGAAGATAAACCGATTGAAACCTTCCTCGTTATAGCAGGAGTGTTCTTCTTCCCCTAGTATGCAAGACTGCGACCGGCGGGAAACTGAGTCAGAGAAGGTAACCTTACCCCCCTTGTTATCTTACTCCGCGTGGTCTTTTCATCAAAATAATCTCCAATTTTTGATCGGACGGTCAAGATCGCCGTTCATCGCATCTCCACGACTATATAAAGACATCTGGGGTAGCCCAATGTAAGGCAATTAGTCTCCTTCTTCGTTCGAAAATTAGGGTTGACAGCTCGACGGAAATTTCTCGAATTTCTTCGCGGAGACGATGTAGGTTTCTTCGAATTCTCTGTTTAGTCTAGTTTGCTCGATCGATTGAGGTAGATTTTGATTGCGCGGCGCCAACCCCGGGCTGCACCGATATCAATTGTTCGAGATGCTTGGCCCCAATGCCCGTGCTATAGCCACCTCAGTCCGCCTCGTGTTGCAGAGCTGATCCGCTTCGATTCCTCGTTGCCATGGCTTCTCTGTGTCAATTGTGGCGGTCACATCCTCCACATCTTCGCCTTCCACATTATAAATTCCGAGATTTCCTTCGAAATTCATCTTCTTCCTTGATTTGATTGATTTCCACCTCGATCACAACTTTGCGAGATTCTGCCTGTGATGATTTGTCTGCAAAGCGGAGGAGCGGCGGAACCAAGACCCTGCTCGCAGGGAGAACCTCCTTGGGGAAACCGCATCCCAATGTCGTTAACTGACTTGTCTGAGGCGCTCGTTTGTTCAATCGTTCGATCGAGTTTTAACTATCCTTCTGCGACATCTTCATTTCGCACGTAGGCTGAAAAACTCGAAGAGTGTGTGTTGTCATCAGCTTCATCTCTCACAATCCTACGGGGTAGGAGTTAAATAACAGCACAACATCCTTCTAATCAGAAATTATAATTATCCCTCACCGCGTCCTAATATATTTTTTTACAATTATTAAAGCTAAATTCTTTTCGTGAACACCGCGTCTTTTGCGAAAGTCGTTTTACAGAGAATCGATAGACAAGAGAAAATAATTCCTTGAACTGATAGAAGCAGACCAACCTTTAATGGCAATACCCGATCATTTTAAAAAAGATTTATTCAGTACAACAATATGAGAACTCATTTCGCACAATAAAAATAAAATTACAACGACTCGACGCAATCGCCTTGCTGCCGGGCAAGATACCTCTCTCTTCTCTCCTTCTGCATGCACAAAAATTAAAAATACCGAAAAATCAGTTAACTATGATGTTTTTACAAAAAAGCAATTATTTATTTACCCATTCGTCGATGACAAGGCCCTCGCCGACTATTCTCGGCCCGGCAATGTCCTCCGGCGGCGGCTTCTTCCGCGCTTCCGCCGCCAAGTCAGCCTCCGCCAGCTGTCTCTTCAGCTTCTCCAGTGGCTGACCAGATGAGACCGGGTCAGCGAAATAGTCAACCCACCTCGCGTTTACTTTGGGGAAAACTAAAACTCACCGGGGACGGGCGTTCCGGGTCCAGAAACACCACTCGCAGTATCCGCTCCACAGAGACCTGATCCTTCTGCTCGTCAAACTGTTAGTCAACAGTCAACGGTCAAAGGTCAAAGACTCAATTCACAAGGTGAAGAGATTAGAGATAGAGAGAGAAAGAGAAATCGGGGGGGCCCACCAGCTCGGGGACATAGTCCATGGGACCGGGCACCTTGAGGCTGAGGATTTTAAACTTGACCCGGCTCTTCTTTCCCTGCGGTCTTTCATTGTTCTCCGGGTGCTCCACAAATTTAAACACTGTTGAAATCCGGCATAAGTTGACAATTTTTTTTTTCTTAAGTCGCAAGTTTTTGCATATGATTCTATGCGGGAGCATTTAAAGAGATAAATGGGATGTTCACCTGTCGGAATCCAGGATAAGTTAACAAAAAATGTTCAGAAGTTTTCAGTCTTTTGGCATATGGTTTTATTTGAGAGCATTAAATAGATAAATGAGATTTTCCCTTGTCGGAATCGAGTATAAGTAAACAAAAAATGTTCATAAGTTTTCAGTTTTTGGCATATGGCTTTATTTGAGAGCATTAAAGAGATAAATGGGATGTTTACCTGTGGCTATGAGGCTCTCGCCGGGGGCCAAGATCGCCCCTGGTGGACGCATGAAGCAGCTCTTTGGAGCCGTGGTCTGGAACTGCATCAATCAGATGACGGTTATAACATGGAGCAATTAGATTATAATGATGATAATAATTGATGGCATTCCAGATCTTATCTCAAACACTAAAAGGACTAACTTGAAGTAGATATTCGCCCCCCGCGGGCGAATTCCAAACCCTTTTAACAGCGAGCGGGGCGGTTCTGGGACGGAAGCCCAAACCGCACAACGCTCAGACAAGGTGGCACAAAGTGCGGTTTAGGAAATTCAGTCTGCACTTGAAAGAGTAACTCGAAGCCATCCATGATAGTGTGGACATTTCTTAATAGGATTACCAGAGGCATGACTCTCTCCTAGCACAGAATCACGATAACTCGCAAATATCTATAATGATGAAGATAGCTCTCACCAGGAGTAATCATAATCATGGAAAAATACACATATCGATGGTAACCACGGTGATTGGAAACAGGAGTATCGAGTATGCATGTATTTTGATATGGAAATCATTGGTGATTTGAGAATGTTGGAAGAATGCAAGAATTTTGATATGGTATTCGTGGAATTACATTGAAGACGATACGGACTGCTAGGACCATATCAAGAATGAACACCTACGGTATCACTAATAATTCTCAGCAAGAGTCAAAATCATTATTCTGTTTCAGTATAAACCCATCAGATTGTCTACCATCAATGATAATTAACGAGCAAGATTTGCTAACCTTGAATGCGACATGAGACTTGCTCGAGTTTTTTATCATAACCGCGCTTCTGACCTGCTTCCCAGGCTCATCTACCGGAAGAAAAAAAAACGATTTATCCCATCAAATTTG
Source organism: Wolffia australiana (assembly GCF_029677425.1). Taxonomy (NCBI): domain Eukaryota; kingdom Viridiplantae; phylum Streptophyta; class Magnoliopsida; order Alismatales; family Araceae; genus Wolffia; species Wolffia australiana. Next base: position 19,916,072 of record NC_135840.1, on the reverse strand, counting down.
GGTTTCAAGAAAAGAAGAAACTCAATTGATTCTTTCAAAAAAAAAAAAAGAAACTCAATTGATTTCAAACTGAAGCAATCTATCAAGACACTTGCAGAATCCCGACCAGTAAATCACAAAATCAAGAAACTCAACCGATTTCAAACCGAAACAATCTACCAAGACATTTACAGAAAAAAAAAACTCAATGGATTTCAAACCAAAACGATCTACCATGACACTTGTTCATAAGTCAATTAATTCGCAGAATCACGAAACTCAACTGATTTCAAACCAAAATAATCTATCATGACAATTACAGAATCACGATCATTTATTCACGGAATCAAAAAATTCAATGGATTTCAAACGGAAACAATCTATCATGTCATTTGCAAAGTCACAATCACTAATTAACAAAAAAAAAAAACTCAAAAGGGTTTCAAACAGAAACAATCTATCATGTCATTTGGGAAGTCACGATCATTATTCCATAGAATCAAGTAAAACCCAATTGATTTCAAACCGAAAGAATGTATTATGTCATTTGCAGAATCACGATCATTAATTCACAAAATCAAAAAACTTAATGAATCTCAAACGGAAACAATCCATGAAGGCATCTGCTGAAACACGATTATCAATTCACAGAGTCAGAAAACTCAATGGATTTCAAACCAAAACAATCTCTCACGTCATTTGCAGAATCCGATCATTAGTTCACAGAATAAAAAAACTCAATGGATTTCAAACATTAAATAATCTATCACGTTATTATCAGAATCACGATTATTAATTCACGAAATCACGCTAATCGGACTAAAAGGAAACACAGATGCATAAAATCGCAAAAGAAACGAGATAATTGCAACTCAGAGAACATAATAAATTCCTACTAAAAAGAAGAGCCTCAGAAAACGAGATAACTCCGACTCCGACAACAGAATAGACTCGAAACCAGTCCGGATCGGGGAACTCACAAGGGAAATAGAGCTTGCGGGCCGGATCGAGGCGGAGCCTGCGGCGAACAGGAAGAACGGCCTTCGCCATGGACGACACTCCCGCCATGGACTTGTTCCTCCGCGATCGCTTCGGCTCGCCGCTCATCCCTTCCGCGTGGATCCCGGCCTTGTGCGTGAGCGTCGGCGTGGACGAAGCGGAAGACGTTCCTCCTCCGCTGCGCTGCCAAAACGACATACTGCACAACCCCCGCGCCTTCCCCGATCTCTCCTCCGCCATCGCCATCGCCATCGCCGTCTCCTCCTCCCTTGTTCAGCTCGCCCGCCGCTCCCCCTCTCTCTTCTCCCTCGCCATGCTCGTCGAAGCTGCTCCTCTCTCTTTCCAGTCTCCTACCTCTCTGGGGGAATAAACGCGGAGTAGGTGGCGTGGGAACGAGGAAAGACAGCGGACTTGAACGTGTTGTTTTTCTCCATTGGAGAGCTCTAAATGGGGTCCGTCCCATCCATTTTACTAATTTCTTTTCTTTTTATTTTTTTAATAATTTGCGGGTTTAAAATAATGGACTATGTAATGTTCATAGTTCCTGACGGGGACGTGGACGATGGACGGGACGGGACGAAGATCAGTGAATTCGGGTTTTAAATAAGGGTTAATATCACGGTACAGCCCAAACCAGGTCTAAAGTCTGCGATCTAACCTTAGCTTTTTTTTGTACGGTATATCCCAAACTCACTGAGTTGTCTGCGATATATCCTGGTGATGACGTGGAGTCCATCGTGGCTGCCAAGTGGATCTCCGGCCAGATTTGACCAGGCAGCCACGCTGGATTCCACGTCATCACCGGGATATGTCGACCTGCCAAGGGTTTTCTGTTAAGAGAGAGAGGGGCATTCTAGAGAGAGAGAGGCGGCTTAGAGAGAGAGAAGGAGAGAGAGGTTCTAGAGAGAGAAAGAGAGGTGTTCTAGAGAGAGAGGCATTTTGTAGAGAGAGAAAGGGAGAGAGAGGCGCTCTAGAGAGACCTGACCTCTCTCTCTCTCTCTCTCTCCAGAAAGAGAGGTGTTCTAGAGAGAGAGGCATTTTGTAGAGAGAGAAAGGGAGAGAGAGGCGCTCTAGAGAGACCCGACCTCTCTCTCTCTAGAAAGAGAGGTGTTCTAGAGAGAGAGGCGTTCTGTCGGACTTCAGTCGGGTCTCTCTCCCTTTCTCTCTCTAAAAAATGCCTCTCTCTCTAGAACACCTATCTTTCTCTCTCTAGAACCTCTCTCTCCTTCTCTCTCTCTCTAGGCTGCCTCTCTCTCTCTAGAATGCCCCTCTCTCTCTTATCAAAAAACCCTTGGCAGGTCGACATATCCCGATGATGACGTGGAATCCAGTGTGGCTGGCAGGTGGGTTCCGCCAGGTCAAAATCTGGTCGGAGATCCACCTAGCAGCCACGCTGGACTCCACGTCATCACCGAGATATATCGCAGACAACTCAGTGAGTTTGGGATATACCGTACCAAAAAAACAGCTAAGGTTAGATCGCAGACTTTCGACCTGGTTTGGGTTGTACCGTGCCATTAAATTGTTTGGGATATGTCGACCTGCCAAGGGTTTTTCGATAAGAGAGAGAGAGAGGCATTCTAGAGAGAGAGAAGGAGAGAGAGAGGCATTCTAGAGAGAGAGAAGGAGAGAGAGAGGCATTCTAGAGAGAGAGAAGGAGAGAGAGAGAGGCATTCTAGAGAGAGAGAAGGAGAGAGAGAAAGAGAAGTGTTCTAGAGAGAGGTGTTGTGCTCTACAACACCCCTCCTTCTCTCTCTAGAACACTTCTCTTTCTCTATCTAGAAAACCGCTCTTTCTCTCTCTAGAATCTGCCAAGGGTTTTTTGATAAGAGAGAGAGACAGTCTAGAGAGAGAGAGAGAGAGGTGTGCTAGAGAGAGAGAGAAGGAGAGGGAGAGGTTCTAGAGAAAGAAAGATAGGTGTTCTAGAGAGAGGCATTGTTCTCTAGAACACCTCTCTTTCTCTCTCTAGAACATCGTTCTTTCTCTCTCTAGAACCTGCCAAGGGTTTTTTGATAAGAGAGAGAGATGCATTCTAGAGAGAGGGAGGGAGAGAGGCGGGCTAGAGAGAGAGAGGAGAGGGAGAGGTGCTAGGGAGAGAAAGAGAGGGATTCTAGAGAGAGAGGCAGTGTTCTCTAGAACATCTCTCTTTCTCTCTCTAGAAAACCTCTCTTTCTCTCTCTAGAACGTCTCTCTCTCTAGCACGCCTCTCTCTCTCCTTCTCTCTCTCTAGAATGCCTCTCTCTCTCTCTCTCTTATCGGAAAACCCTTGGCAGGTGGGTTCCGCCAGGTCAAAATCTGGCCGGAGATCCACCTAGCAGCCACGCTGGACTCCACGTCATCACCGAGATATATCGCAGATGACTCAGTGAGTTTGGGATATACCGTACCAAAAAAACAGCTAAGGTTAGATCGCAGACTTTCGACCTGGTTTGGGTTGTACCGTGCCATTAAATTGTTTGGGATATGTCGACCTGCCAAGGGTTTTTCGATAAGAGAGAGAGAGAGGCATTCTAGAGAGAGAGAAGGAGAGAGAGAGAGGCATTCTAGAGAGAGAGAAGGAGAGAGAGAGGCATTCTAGAGAGAGAGAAGGAGAGAGAGAGAGGCATTCTAGAGAGAGAGAAGGAGAGAGAGAAAGAGAAGTGTTCTAGAGAGAGGTGTTGTTCTCTAGAACACCTCTCTTTCTCTCTCTAGAACACTTCTCTTTCTCTATCTAGAAAACCTCTCTTTCTCTCTCTAGAATCTGCCAAGGGTTTTTTGATAAGAGAGAGAGACAGTCTAGAGAGAGAGGGAGAGAGAGAGGTGTGCTAGAGAGAGAGAGAAGGAGAGGGAGAGGTTCTAGAGAAAGAAAGATAGGTGTTCTAGAGAGAGGCATTGTTCTCTAGAACACCTCTCTTTCTCTCTCTAGAACATCGTTCTTTCTCTCTCTAGAACCTGCCAAGGGTTTTTTGATAAGAGAGAGAGATGCATTCTAGAGAGAGGGAGGGAGAGAGGCGTGCTAGAGAGAGAGAGGAGAGGGAGAGGTTCTAGAGAGAGAAAGAGAGGTATTCTAGAGAGAGAGGCATTGTTCTCTAGAACATCTCTCTTTCTCTCTCTAGAAAACCTCTCTTTCTCTCTCTAGAACGTCTCTCTCTCTAGCACGCCTCTCTCTCTCCTTCTCTCTCTCTAGAATGCCTCTCTCTCTCTCTCTCTTATCGGAAAACCCTTGGCAGGTGGGTTCCGCTAGGTCAAAATCTGGCCGGAGATCCACCTGGCAGTCATGATGGACTCCACGTCATCACCGGGATATATCGCAGATGACTTAGTGAGTTTGGGATTATACCGTGCCAAAAAAAAAGCTAAGGTTAACTCGCAGATTTTGTACATGGTTTGGGATGTACCGTGCTATTAACCCTTTAAATAATGGACTATGTAAATTCATCGTCCTGTGTGATAGTGAATTCGTGAATTAGTATAGGGACGCGGACGGGCTGGTTTTCTCGTCTGAGACCTCCAGATGGGACGTATTCTCCTCCAACTAAAAGAAAACCATCCCATCTCTTCGTCTCAGGACAAATTTCTGTCTTGGATTCCGTTCAACCTCGCGCACGGGACGATTTTTTGTCCTGGGACGAAAAAACTGTCCCGCCCATGTCCCTGCACTTGTATAGTTTCGGATGGTCCGGGACGTGAACGATGGACGATGCGGGACTAAGATCATCCCGTTGATGTTCAGAATCAGTGCAGGGACGCCGACGGGACGGTTTTTTTGTCCGAGGCCTCCTGATGGGACGGTTTTTTCATCCCATTGGACGAAAACCGTTCTGTCCATTCGTCTCAGGACGAATGTCTGTCCTGGTTTTTGTCCAACCTCACACACGGGGCAATTTTTTTGTCTTGGGACGAAAAAACCGTCCCACATCCCTGCAATATATATGTATGTGTGTTCATTGTTTTAATGAGGGAGATGGAGCTTCTTTGATTTGGAAAGTCATATTTGGATTTTGATTTATGAAAATATTACAGGTTTAGGGGGAGGTTGAAAGGAGAGAACTAGATAGGGAAGCCAAATTGAAGAGAAGGAACTAGAGAGAGAGAATTTTTTTATTGGCAAAAACACAGTGCCAGGTCTAAGCATGCCCTCGAAGGCACCCAAGGGGGTTATATATATATGATAAGGTTTAGTGTTAGCAAGTGAAGAGAATTAAGAGGGAGATAGAGAGGTAGAGCGATGTAAGAGAAACTGAAGCAATGGAAGTGAGATAGAGAAAGGAAACAAAAAAAAGAGCAAAAAATGGAGAATACAGGTAAAGTTAAAAGAGAAGCTAACTTAGAGAAAGAGGTAGAAATTATAGTGAGATAAGGGAAATCAAAGAGATAGATAAGATAATTTAGGGAGAGAGAGGACGAGAGAGAGAGAGAGGAGAGATTGAAGAAATATAAGTCAAATTGAAGAGAACAAAAGAGAGAGAGAGGGAGCGTTTCTTTATTAGGAAAAACAGATTGCCAGGTCTATTTCTGTCATTTATGTTCTCTCTTATTATTTGCTGATTTGTAATGTTATATATGTTAAGGTTTAGTCATTGCAAGGTGAATATAAATTAGAGAGAGAAAGAGAAATGGAGAGATGGAAGAGAAATTGAAGAGAGATTGCGAGAAAAATATGTAGAGAGAGGGAAAATTAAAGAGATGGAGAAATACAGAGAGAAGATAATTGAAGTCAAAAAGAGAAATAGCGAGTGAGAGAGACTAAATTAGAGACATGAGAAAATTTAAAACCAGAGCAGATAAATCAAACAGAAAGAGAGAAATAGAGAGAGAAGATAATTAAAGTCAAAGAGAGAGAAACAGTGAGTGAGAGAGAGGCAAAATTAGAGACGAGAAATTTAAAGTGAGGGAAGAAAAATCAAAGTGAGCGAGAAGAGAAATTAGGGATAGAGGAGACAGAGAAAGAGAAAGGATAAAACAGAGAGAGAACAAATGTGAGAGAGGGGAGGGAGACGGAGGACAAATAAGAGAGAAGGAGAGAGAAATAACACAAATGAGAGAGGATAAGAGAGAGAACGGAATTAGAGAGAGAAAAGTGATAGAGATGACAAATAAGAGAGAGACAACAGATGAAAGAGAGGAACAGAGTGAGAGAGGACAGATGAGAGAGAAAAGTGATAGAGATGACAAATAAGAGAGAGATAGAGGTCAGATGAAAGAGAGAAACAGAGTGAGAGAGGGCAGATGTGAGAGAGAGAGAGGAGGAGAGAGAGTGAAATTAGAGCGAGAGAGAGCACAAATAACAGAGAGGAGAAGAAAGAGAGAAAATGGTTAATATCACGGTTCAGCCTAAAGTTTTCCGAAAATTTGAGTTACAACCCTATCTTTTTTTTCGCCGCGTCACAGCCCGAAACGCCCATTTGGTCCGCCGCCGCAGCCCGGGCGTGACGTGGACTCGACGTGGCTGCCAGGTGGAATTCTGGCGGCGTCCACGTAAGCGGAATCCACCTGGCAGACACGTGGAGTCCACGTCATAACGCGATTTGAAGAAAGTGAGAAATAGGAACGATTAGTCACCTGGGAGTGAGTCACCCGAGAGAGCGAAGGGTGGTGAAGGAGAAGGAGACGGTGGAGAAGGAGGAAGAAAGGGCGTTGGGGAGAAGGGGCTTCCATTTTACGTGAGCTTCGTTGGAGAGGAGAGGAGAGCTCGTTGCGAGCTTCTTCTTGTCTACGGGCGTTCCACGAGGTAGGGTTCTTGGCTCTATGTCCCTACTAAGGTTCTAATCAGGCAGATCGTTCCTTTTTGCTACGTCACTTGGGCGATCTATAGGGCATTTAGTTTGAGGAAATACATTTCAGTCTTACCGTTTTATGCACATTCCACCTGCATATTCCTATTCCCAAATACATTGAGCCAGTTTTCTCTTCTTCCTTTCTCTCCCGAATAGAACACCTAGGTTCGTATTAGAGGCCACTTCAGCTAAAACACCTTTCGTAGCCATTCAGGCCCACTGATCTGCTAATTAGAGGTCTAAGATATACCTATGTAACATTGATTTTTTTTTAACACAAACTCTGTAATGTTAAATTCCTCAAGGTGATATTGATCTGAGGAAAGTCGTATAAAACCAGAGCGAACATCTATTCAACAGAGTTTGAAGCTATCCTACCGTCTATTTCTTGATATCGCCGCCAATTTGTGGGCCAAATTGGTGAAATCTAATGAAAATTTAATGACGATGGATTAGCATCGAATGGTTTGAGTCATTCTTCCGCGTGTTCATTCACTTAATCATGGGTCATCTCCTAGTTTTTTCTCGGATTTTTCATGTTTATTTTCGACGAATGTATCCTGCTGCGTGTCGGTCGACAGTTCTTGCGTGTGAAAATTGTCCTAAAATTCTCTTGGCTATTTTTTTTATCACCGCTAATTTCTGGCCCATATTGCTGAAATGTTTTGCAAATTTAATGGTGATGAGTAAGCATTGAATGGTTCGACTAATTCATCTGCATATTCATTTGCTGAGTCATCGTTCATCTCCTCGTTTTTTCTCAGATTTTTCATGTATATTTTCTAAGAATGTATCTTATTGCGCGTCGATTGACAGTACTGGCTTTTGAAAATTGCCTTAAACATTCATTGCCTGGGCTGTAGAAGCTATCCTACTGTCTATTTCTTGTTATTGCCGGCAATTTTTGGCCCATGTTGCTGAAATTTTATGAAAATTTAATGACGATGGATTAACATTGAATGGTTTGAGTCATTCATCCGCGTGTTCATTCTGTGATAGTTCGATTTTAAATGATCTTTAGTTGGGATAGGTGGATTTTAAATGATCTTATAATTTGTTAGATATAACCATCTTTCTATCTGTGGACTGTTTCCTCGTGTGGTGACCTGCTGGTTTTTTTAAACCGCAGAGGATATCTGTGGACTGTATATCTCATTCTTTATGTCAGTTTATTAATGTGTTTTTTCTACATGATTTCTTACCTACCAATGTACATATCTACAGTCTTTCTGTCTAGCTACGTAGCTCTCTATCTTTGTACATATCTACCTTGATGCAAAATTCCTTTTTAACCCATACGTTTTGGAATTCTAATTGACTTAACTCCTCGGCTCAATGCGAACATCCTTTTGTTTTTTTGAGTTTTTAGGCGTTCTTCTATTCTTTGACGGTGGACGCTTGGCTTTAAGTAATGTAAGTTTTTATTATCTTTATTTTTCCCTTTGTACTTAAATATTGTATTTTTTATTATTTCCAATGTAATTTCAGATATCTGTTTGTCGTAGAAGAATGTAAGATCTCCTTGGTAATTTAAGTATTTTGCACGCATGATCAATTACTGTTTTCCATCTATCTCTTATACAGGGCTGATGACGAGTGTAAGGTGTTTGGTTCTGATTGCGATAGCGATGATGACTCTGAATATGATATAGGTAGGGAAGAGGAGGAAAGTGAAGTGTACTTAAGTTCCCCCGACGAACATTCGAGTGACGAATGGGATGAGGAATTGGTAGATGGCCACAGACTTAGAAACGAACATGTCCAACAACAAACATTTGTTGCTGGATATCATAGCGAGTATGATGATTCCGAGGGTGACATGTTAACCCCCAATGATACCGATGATGAGGATGAAAATGGAAGGTACATATACAGGCGGAAGACGTATGATCCAGGTGGTCGTAATGATTTGTCAAAACATTTCAAACCGCTGTTTATGATGTTGCTTTTAATGTGAATGGTTTTATCGACATAGATGTGTATCAATAATTCCTGTTAAAAACGTCATGAAATTTGTATGTGTTTGCTTCCTCAGGTGGCATAATTTCAAACATTTAGAAGACAATTTCATTAGGCACTAGATCAGCATTATAATGTAATTTGCTTAATTTCCTCATGCCTGCTCAATTAATTCATTAACCAAAACGATAAACCAAACTAAACATTAAGTGCAATAACCAAAAGTCAGCATGTGAAAGTGGGGATACAACTTTAAATTCCTTCAGTTGCACAACAACATCAGTTATGGGCGGCCTGTCATGGGGATACATATTCGCCTTATATTCTTGGGTCCACAATACTGCATACATCTCCTTGTTCCAGTTTTGTTTGAGCTCTCTGAGTAATGTGGGTTCTGTCCACATCAATTGCTGGCCTTCCAGTAACGAGCTCAAGCAGAACGACCCCAAAACTGTAAATATCAGTTTTCTCAGACATTCTATTTGTTTGAACGCATCTGCACAAGAAAATTTAAAGTTAACAATTTACAGATTTCTTATATTTAGAGACACCTACAATTCTATAAATTTGACATTAAATTATGAAAAAAATTTAAGGTGGAAGATCATCTCCCACGCCAAGATTCTCGTGGAATGGGAAGTCGGCTGAACTGATTAACAAAAGCAAATATAATTATTGTCTAACAGAAATTGGTACTTATGAATGAACAAAAAAAAATGTCTTATTAAGAATAACGTTCATATTACAAAAAAAAAATTATTGACTAGTGGATAGCTCACTTACCTGCAGTGCCTGCGTCAGAGCCAAGAGCTCTCCGCACTCTTCAATAAGTGCTCGTTCTTCACAGACCACCTCAGCAAGATCAGAAGCAACACTTTGCATTCCTTCAACCTGGTGAAAAATTATACACGGGCCTACTAAATTTCCAATTGCTGCTTCCCAGTAAATGATGAGATTTATCTGGTGAAAAAGAAACCCTTTGGCAGAGACATAAGACTCGGAAAACTAACGATTCAAGAACCTCAGTTGCAGATGAGAGGGGCTCTCCAATCTGATTGATAACAACCTGGGAAGGAATACTTTCTCAGATTTTTATCACAAAATTCAAGGTACTTAAAAATTTACATTCCACTTGGGAAGTTAAATTTAGTAGAATTAAGATAGATTGAAATTGAGATAGATTGCGATATCATACTTCCCAAATTGAAGATCAATCAAACCTGGAGCTCTGGTCGAATGCGCCGACGGTGCCACTGTGGCTATCAACAGGCATGGGAGTCAGCCACTGAGAGTAATCACGATCGAAATACTCCCAATCCGGAAGCATAATCCCAGAGATTCTAAGGATACCGAAGATATAAGTGGCGATCATCTTCTTGACAGAGAAGGTCATGAAAGCCACAACAAGAATAACTGCTCCCAACATAACCAGGCACGTCCGTAGAACATCTTCTCTGCCCACATCCTCCTGTTCGAAGAACCCTAGAACAACAAGCGCAAATGGGCAAATGGGTATGGAAGAGCATGAATTTAGCTTGCCCATCTCCTCTTTCTCCCAAGGCACCTCCGTGGCCCGGGCGCAGGCGTTGATGACGGTGTTGCAGGTGAGGTCCGTCGGCGCGACAGAGTCGAGTGGCCACTTCAGCCGATCGAGGAGGGCAAGGGCGACGGCGAGAAGGAGGAACAAAGGGCGTGGTCGCCGTTGTGGCCAAAGTCCTTGATCAGCGCGAAAGCCCCTTCTCCCCAACGCCCTTTCTTCCTCCTTCTCCACCGTCTCCTTCTCCTTCACCACCCTTCTGCGCTCTCTCCCGGGTGACTCACTCCCAGGTGACTAATCGTTCCTATTTCTCACTTTCTTCAAATCGCGTTATGACGTGGACTCCACGTGTCTGCCAGGTGGATTCCGCTTACGTGGACGCCGCCAGAATTCCACCTGGCAGCCACGTCGAGTCCACGTCACGCCCGGGCTGCGGCGGCGGACCAAATGGGCGTTTCGGGCTGTGACGCGGCGAAAAAAAAGATAGGGTTGTAACTCGAATTTTCGGAAAACTTTAGGCTGAACCGTGATATTAACCCGAGAGAAAATGGAATTAGAGAGAGAGAGGACATCTGAGAGAGATAGGAGGAGGAGAGAGAGATAGAGAGAAGAGAGAGGTTTCAATTTGCAAACCGCTTATTTGGAGCAAAGAGGAAAAACTACGGAATCTCATGGGTTTCGGATTGAACATCTTCCGTTCTTGCAGGTTGTTGTTGTTCTTCCCCTTCTTTACATCGACGCCATGGCCGAACCCAGAATCTGATCTCCAAGACGGCCATCCTTTAGAGAGAGAGATAGATAGAAAAGAGAGAGAAAGAGAGATCACATCATCCTCTAGAGCGAGAGATTGATCACAACCCGAATCCGGAATCACCCCATTGAAGAACGGCCGATTCAGGGTCCTGCTCGCCCTTGAGCTTATCCTTGAAGAACCAATCGCAGACGCGCCCCGCGTTCAGCTCCTCAATCTTCACCCCCTCCTCCTCCGATATCACCCTCAGCAAATTCAACGACGATATCTTAACAAGAAGAACAATAATAAGAACATTAAGAACAGTAATAAGAACAGTAATTTGGAACAAGAAGGGGGAGATGGGTTGAATTATGAACACATACCGTAAGACGGCAGAGGAACTTCTCGTGGGGGGCGAGGCCGGAAATATCGACCAGACCCGCCTCCTCCACCGTCAAGAAGCTTCTTTTCTCGCTCTTCTCCCCCCCTTGCATCGCCCTCACCGTCGTCTTCTTCCTCCTCCATGAACACCCTGCACACAATATTCCACCATTGATGAATTTCCCACACAAATACAGACCCAGATAAGAGAGAAGAGAGAAGAGAGGAGAGAAGAGAGAACATAGAAGAGAGATAAGGGAGAAGAGAGAAGAGTGAAGAGAGAAGAGAGATAAGAGACGATAGAAGAGAGAAGAGAGAAGAGACAACAGAGAAGAGAGAAGAGAGAGTTACCTCGTGGAGGAGAGATGGAGGAGATGGGTAGAGGAAGACGGGGGGAGGAAGCTCGAAAGGGCGTGGCCATGGCGGCCATGGAGTGGAGCTCAACGAGCGGGGCCGGCGATTCACCGCCGCAGGAGTTCGATAGGTCTTGTTTGTGGAGACTCGTCCGTTGGGGAATAAGAGAGAGAAAAAGGAGATAATTTTATTATCTGCCCATGTCAGGATTGACGATATACCCCCAATGATCAACTATTTACCAAGATTTTGGAGTATGTTTTAGATGAAAGAGTTCCGTTCCCGTGCAAGAGTAATAAGAGATGAGAGGAGAAGAAGAAGAGAGAGAAAGAAAGGAGGTCTAATCAAGATAGCTATTTATCCATGAACTTTGGTGAATAATATTGGTTGGTATTTATAGTATAAAGTTAAAGTTGTAAAATGTAAAGATACTCATGTTGTAATCGTAGTAACAAATTATAACAGCTACAACAAAACAAATTGTAACTGTTGGATCATGTCCACATGTATTCCTATCTATAATTAATCAGAACTATATTTATTCCTATACCTACATTTAATCCTACATCTATGTTTAATCCAATATATATGTTTAATCCTATATCTAATCCTAACAACTATTCTTATGACGAGAATATGGGGTACGCGTATGTATTTTACTTGCTACTCTTTATTAATGTCCCTATTGGTCCATGTCAGCTCCTTTTGACGAGTTGCAGAGTCCTCTTCAGGAGGATCTCAAACTTGGATTTTATATAGAATCTACTCTCATTACAATTGAACTGATGCCGGATTTTAAGTGTAATCTTCCTTATTCAAAATGATTATAAAATTATCAGTTTCATACCCTTTTGGAAAACAAATAATGGGAATTTATTTCATTTCTGTGCTTGATGAACCTGTTAATTGATACAAACGTATTAATAAAAGTGGAATAAAAATGAAATCACAGCTTGTGTCCTATACAACGTGTATACAATTTAATTAGAATATATTCTAAAATAAATATCTCTCATTCTCATAAAAGTATCATGAATTTTTTATCTTTCAAAGTATAGGAATTTAGTTTGCTATCTCTCAAGGAATCTGCTTCATACTTAGCTAAAACCTTAAAATACGTTTAATTAAATCATGAAGTATAACTTGATGCTGTAAAATTACTTTAAGGAAGGGATATGTTTTTCAAAAATCTCTCTCTATATTTCTACCCTGTGTGCGTCTATGTGTGTGCCTGTTTCTTTCAATTTAGATGAACTTGTTGATTAATGGTTGTAGAAAATTGGTCAGGCTTTCCTTAGAACTTTTATTTGAATTTTCTCAATTGAGGTATGTGGATTCAGTCTCACTTTGAGTTGTATTTCAGGAGAAATTAAGGTTATTTCGTATATTTTTGATGTTTTAAGGGGAAAATTATGAGGTTAAAAAAATACAAAATGAAATAATATGACGGCATTGGCTATAAATCATGTAGAAGCTGATGTAAAAATGACCGTGATACACAATGAGAGTCTCTCTAGTTGAATTGAATTATAAAATTAAGAGCTAAAATGACAACGGTTTGGGAGTGATCTTGATGCATTTTAATCTTTAATCAACATACATAAATGAAATTTGCAACAAAATTTAAAATTCAACATTTCAATTTTGGTTACTTGATAATGAGAGACTAATACATTTTAAAAAAAATATAAAACTCTATGTCTCTCTCCTCAGACATAAGAACTTCCAGAATGTCATGATGTTCCATTGGTTTTTCTTAAAACAAAGAGAAAAATGCAGTGAGACACTCTTGAGATTCAATGAATAAAATTAAAAATGTGGTTTTGATAGCGATATCAAAATTTCAAATCCTATTAATTATGTTGGTCAATTATATATATTTGATGCATTGTAAAATAGACCTGAACTGTAGCCAGCTTAAGAAATAATCAATAAAATCAAGTAACATACAAGAAAATAGGTGAAGTAGGATTCCTTCAGAGAGGATTCAAATGCCATAAATTGTGAGCATCTCCAAGAGAGATAGAGATATCCTAACTCAAATGAAACAAATGTAAATTAGATAAGATATAAAAAATGAATGGAATAAGGAAAGAAGAGGAAACAAATTACTAAACCTTTAAAGGTGAAGAGGGTAATCTTTTGAATATATATGTTTTAGTTCTTGACCTTAAGACTTCAGCGAGGAATAAAATTCCAAAACTCAGTAGCATGTTGAAGAGTCATAGAAATATCATAACTCAAAGGAAAGAAAGGTCAATTAGGTAAGATATAAAAAAATAGCGGAAAAAAGGGAGGAAGGCGAACAAATTATCAATCCTTTAAAGGTAAATAATGTATTTTTTAAATATTATTTATTTATTTATTTGGGCTGAATCAAGAATTCAGTCTTTGTCAATAACAAAATAAAAATAAAATAAAATTTTTAAAATAATAATAAAATATAAGAAAATTAAGAATCAAAGGAGAAGGATCTTGGGAGAGATATTTAGTAACATTAAACATGAGATAATCAAAGAATAACTGAGGATGAGCATGTATATATATGGATTTATTTAAACCATTAATTAAATGTTAAATCCATACTGCCTTATCTTGATTTAAGAGATACAGCTTTATTTTAGATATTATGAATTCAAATTTGATATTGATATTATTATAAATGAAACGAAAGTTTGATATTGAGAGATCACGTGATTATAAATCTCACTTGAATTTTTTTGACATTGGAAATTGAGATTGTGATAAAGCAACGATATAGGTGAATGAGTATTTTGACTTTGATATAGAGTAAGATTAATCTGAGCGAGATAAGACATTCAAATATGTGGTATTTACGATTATAATATAATATTGAATAATGCAAAGTTATATTAACTATGGATTTTGATATAGATTTTTAGCAGAAAAACTATTATTTTGAGGAAAAATTTATACATTTGTTTTCTTGGTTTTGAAAGATCACACAAGAGAACATATATATATATATATATATCATACGAAAATTCAGATATCTAAAAAAATTCTGCGAAATCATTTTTTATTTGGCGAGTCACCTTATTTTGCTTTCTAAACTTATATTAGTGCTCTTATAATCAATTTTCAAATGAAAAATGGAAGATTTCATGTTGGGATACTCAGATTATAATGGATAAATATTCTGATGACTTTAAAAAATAAATCAAGTTTTAAATAAATAAAGTTAGCACACGAGGGCACAATAAACAGATGAAAAATTGTCCCTAAATATACAAATATAAATTATCAAAATTTAAAATGATCAGACCATTATTTGGGTAAGTTTGAAGTCACTTTCTTCCATATGAGGATAGTTGACCTTTTTCTAAAATTTCAGGAAATATGTACCCATGTGATTTGGCCATTAACACTAAATAATATTATTTTAATAATTATAATAAAAAATCAAAGAGTTATAGAATATGTGATTGGCTTGCTGAAGAAATATATTTCCATCAATGTGTAGTTTACTGTTTTTTGTGGAATAAATGCACATAAATAAATGATGATGTTTAATGCAAAATTGGACTCTTTTTATGCATTAAATTTCTGGTAACATAAATTGCAAACTGGGACACGTGGAGTATTTTCAGTCAATGATCAGGTATATTTTTTAGTGGAAATGTCCACACGTGTATTCACACTGTGTGACCGATCAAGTAACAGATTTTTTGCGTGACTGATGGTGTGATGTTTTGTGTGAATAACTTGCACATACCCCTTGTGTGATGCTTGTGGCATGGAGGAGAGAGAGGATCAATCAAATCGATTTGAAATTTTTATGGTTGCCTTATCTTTTCCTCCTATTTACATTGAAATGTATGTATTTATAAAAAAAACCATGCCAGGGACAGAGTGAAAAACATGTTTAACGTGTCCCTATCCTAATTGATGAAGGATAACACAACAGGTCTATGAAGACAATTTTTTGTGCAGCTCAGCTTTGTGACCTCAATTATTTCTAGGATAGATCATTTAAGGAGAACATCATCCGATTTCAAGCGCCAATAAGAACAAAAAAAATTAGGTAAGCCCTTGATGCTAGTATCACAAATCAGACTTAAAATCCTTGATTTAAACATTTGGTTAGACATCACTATCATTTGTTATTCAGGATCTTGCCACCTCAAGTGAGGAGCAAGATCAAGAAGGCCCAGCGCTAACATCCCTTTTCCCTTCCCTTAGATCTTGATCTTTCAAGGAGGAACAAGCTTTAGATACCCCTCATCATTTTTTTATTCCCCAAAGTGATGTAAATCGCCATGAGGAGGTTTAGTTCTGCTTGAGTTCCTGATCTCATCTCAAATTCTCTTTATCCTTCTCATTCTTATGCATTATCTTATTGTGCTGAATGTCTTTCGATCACAATCATTTTTTACATTTTGTCCTCCCTGCGGATCGACCCTTTTTTCCCACACTTTTTGATGCCCTAAAAGGGAAACATATAAATATTATTGCATAAGCCTATATGCCAATGACAAATGTAATTCACATAAAGTCACATCCATTTTTGACTTACCACCTGATCAAGAATCAGGATCAATTGTAGATCATATGATTTTTTTTATCACCTTCTTTGACCAAATGTCAATCTGATAGATGAGTGATCATGCAGTTTGTAATCCAATCCAAGGGATGATTGTGATCACATCAACAATCATGATCATTTTATCATTCTCGTTATGAATGATTAAAAAAACATAAATTAGTTATTAAACTATTTTTATTAAATTTTCTCTTTCATCTAAAATAAAAAATTTAATATTAACCTTTAACCTATATAAAATAATTAAAACATGTTTAGCCTTGCCTCTTTGATTTACATTCCTTTTTTCCCCCAAAATCATCTATTCTTTTAATGACAAGAAATGGAAGTTTTCTTTTATGTGAAACATTCAATATCTTGTCATCTCCCTAATTGTGATGATAGTGGTAAATGGAAACACAAGACTGTAATTTATTTGATTTTTTTGTGCGTTAGTGAGTATTTTTCAACGAGTAAGATTATATGATAATCAAAATAATAGATGATTTTAACAAGAAAGTTTGAAAAACATCAACGACAAGACCGATATTATATTGGTACCATTACATACAAGTTATAAAATTGAAATTGAAGATGATCAACGGGCCTCCAATGTCATGCTGTCTGTACAACCAGAGAATCCATTTTGTATTGGTAACCTTGGCATTTCAAGGTTTCTCATGGGGGGGCTTTGGCGGATTGAATTCTGACTTGTGCTAATGCTTATCTCATCATCCTCGATGAGGGAGGAAATTTCTGGGAGAGCTGTTGAGATGCTACTAAGAAATAACAAAACATGCGACATGTTGGGGCGCTTGAGAGGGTCTGGTTGGACACATAGCAACCCAATATGAAAGTATCGAAGGACTTCATCCGGTGGACAACTTTCAGCTAAGTTTTTGTCAAGAACTTGGAAAGGGTCTCCCTCCTTCCAAAGCCTCCAGATCTGTATAAAATTATAAAAAAATGATGAATAAATCATGAGGGAAATAAAAGTACAAGGTATTTATTAAAAATATCATACATATCCGATGAGATCTGTTGGAGGGTTAGAGCCATGGAAGCCAATGCATTTTCTTCCTGTCAAGATTTCCAAAAGTAGGACACCGAAGCTGTAGACGTCTGACTTTGGCGAAATGTGTCCATGCATCATATACTCTGGTGCCATATACCCACTTTTCCAACAGAAGGGCTGTGTTAGATTTTTTCTAATAAAATATTAAAATGCATCACAATGTGCAAAAAACTGAATCGAAGGTCATTTTGAGAAGAAATATTTTCTAATACATCTAACCAAATGAGGGATCTTGAGTCATTAACAAGAAACTAGTAATTAGGAATTATTTTCTAAAGTCAACATAATAAAGCCAGGAATATTCAAATGCTTCTCATTTATCTATATCTTACAATAAAGGAATCATGAGTTTTACAGTCACTCAACAATGTTTCATATGCTCAAAGCCAATGCCAGTTCACATAAACTCTTAAGCAGTGAGAGTAAAGTGATGGTTGAAGCCCGATGAGACTTACTATGTTCCAGCAATCCTTTGCGTATTTCCATAACTCTGTTCATTTCCTAAAAGCCTTGCAAGGCCAAAATCAGCAATCTTTGGGTTCATTGCTTCATCCAGAAGTATGTTGCTTGCTTTGAGATCTCTATGAATGATCTTGAGTCTTGAATCTTCATGAAGATAGAGAAGTCCACGAGAAATTCCTTCAATAATCCTGACCCTCTTTTCCCATGTCAAAGACTCAGACCGGATTGGATCTGAAATTTATAATATGATAATCAAAATCCCGCTAGTCAAGAAACTTGGTATTCATAATTTTTTCGTGAATTCCTCATATGGGTAATTAAATTCAGGCCAAAAAGGTATGTTAGAGATTGGGAAATAGATTCATAAAAGTAACACCATAAATTTTTAGACCAAAGGATTAGAATAAGACTGCTTACCAAATAAGAAGCTGTCTAGGCTTTTATTGGGTAGATATTCATATATCAGTATCTTCTCTTGCGCTTCCAGGCAATAGCCTAACAATCTGACTAGATTACGATGTTGAAGTTTGGCTACCAAGGCAATCTCATTCTTAAGCTCTTCAAAACCTTCTCCAATGTTATTCATGAGTCTCTTGACTGCTACACTCTGACCATCATGCAAAATTGCCTACACGCATACTTTCATCACTATTACATAAATATCATTGCTCATAAGAAAACATTGGAATAATTGCTTTTATTTTAATGCAGGCATAACGAATAAGAACCTTAAGAGGCCAGAATATAACTAGACGACATGTTTTATGGTATTCAGCCCAATTTAAAGATATAAATAAACAAATTTAGAAAAAATTTATATTCATACCCAATGCAGAAGATCATGCTGGTGCCATTTGGAATTAAATGCGTGTGGATAGTTGTCTTATAGCCTCAATAATAATCATAAAAGGACGCGACAACAATAGAAAAATTCACATAGATGTGAACAAAGAGGAACAAAATTGTAAAAAAGCCTGATATTAGAACACCGAATGAGTTTTATTGCATACCTTATATACTGCTCCAAATCCGCCTTCTCCAAGTTTGTTTTGGTCCGAGAAGTTCATTGTAGCAAGCTTCAAATCATCCAAACTAAACTGCAAGGAATCCCTTTCTTCTATTGCATCCTCTTTTATTTTGCACGCTGCCGAGTATTATTGTTTAACATCAAAAAATTTCCAAAAAGAAACTTAAAGATAAAAAATAGAAAACAAAAAACGAATTTCCAAGTTGTGAAAATCTAATATCGTATCAGATTCTGCGGTGGAGGCATCATGGAACTTACACAACCGATCTATTCGTCTTCTCCTGCGTATACAAAGTGCCATGAATGCGGAAAATGCCACTACAGCGAATACGGACGCTGCGACAGCTACAATTACGGTAGTGCGGCGGTTCGTCTTCTCTGAAACAGCTACAATTGAAATTTTTTACTTCACGTTAGAGTAAGTTTGTGTTACGATCTTTCTCCATTCATAAGGATAAGTTTTTATTGCATAGGGCAGACTGATTTTAGGCTGATTCTTGGCGTTTTTTCTCAAGAAAATGCGAAAGGATAATCCACCGCCCAACAAAAGAGAATAAAAACAACCTTATCCTCCCCCCTCTCTCTCTCCCGTCTCTCTCTTTTCCCTCCCTCTTTCTATTTCTTCTTCTTCTTCTTCTTCTTCTTCTCCTCTCTCTCTCTCTCTATTTCTTTCTTCCCGCTTTCTATTTCTTCTGCGTCTTCTTTCTCTCTTCCCTCTTTCTATTTCTTCTTCTTCTTCTCTCTCCATCTTTTTCTATCCCCCTCTTTCTATTTCTTCTTATTCTCTCTCTATCTTTTTCTCTCCCCTCTTTCTATTTCTTCTTCTTCTCTCTCAATCTTTGTCTCTCCCCCTCTTTCTATTTTTTCTTCTTCTTCTTCTTCTTCTTTCTCTATCTTTCTCTCTCTCCCTCTTTCTATTTTTTCTTCTTCTTCTTCTTCTTCTTCTTCTTTCTCTATCTTTCTCTCTCTCCCTCTTTCTATTTTTTCTTCTTCTTCTTCTTCTTCTTCTTCTTCTTCTCTCTCTCTATCTTTTTCTCTCCCCCTCTTTCTATTTGTTGTTCTTCTTCTTCTTCTTTTCTCTCTATTTGTCTCCCCCTCTTTCTATTTCTTCTTCTTCTTCTTCTTTTCTCTCTATCTCTCTCCCCCTCTTTCTATTTCTTCTTCTTCTTCTTCTTTTCTCTCTATCTCTCTCCCCCTCTTTCTTTTTCTTCTTCTTCTTTTCTCTCTATCTCTCTCCCCCTCTTTCTATTTCTTCTTCTTCTTCTTCTTCTTCTTCTTCTTCTCTCTCTATCTTTTCTCTACTCCTCTTTCTATTTCTTCTTCTTCTTCTTCTTCTTCTTCTTCTCTCTCTATCTTTTTCTCTACCCTTCTTTCTATTTCTTCTTCTTCTTCTTCTTCTCTCTCTATCTTTTTCTCTACCCTTCTTTCTATTTCTTCTTCTTCTTCTTCTTCTTCTCTCTCTATCTTTTTCTCTACCCTTCTTTCTATTTCTTCTTCTTCTTCTTCTCTCTCTACCTTTTCTCTACCCCTCTTTCTATTTCTTCTTCTTCTTCTTCTTCTTCTCTCTCTATCTTTTTCTCTACCCCTCTTTCTATTTCTTCTTCTTCTTCTCTCTCTCCCTCTCTTTCTATCTTTCCCTCTCCCCCTCTTTCTATCGCTTCTTCTTCTTCTCTCTCTATCTTTCTCTCTCCCCCTCTTTCTATTTCTTCTTCTTCTTCTTCTTCCTCTCTCTCTCTCTCTCTATCTTTCCCTCTTCCCTCTTTGTATCTCTTCTTCTTCTTCTCTCTCTTTCTATATCATTTTTTCCCTTTCACTCTCTCCCCACCTCCCTCTTTCTATATCCTCTCTCTATCGCTCTTAATCTGTCTCCCTCTCCTCTAAAAACGACAGAAATTGTAAACTGCAAGGAAGACGACAAGCAAACTCCACTTTCTTATTGAAAATCCAACTGTTTACCTTGCGCATCTGGAGACTCTGCGGGAGCGAGAGAACTTCCGACAGGCGGTGACGGCGGAGGCGGCGCGCCAGCAACGGCAGACTCGTTAAAGAAAGAAAACAACTCATACTGCACACGGCAGCTCCTACTGACGATCCTCGCTCCCTGCTTCGCGTTACAACATGTGGGAATCTGCCCAATCCCCCCCCTCAAACAGTCTTCACAAGTCCTCGCGCTCAAGTCAGCGGTGCACTGCACGAGCGCGTACAGCCTCTGGAACTCGTTGTAATCCACATAACCTGCGGCGAACCTCCTAACAGACGACGCGGCTTTCACAGTCAAGTCATCGAGAATCCCCCCAAGCCGTCGATTGAAGAGGACCAAGTCAGAAACGTTGTAAATGTTCCAAGCGAAGAACTCTACGCCTGTGGACGTTCCGAAGAAGTCCCGGTCGGAGTAACGCAGTTGACAGAGATCGTAAAAGAGCACAGCTCCCCTGTTCCCCGGGCAGTAAAATTTGGCGTCGTTGGTGGCGTTGGAGAGGCATTTTCTGCAGTCGTCGAAGCCGAGATCGCCTCGGCAAGAGGCGAGGCCGTAGACTACGTTGGGAGCTTCGCCGATGGTGTCCTTGGCGAAGCCCGTCGAAGGGGTGGAAGAAGTGAGAGAGAGCACGAGGCTTTCGAGGTTGGTCTGGAAGACGCTCCCTGCAGTGAAATTTCTTTCTTTTTCGCAGTCTGTCAAGAAGGGTTGATCTGCTGTAAGAGGAGATAGAGAGCCCAAGAACGCCAGAGAGAAGAAGAGCAAGAGGAAAGAAGACATGGCCGGGAAAACGCTGAGTTTGGGAAGAGCAGAAGGAGAGGGGAGAAATAAGGGGACAACCGCGTGGGAGGTTTGGCTCCAAGTCTCCTGAGTCTATCTCCTTTTTTTTTGACATTAACTGGGTTATTCATTTTTCATGTTGACGTTTGGTTTGACGCCGGCGGACAGTGGGAATATTTTCTCCGCGTATGGCGTGTCTTACATCGATTGAAAGATTCAAAACTTGATTTTTGTTGCACCAAGAACCCTGGGGAAATGTTGGAGAAAAGGACAGGAGATGGGTTTAATTTTGGGGTAAGGAATTTATGGTGTAGGGTTGCAAGGATAAGGAGACTTTATGGACAGGGGCCTACAGCCGGGTCCTGGTTTTACCTGGGTCACAACTCAACACCAGCTTAGTGTAAAAAGATATCGATGTCAAAAGAGGAAATAAAATAATGTTGTGAGGATGTGTGTTCTACTCAAAAGATGTAATACGGGGGTTAAAGCAAGAGAATGCACATTTGTTAGTGAAATAAAGTCATCTTTTTGGGGAAAATGAGTTACTATATATTTGTAAAGACCTTCCAGTAACTGGATGATGAAAATTTGAGAATTGGAGAAAAAGCAGAGAAATAATTCCCTTTTAGAATTTCATCCCTATAGAATTTGAATATCAGAATAACCAACATAGCCATCATTGAAAGTGTCAGGTCCACTTGATGATTTTTTTCTTCAAGACTGGCTTTGATTCTGGATTTGTGAGATAGGAAGATTTTGGTAAGGTGATCAATAACTAAGATGAGAAATCTAGAATATCAATGCCCAATGACAAAAATATATCTGGAGAAGGAAATGAAGTCTGGTAACACTTATTAGACCAATTGAGGGTCTGCAGCTCCTCTCCTAAAAAAATCAAAATTTTATTATTATCTAGAATATATTGAACAATATTATAACCATAACTAAAGCTACTTAACATAAATAGTCGTTCAAAAGAGGGAGAGAGTGTGATTCACTTGCCTTTTCTCCTTCATGACGTTTTGGTTAACCAAAGATCAAAACATTATTTGACACATTTCTTACTTTAATCATTCAAACTTCAGATATGTTTTTTCCCTTGTAGGAACATTCGAGAAAAATAACAGGAATAGTCCCATTTTAGAATTTCATCCCTATTGAATTTAAAAATCAGAATAACCAACATAGTCATCATTCAAAGTGTCAGGTCCACTTGGTGTTTTTTTACTTCAAGACTGGTTTTGATTTGGGTACTTTTAGACAGGAAGATTTTAGTTAGGTGATCAATTTATAAGATGAGAGATCTAGAATAGCAATGTCCGATGATGATTTAGATCTAAAAAAGGTAAGGAAGTTTGGTAAAAGTTATTAGACCAATACAGGGTGTTCTTCTCTTCTATTTAAAAATTAAAAATTTATTACTCTCCAGAATATATTGCACAGTATCATAACCATAACTAAAATTACTCAACATAAATAGTCGTTCAAAAGAGAGAAAGAGTGTGATTCACTTTCCTTTTCTCCCTCAAGACATTTTGGCCAACCAAATACTGGAACATTATCTGACGATTTTCTTACTTTAAAAATTCAAGCTTCAAAATATTTTCACATGATAGGATCATTCACCATTAAATGACTTTAGACAAAGTACTGCTTTCAATGTTATGATACCAGCCTAAAATTATAAATTAATAAATAAATGAATTATTTTCACATGTATAAACAGGATATTTTCACATGATAAAATAGGATCATTCACCATTAAATGACTTTAGACAAAGTAATGCTTTCAATGTTATGATACCAGCCTAAAAATAATTCATTTTTACCTTGTAAGCCCAATATTGGATTATACTAAATCTCGTCAGTATCTATTTGAAAATACATTTAATGATGAATTAAATAAATTTGATATGTTTTGATTAAGAAATTTAAGTCTTGGTACATTTGAACATTCATAGAAACATAAACATGTGGATTTCACCGATGAACTTAAAATTTGAATATCTATGATTATTCTCTTTTTGAAAAGTTATCAAAAGGATCTCAAGGACGTTCCCAATGGTGAGCAACCGTGCAGATTTACTTATTATATATAATTTCCTTTTTCTTAAACACAATCCTTGGTTGTCCCGAGCCCCCTTGTGATGGAAGGGCCAAGGAACGAGCATCTGCATTGCTGTGGCTACTGGTGCAAGCCTCAGTGCAACGCTACTCACGCTCTGACCATGAGATCACACCTCATCAACCAGACTTGGTGGTCTGTCTGCTTTGTGCTAAAGAATACAGTTGTACGAGCCTATAGAACATATCCTGTTCAAGTAAGGTCGTCTTAAATTCCTTATGAATATTTAAAGATGTTGATGTGTGTGGGACATGTTTGAATGTCTAACATTGAGTTGATCAAAGTCAATATGTATTTATTGATTATTTCTCGAGAAATGTAAGTTTTCATAGATTTTAATATTCATCAAACACTAATTACTATGCCATTTTCTAACAATTCCTTGAATTTAAATATATATTAGAATATTATCTCGAACCTTCTAGATCCATTTTTCCCCAATTTATGTTTCTTCAAATCGGTGATATACCATTCTGCATCTTCTTATGAAATAATCTAGAAATTTTCTTCCATGGCTAATTGATGATACAAATTTGATGTCCCCTATCATCATCATTAAATTAAATTTCATTTTTATGAAACTTAATTTGTTGTCATGTTATCTAGATATAACAAAAAATTATTCATACATTAAGTAACTCATCATATTAATGTTCTAATTTAAGTTAATTTGTCATGTTTTCTAAATATAATATTTATTGTTATGTCACTATCAATTATACTAATATTATTTTATTATTTTTTAGATTACAAAGTCAAACAAGTTTTGACTTAATATTATGTTGAGATTATAGTTTTTGGGCTTTGAGAGAATAAGATAGGAAAGTGATGTAGGATGGGATTAGAGCATGGTGACCATGATATCCATGGCGATAGTAAATGTAACTATATTGATAATAAGGAGAATGGGGATAGAGAAGATGAAGGTTTTAAATGATGGAAATATTGGTAGTCGAAAAGCCAATCATACATTTCATATCTCATTCCATGTTCATTGATAGGATATATTCATTATAGTGCATGTGTGACGCTTATAATCGAGTCCATGAATACATGATCGGACTTAGTGAATTATGATGAGATCGGAATACAAAAATCACTAGTCTTTAAGCATGTGTTCAAAATATTCCTATTCTAAAGATACTCAAGAAGGACATTGAAGTATTCGGATAGAATAACACTATCTAGCCTCACTCATACAATGAGTATGGTCGGTCCCGTAGCTATTAGTGTGGAGACACTAAGGATAGATAGTGGGCATTCTTTAGTGGAAAGAGTTTCCTAAATTGATCCATACGAATCCCTGAATGGTATTATACCGAACTGTCGATTAAGTTGATTCACGTCGTGGTTGTGTAGGTGGTCCTTAGACTTGAGACACCAAATATGTCTTGTGGACGGACATTTGTACTTTGACCATGACATACTTGTCCCTAATCATGAGATTCTAGATAGTCTTAGTTCTGGTGCATCAAGAAATTCACGAAGATGATCGATTCACATCACAGTTGTGTAAGTGGTCCTTAAACTAGAGACACCAAAGATGTCTTGTGGAGGGACAGTTGTACTTTGGCTATGACGTACTTGTCCCTAATCATGAGATTCTAGATAGTCTTACTTCGGGTGCATAAAGAAATTCACGAAGACGATTGATTCAAGTCACGGTTGTGTAAGTGGTCCTTAGACTTAAGACACCAAAGATGTCTTAGGGACAATTGTATTTTGACTATGACGTACTTATCCCTAATCATGAAATTCTAAATAGTCTTAGTTTGGGTGCATCATGAAATTCACGAAGATGATTGAGTGGTCAAGATGGGATCATCCACCCTTGCTGTAAGAGGTGACAGCCCAAGGAAGACAATGGAATGAAGGCTTTGGCCAAGGCAGTGAAATATTGAGATAAGAGTTCTCCCATGATTTCCAAATGCATCAGTCTTAACTCGGATGACAGATTAGGGTTTGGCAGTTGACCATACCCTAAGTCCTCCTTGGAGCATCAAGTGGATGAGGGACTATACATATATGGTAACTGATGCAGAACGTGTTCTATGAACGAGTTGATACACACACCTTTATATCTTGTAGAGAACAAGGTGTAGCTTGGGACCCCACTTCCTGGAGACTGAACCTATCGATTGGATTAAATCAATCCGACGTTCATCAATCTATATGATGATATGGTTAATTAATTTGGAACACCAATAAAGGTTATCAGACTGCTCATTTCATAAACTTCATTGATACATGGGCATAAAGGTCACACACAAAATGGTCTTTTGGACGTCGAAAGCTATACTTAAGTTTTGGGTGATTTTTATGAAAAATACCCACTTAGTATAAATAAGGGAAGGCCTTGAATGAAATTCACCTAGGGCATAATTATTCAGAGGCCTTCTCCTTCTTCTCCTTTCTCCCCACACTTCTTCTCCACTCTAGATGTGATCAGGACATGGTAATGACAACGAGGGATATCGAACGAGGGTGATCGACGAGAAGGAGGAGATCTAACATGCCCAAGATCACGTGGATACTTCTAGAGGTTGCACACATGAGAAACTCCACATGATTCATTCGAGGAACAAAGGAATGACGGATAGGATCCGTGGCGATGTACTTCATTTGAATGATTTTATCGATTGCATTAAAATTTTGTTATGTGTCTTCTGTTGCATGGAATCATCGTCTTCATCCAGATCCAAGCCTATAGAAACCAACAATAAATTTTGTTATTTGTCTTTTAAGGGTTATAAGACTTCAATATGGATGAAAAAAGGATGATTCATAGCTGAGGGCTTTAATAGAATCGTATTGGCATCAACGAAGTCATGAGACAAATCACGTAGGCTTGGATCATATCCATTATTTTTTTGATCCTTGGTTGAGTCACGTCGAGCTGCTCATATGTGCAACCTCTTGATGTACCCCACGCGATCCTCGGCATGTCGAACCTCCTCCTTAACCTTGAAGAGCTCCATTCACCCTTCATCATTGTCTTTAGGCCATCCTGATTGCATCAAGAATGAAGAGTAGCTATTGGGAGACAAGAGAAGAAGGGGAAGGGCCCTAAATAATTCTGGCCTGTTTCAATTTTCTTCAGGCCCTTCCCCTATACATACTAAGTTAGCATTTTTCATAAAAATCCCCAAACTTTATGTATATTCTTTGAAATCCAAAAGACCGTTGGCATGTGACCCCCAAGACCCATGTTTTGAATCACTCATGTAACCTATTTATCATTATTTAAAGTGTACTAAAAGTCCCTCATCTTCTTGAGGATCTTAGGTTGATTTAAGGTATGCATGATTGTCAAACCTTGATAGATCATTCGAGTTAGTACTAATGTGGTTAGAAATTATCATACAACTCTTGTCTTATATTTCACTACCTTGGCCAATGACTTTAACTCAGTGTCTTCCTTAAGCTGTCTCCTCTTATATTGAGGGAAAGCAATCCCATAATGACAACTCAATTATCTTTGTAAACTTCTTGATGCACCCAAACTAATACTATTTAGAATCCCTTGATTAGGAACTTTATTGTTATAGTCAAAGTACAACTATGTCCACAATGCATCTTTGGTATCTTAGGTCTAACAACTACTTACACAACTATGCTGCGAATCAAATTGATGGACATTTGGGTATAATAACATTCAGGGATTCGTATGGATCAATTCAGTGAACTCTTTCCACCAAAAAGCACCCACTATCTATCCTTAGTATTTTAAAACTAAAGGCTACATGATAAGCTACACTCATCATATGAGTGGAGATATATAATGATATTCTATCTAGATATTTTGATGTCCTTCTTGAGTATCTTGCAAATGACAAAAAATTGCACACATGCTTAAAGACTATGATCTCCACATTAGGATCTCATCATAATTTACTAAGTCTGATCATGTATTCATGGAATTGATTATAAGTATCACAAATACACGATGATTAATACATCCAATTGATTAACATGGAATGATACATGGAATGTGCGATTGGCTTGCCCACCACATATGTTTCCATCAATTTATATAATTTTTAAGTAATTTTTCTTACCGGCATATATAGAGACGAGGTAGACCACCCATGGAGAAAGTATTGAATAAGTGAATTTAAATTTAATATTTTATTTTTGGGATTTCATATTTGGGAGTTTAAAATTGATAGATCATCTACTTCCCTGGGAGTTCGTTCGCTAGGCTTTTGTGTGATCTTCCCTGGACAGTCGCCACTTTGGTGCAGTGAGTGTAGATCAGTGTTCATCTGATCTTCTCCAAGTGCTCCATCTCGGCGGCCCGTCTCGTTGCTGATCATCCAGCCAATGATCTTCTTGGCGCCGATTAGTCTCCTGAACGCTGACTGCCAATCATGAGACTCCTGATCACTGAGTACTGATAGATCCAAATCAACGACTGTTCCAGACCGATTGCCGATAACTCCAACCCATTGTACGTAATCATTTGATCTATGATACATCATCTCAAGGTATGGAGAATATTGGTGTTTCTAATCCATTAACAAGGAGTCTCTCTCCGCTTTGATCCATCAATCAAAGACACTTGATCACAGCGCAACTCACCCGTCTAGCTTATGTCTTCAATGGACACAATTAAGGATCCTGAAGCTTTGTGCGTTTCTTGACATCTCATAATTTGGATCACCATTTAATGGAGGAGCCAATATTCACTTCGTGGAAGCAACTTGACTCGGCCATCTTGACGTGGATGCTTTAGAACATCAAGCAGTCCATTGTCGAGCCACTAGCTCATAACTCACCAACAAAGCAACTCTAGACGACGCAACAAAACATGTATGCATACCAGAGCAACATTGGTCGCACGGTGAAGTGTTTTGAGTCCCTCCTCTCATGTAAGCAAGGAGATTCTATGCTCCAAGGTCATTATGGGAGGCTCCAGTCGATAGTTCAAGGGTTGACTATCTATCAACCTCCAACGAAAAATTTGTGTACGTTTGAGTGTTATCGCTAGGAGCTAGTCACTTGTGCTTATCTTAGAGGGCTTCATCCGACTATCTCCTTGCAAATCAGGAGCACTATTCTATAGGAGATCAAGTTATCAACATCTCTCAGATATTCTCCGCTACACTTCATGTGACCACAAGTATGTCACGCACCTTGCAAGGAGCTTCTCCTACTTTGTAAACAATGACAAAATTCTCCTACTCCTACACCATCGCAGAGAACATCTACTCCTAAGACTGAGAGCAGCCAACCATCTCGAGGAAAGGGGTGGAATCCTTATCTAAGGGATGATTTTCCTCGGTGCACAGAGGAAAATCATCCCTTAGACAAGGATTGGAAGCAGTTTGGGAAATCACAATCTGCACAGCCGACTTTCAAAACTCTAGTCACTCTAGTCCCTCTTTCTCCATTGATTGTTCCATTGCCAGCATTTCAGGTGACACACATTGGCAGATCTTGATGAATTTCATCAATTTAGAGGCATATCCAGATCCTCTCATGCATCACTGCAATCTGCCCTATCCATGTCAGGTACACACGCCCTTCTCACTTCATCTTCGTCATGGATTATTGACTTAGGGGCCTCAAAACACATGACCGACACATCCTCCCTCCTCTCCTCATACAAACCAACATCCCTATCCCCCTCCGTTACCATTGCCAATGGTTCGACATGTCCAATCAAAGGCCTCGGAGATACCACTACCTCACATCCCACCTTCCTCTAACCCAAGTCCTCCCCACGTTCTCAAATTTCTTCCAAATCTCCTCTTAGTTAGTGCTATCACCCGTGCCCTACAGTGCTCCGTAACATTTTTTCCTTGCTATGGGCGGAGGATTGGCTTGGGCGGTGAGAATGGAAGGGGAATCTACAAGCTCGTCTCCGATGACATCCACTCTAGCCCTAGGGTACTTTTGTCTTTCTCTAATTCAAAAATATCTTCCTTTTTGTGGCACAAATGCTTGGGACATCCACCTTTGGACCAATTACAAAAATTATTTCCTTATATCATTCATTTTTTGTGTGAGTCATGTCAGTTAGGGAAACATCATCATTCATCATATCCACGCCGAGACAAACTACCCACATCTTCTCTATTTGACCTAATCTATTGCAATGTTTGGGGTTCTTCACACACTCCTTCCATTGCTGACCACGGATATTACATTGTCTTCATTGATGATCATACCAGAGTAAGCTGGACCTACCTCCTCCACGATCACAAAGAAGTTCCACCCATTGTCCTTCAGTTCTTCAATGAGGTACAAACTCAATACTCTGCTAGCCTGAAAATATTCCATAGCGATAATGCCCTAGAGTTAGTTCAAACCTCACTTCAAACTTATTTTTTGAGCGTGGCATCATTCATAAAACCTTATGCTCTCACACCTCACAACAAAATGATATTGCTGAAGGTGAACACCATTCCCTACTTCACATAGCTCACACACAACTTATTGAGATGCATGTCCCTCAATATCTCTGGTAAGATGCTATTCTCACCACCACATACCTCCAACTTAACATCCCTCTTCATTGTCTTCACACTACTACCGTTCTTTTTCCCTTACCTCCTGATTATTTGGATGTAATACATTTGTCCAAAATCACTCGCCCTTACTTTCTAAAATCACCCCTCGTGCTCAAAAAAAGGTCTTTATCGGCTACTCTCAGACGCAAAAAGGGCATCACCTTTATTTTTCCAACTACCCGTGCTTGCATCGTCTCAACCGATGTTACATTACATGAGGATTCTCCCTTCTTTTCTGCAATAATGACTCCTCCTAGTGTCCCCGTAACACCTCCACAGAGCTTCTCTCCTCTGCTCGATGTTATAGATACCCCTCCTCTTCTCATCTGTCCAGGATCTGATTCATTGGCTCCTACCGATTCCTCCTCGGCTCAGCCTCCTTCATTGGAACCAGATGCAGATCCCCTGCTTATGATACTGTCTGACACCAGCTTCTCTAGCTCCTCTTGCCGACGATCTTTCCCTTCCCATTGTCCTATGCAAAGGTACATGTGCATGCACTCATCATCCTATCTCTAACTTTGTCTCCAATGATCATCTCTCCCCTTCCTTTCATACCTTTTCCATGGCCGTGGCCTCTGAGTCACTACCCAAGACGTATGATGAAGCAACACAGGTACCTGCGTGGAAAGCTGCCATGGATCTTAAAGTGAACATGCTTTTATCACGGGGCACATGGACATTAGTCTCTCGTCCTTGAGATGCAAATATCGTCACCTGCAAATGGGTGTTCATCGTTAAACACAACCCCGACAGGTCAATCGCAAGACATATGGCTTGATTGGTTGCTCAAGGATTCACCCACGTATAAGAGATTGACTACACGGAGACAATCTCTCCAGTTGTTCGTCTCAATTCCATTCACATGATTCTCTCACTAGCAGTTAATCAGGATTGGACTATGCATCAGTTTGATGTGCCTAATGCCTTTCTTTATGGTGATTTGGAGGAGCAGATCTTTATGGAGCAACCTCTAGGGTATGTTGCTCTAGGAGAATCATCGAAGGTATGTCACTGTAAAAAAAGCTATCTATGGCCTTAAGCAGAGTCCACAAGTGTGGTTTGCCAAATTTGGCAAACTTCTCAAGAAGTTTACCTTCATATCGTGCCAGAAAGATCCTATAGTGTTCACTGAAACCACAAATGCTGGTATTATCATACTTGCATTCTATGTGAATGATATGCTTGTTCCAGGTAGTGACATCGATGGCATTCAGATCACCAAGGACTATCTTCAGGAGCACCTTAGTATATGTGACTTGGGGACTCCTCGATACTTTCTCTGAATTGACTTTGTCTATCAGGGTGATAAACTTGCTCTCTCAAAGAAACTACGCCCTTGATATGCTCCAGGAAATGGGACTTCTGAGATGCAAGTTGGCATCATTTCCTATGGAGGCTTGTCCATCCTTCTAGGGCACGTCGTTGCCACTTCTTGCTCATGTTGTCTAGTATCGATGGTTGGAGAGGAAACTCATCTACCTCAAACGATTCACAACGGAAGACTTGAACGAATCGAATGTCATCATTAAAATCATTGAATCAATGTACCTTTCTATGGATTGCATCCAAGTTTCTTGGATCCCGGAGTAAGATGAGTCAAGCTGTTCACATGTGCACCCCCTAGATGTATCCACCCGATCCTCGGCACATCGAATCTCCTCCTTCTCCTTGACGAGCCCCGTTCTACCTCTAACGTCGTCGTTACGCCGTTCCGATTGCATCGGGCATGGAGAGGGGTGTGGGGAGAGTGGAGAAGAAGGGGACGGCCACTGAACAATTCTGGCCTGGGTGAATTTCGTTCAGGACCTTTCCCTATTTATACTAAGTGGGTATTTTTCATAAAAACCCCCAAAACTTAAGTATATCTTCCGACGTCCAAAAGACAATTTGTGTGTGACCCTCTTGGCCCATGTATCAGTCTAGTTAAGGACTTCAGAGACCCAATAACCTTTATTGGCCTTCCAAATTAATTAACTATATCATCATATAGATTAATTAATGTCAGATCAATTTAACCCAATTGATAGGTCGAGACTCCGACACGTGGGGTGCCAAGCTACACCTCGTGTTCTAGAAGATACAAAGGAGTGTGTATCGACTCACTTCATGGAACCTGTTCATCACCACTTATCGTGTACGTATAATCTCTCATCCACTTGATGCTCCTTGGACGACTTAGGGTATAACCAATTGTCAAACCCTAATCGGCCATCCGAGTTAGTATTGATGCATTTGGAAATCATCGGAGAACTATTCTCTGATATTTCACTACCTTCGCTAAGGACTTCATTGCATCGTCTTCCTTGAGCTGTCACCTCTTATACCGAGGGTGGACAATCCCATCTTGACCCCTCAATTGTCTTTGTGAACTTCTTGATGTACCCGAACTAAGACCATTTAGAATCCCATGATTAGAGACTCGTTGGCCATCGCCAAAGTACAACCATCTGTCCACAAGACATCTTTGGTGTCTCAGGTCTAAGGACCACTTACACAACCGTGACGTGAATCAACCTGATTGGCAGTTTGGTATAATACCATTCAGGGATTTGTACGGGTTAATTCGGTGAACTCTTTCCACTAAAAGCACCCACTATCTATCTGGATACTTCGATGTCCTTCTCGCGCATCCTTTGAATAGGAATGTTTAGAACACATGCTTAAATACTAGTTTTACATAACCAAATCAACGTTTAACACAGGGATTTATAAGGTTAACAACCACTCAGAGCAAATCAACATTTATCATGAACCAACAATTATCTCAAAGTTAAGGTGTTTCAATGTAACTTGGAGCTTAATGATTGGCGGTCACCAATCATTATACTTAATCCTGATTCATCACCTTTCGAAGAATTGAACAATGACATGTGGCGTTGCAAAATAAAGGGCTTAAAATATATTCTAAAATTTATATTTACGAATATAAAGGCAAAAAGAATATAAATATATATTTTTATGTATAAAAATCATATCTTTCTAAATCTGATCTCGAAACATTCAATAAAAATCATATTCTGACTCAAAATTTGTATTCTTTCATAATCTGCTGTCACAAAGATCTCAAAAAATACTAACATGAAAGATATTGGCCATCCTCTTATTTAAATAAAATCAAATGTTTCAAGGCATACCATGTTGCACCACCTAAGAAGCAGCATCCTTCATGTCATAGGGCCCATACTAATTGCCTCTTCAAACGACTCTTGATCATTGATCTTCATCTTACAGCTCATGTTCATCCACCTTTTTCTGCGTAAAAGTTCAATAGATTAACCCATTATGGAGAGAAGTTAAGAGAAGAGGAAGAAAATCAGGACGGGCGGAGGAGGACAAGGAGGAATTGGAAGAATAAACGGAGGGAGAGGAGGAGATGGAGGATAGATATATAGATATTTTTTAGATATACTATATACATACATATATATATATATATATAATACACATTTTAGACATTAATTTTCAAATTATCATGTTGACAACTTCATAAACTGAATATTCATGCATCACTTATAAATTTTATTTATTGAAATTATGGATATTTTATTAAACATAATTTAAGTTTTCCCATGTATAGCTACTTGACCATTCGATCACACACTTTTGTGAGTATATTTTGCATAATTATGTTTCATATTATCTTCATTTTAGTGAAAAAGTATATTACATGCATTGATTATTTATTTATTTTATTTTGACATTTTTAGTATAAAGTTTACATGCTTTATTGAACAAATATATGATACACATCACATTATGATTGATTTTTTTATTATTTTACATTGTGACTCTAACAGAGTAAATGAACGTTGATCCTAATCAATATTTCAAGTTCATCATGTTTGTTGGGTTGCATTGAAAAAGAATAATAGGAGTATAAAAAGGGGAACAGCCAACATACTCAAGTGAGTAGTTTTTTCAGTTAAGCAGACACGACCAGCGAGCATTTTGCACTTAAGCAGGTGCAGCACCTGGGTGACTACACTAGGGCATGATAGGCCTAAACTAATGTTCAATATTTAAATAGGATGTTATAATATTGTTTGTAAAATATTCTTAAAGAGGATCAGGTGGAAATATGAGATACTATTATTGTGGTTCCTCTGATTAGGGGCCTTGATTAGTTGTCTTCCATTGAAGAGGATGATGGGGCTCTCTTGAATGACAAGTCAGATTATGCTACAGTCACTGATACGAATTGTAGTACAATAGAGGGTAAAAGGGGTTGATGTATGTGATTTAGTCACAGCTGTTTGACCCAATATTATAAAGATCATGTTGGTTTATGTGGCTAGGTTTATACTTGAGAGGGGGAGGATGAATTAGGTATCTAAAAAAATATTTTGGTTTCCTTGCTTAATTCCTAGATGTTTCTTTGCCCATCTAGTGGAACAAAGGTGAAGGATTGACACAATGATTTTTATACAGATTAAGGCCAGTACGAAGCTCAATAAAAACCTAACCCAAGTTCAAAGCTCACCTCCCCAAGAAAATGTGATTATAGATGAATATCAAATAAAGAAAGATTTGGTGAAGACTTTGCAACTCCTCAGGATTCTTTGCCTTCTTAGATGCATGTCCCTTCCACCTCTTTTTCTTCAGATCACACAGGATTTGGGTACTAGAGGCCTTGATATGGATGAACAAATCAAAACATTCCACAAAGGAAGACTTGAATGGAATGAACGACATCGATAAAACCATGAAATGAAGTACCTTTGCACAGATCGTATCTGTGATTTCTAGGATCCCAGAGCGAGACGAGTCGAGTTGCTCAAGTGTGCAGCCTCTAGATATATCCATGCAATAATCGGCACGTCGAATCTCCTCCTTGTTGACAAGCCCCATTCAATCTCTGTCATTGTCATTACATCGTCCTAATGCATCGGGAGTGGAGAGGGTTTGGGGGGAGAAGGGAGAAGAAGCGGAAGGCCCCTAAATAATTTTGGCCTGGATGAATTTTATTCAAGGCACTCCCTTATTTATACTAAGTGAATATTTCTCATAAAACCCCCAAAACTTAAGTATATCTTCCGATGTACAAAAGATCATTTGCGTGTGACCCTATAGGCCCATGTATTAGTCTAGTTAATGACTCCAGTGGCCCAATAACCTTTATTGGCCTTCCAAATTAATTAACTATATCAACATATAGATTAACTAATGTCAGATTGATTTAACCCAATCGATAGGTCGAGTCTCCAACACGTGGGGTGCCAAGCTACACCTCGTGTACTAGAAGATACAAAGGAGTGTGTATTGACTTGCTCATGGAACCTGTTCATCATTGATCACTATGTATGTATAATCCCTCATCCACTTGATGCTCCTTAGACGACTTAGGTTATGGTCAACTATCAAACCCTAATCAGTCATCCAAATTTGTACTCATGCATTCAGAAATGAGCGAAGAACTCTTCTCTGATATGTCACTACCTTGGCCAATGACTTCATCCCATCTTCTTCCTTGAGTTGTCACCTCTTATACCTAGGGTGGATGATCCAATTTTGACCACTCAATCATCTTCATGAACTTCTTGATGCACCCAAACTAAGTATGTTTAGAATCCCATGATTAGAGACTCATTGGCCATAGTCAAAGTATAAATGTCCGTGCACAAGATGTCTTTGGTGTCTCTGATCTAAGGACCACTTACACAACCGTGATGTGAACCAACCTGATTGACAATTTGGTATAATAACATTCAAGGATTTGTATGGCTCAATTAAGAGAACTCTTTCCACTAAAGAGCACCTAGTATCTATCCTTAGTGTCTCCACACTAATGGCTACATGACCGACCATACTCATTATATGAGCGAGGCTAGATTGTGCTATTATATCTAGATACTTCGGTGTCCTTCTCACGTATCCTTCGAATAGGAATGTTTGGAACAC
Source organism: Wolffia australiana (assembly GCF_029677425.1). NCBI lineage: Eukaryota > Viridiplantae > Streptophyta > Magnoliopsida > Alismatales > Araceae > Wolffia > Wolffia australiana. The sequence continues at coordinate 19,879,971 of NC_135840.1, read as the reverse complement.
ATGCTTAAAGACTAGTGATCTTTGTATTACAATCTCACCATAATTCACTAAGTCTTATCATGTATTCATGGACTTCATTAGACGCATCACACGTGCACTATAATGAATATGTTCTATTAATGAACGTGGAACGAGATGTGGAATGTGTGATTGGCTTGCCAGCCACACATATTTCCGTCAGAAAGCCCAATAGGCCTTCTCCTTAAAAGGGGGCCCAATTGGGCCTCCATAACTGCCACTTCCCCTCTATAAAGAAGAGGGAGGAGTGGATGTGGAGGCCAAGGCTTGTTAAATTGTGAACATCCAGATCCCATTTTCTCATTTTGGCAGTTATCTTGTTCCATGGTGATTATTTCCTGAAGAAGAAGATCGAAAGTTTCTTTGGTATTTCTTTTCATTCCTCAAAAGGTTCTGGCGACCAAGTTGTTGCTGTTTGGGATCATTGTGGAACAGCGGCTGTTGAATAGTTTCATTCCTGCCATTGTGGTCCCTCCTCACTCGATTATTTCAGGAATATCACGTTCCTCATCTTCTCTTAAATGGGACTTCTATCCTTTGTCATTTGCGGTTGGAAGACTTGCTGAACGATGCAGTGGCATCGCTAGATTCTCTTCATCCCTCTCCCGTCCTGTTCTTCGATCGTCCTCTCGGGTTGACTGCCCTCCGCAGGAGTGAAATTTGCCACTTTTACGATGTTACAACCACGACTATCGATGTGGAAATATCAATTGTGGTTCTGACGATCGGGATCAACAACGTGAACGTCTACGGTGACTAAGTGGTTTTGGGATTCCCTGCCGACAATCGACGTTCGATATCCCTCCAACATCTTTTCCGTTGATCATTACCTCCTTCCCACCTGCACCCTGGAAGCGATCTGTTCTCTATGGATCTAAGCTGTCGATATTCTCATCATTCGGGAAATTGACTCCTCCGTGTCAAGACCTCTTCAACTCACCTGCAGCCAGTTTTCACCTTCGACTCCTATGCTGTGCCCAAAGGGTCTCGACAGAACACAGTCCCTCTTCAGCCTCTTAAGTTTGCATTTGACGGATTCTCTAAGGGACAGTCTGAGCTTTGCCCAATAAACAGCTATAGCACCCGTTCTGGTCAACACTTTGGACGTTGGTTGCATCATCCACGGTCGCACAGGCCATTCAAAATCTGTGAATTGTGAACGTGCTACTCACCTTGGGAAATCCCATTCTGAGTCATGGATTGTTCATGCGTGGGCGAAGAAGCAACTGATGTCATGATTGCTCTAATTCCGTCATTCTGGCCAAGCCAACTGCCTACCGGGAATACCCTTCCTCCTCCAACTGTTGAGACGGGCGCTTATCAGGAGCGAAATCATCAGGTCATTACTCCCTTCCCCTTTAATTTTACGGCATTGATTGCGTCTTTGAGTACAGATTTACGACTACTCCACTGCCTGGAGAGAGCTTAATACAACATATAGGATAGCCATCTAAATCGAGTTAAGAATTTTCTTGTCAGTATCAGATTATTTTGTTCACGAGGTTGTGAGGACGCTCACGCACGGTGAACGTTCCCTATTAGGTTGGCTTGCGATCTGAACACGCGGATCATCGGAATCCGTGACCGCATCATAACCCATCCATTGTTGTCTAATGGAAATCTCGTCTCGGATCAACCAGTTCCTATCATATTTCTTGTTGAATTCTGCCAAACATTTGCATCATTACATTGGATTTTGTCGTATCCTTGTTTGACCTTCTTTAGTGGAACACGAACCGCTTTGTGCCGTTGTTGTTTTACACCACATAAGGGGTTTTGTTTTGAAGCACGGGTGCATGCATTTGATTTATAAGGTAAGTTGCATTAGAAAATGCTTCATCCCAAAAATTTTGAGGCATAGATGCATGATGTAATAGTGATAAACCAGTTTCAACAATATGTCTGTGTTTTCTCTCAGTAGTTCCATTCTGTGGGAGTATTATGAATGGGTAGGATACTCTATGAAGTACACCATGATCTTTTAGGTGATTTGCGAGAGCTTGAAATTCCTACCCCAATCAGATTGAAATGCTATTAGTTTGGTTGAAGATAGTGGTGTGGCTTTATGTGTTCTACTCAAAAGAGGAAATATGGGGGTTAAAGAATGGGACTGCAATTTATTTTTGGGAAAATGAATTGTGATTTATTTGTAAGAAGCATCAAGTGACTGGAATATGAAAAAAGGAGATATCAAGAAAAAAGTAAAGAAACATTCCCTTCTTATAATTTCATCCCTACAGAACTTGAATATCAGAATAACCAACATAGTAATAATTCAAAGTGCCAGGTCCATTTGATGTTTTTTTACTTCAAGACTGACTTCGGTGTTGTGAGATCTAAAAACTTTGGTTTGATGATCAATTTCTAAGATGAGAGATCTATAATAGCAATATCCATTGATGAAAATATATCCCAAAAAGGTAATATTTGTTAGATCAGTAGATGGCCTGCTTCTCCTCTCGTAATAAAATAAAGAGTTATTATTATCCAGCATATATTGAACAGTATTATAACCATAACTATAACTACTGAACATAGATAGTTTTTCAAAAGAGGGAGAGAGTGTGATTCACTTGCCTCTTCTCCCTCATTACATTTTGGCCTGCCAAAGATCATCTGACACTTATCTTACTTTAAACATTCAAACTTCAAAACATGGGTTTTCCCCTATACAACACAGAATATTTTCAGACGAGGAAATAGCGTCATTCGCCATCAAAGGGCTATAGACAAAGTACTGCTCTCAATGTTATGATAACAGCCTAGATTTATGAATAATTAAATAATTGAAATATATTTCTGAAACTTGTAAACCCATTCTTGGATTATACTAAAACTCATAAATATGTATTTGAAAATACATTTAATGATGAATTAATTCAAGTGATATGTTTTGACTAAGGCATTCAAGGCTTGACACATTTGAACATTAATTAAAACTGAAACATGAGGATTTTCATTGATGAACTTAAAATTTTAATACGTACCCACTATTATTTTTTTTAGAAAATTTACATAAGAATCTCAAAGATCTTCCCAATGGTGAACCCCCATGCAAATTGACTTCGTAAATCTATAATTTTTCTTCTTAAACAATGCTGCGGACCAAGGAACGAGCATCTGCATTGATGTGGCTGCAGGTGAGAGCCTCAGGGTGATACTACTCATGCTCTAACTGCGAGATCCTACCTCATCAACCAGACTTGATGGTCTGTGTCCTTTGTGATAAAAGATAAACTTGTACGAGCCAATAGAACAGATCCAATTCAAGGAAGGTCGTCTTAAATCTATAAATTGAAATCATATCAAATTCCTTATTAATATTTTAACCTGTTGATGTGTCTGGGACATGTTTGAATGTCTTACATTGAGTTGATCCAAGTCAAGCCGTATTTAATGATTAATGTCCACAAAATCTATGTTTTCATAGATTTTCCACATTCATCAAAGATGAACACTGTGCCATTTTATAAAAATACCTTGAGTTTTACTATTCATTAGAATATATATATATTGAGTCGTGTGCATCCATTTTTCTTCACTTTGTCTTTTCAAAGCCCTGATGTACTACTCTACATCTTCCCATGGAATAACCTAGAAAGTGTCTCTTCCATGGCTATTTGATAATACAAATCTGATGTACCTTATCATTAACATCGAATAAGATTTCATTTTTGTGATAAATTTGTTTTCATGTTATCTGTATTTAACAAAAACTTTATTCATGCATTCATTCAGTCATCACATTAATTTTATAGTTTAAGTTAATTTGGCATGTTTTCTAAATATAATAATTTTTTATCTCACTATTAATTACAGTTATATGATTTATTTATATTTGAGATTACTAGATCAAGCAAGTCTTAATTTAATTTGTTTGTTGAGATTTTAGTTTTCAGGCATTGAGAGAAAGAATAAAAACGGAGAGTGATGAGGTGACTGTGATATCAATGACGATAGTGCAGATGACTTTATTTATACAAAGGAGGATGAGAATGGGAATGGGAAAGACAAATGTCATAACCTAGAAGTTAGGGTTAGTTTTTTTCATTTAAGGCTTCCTGGGCCTTGATCTGGGTGAAAAAGAAGAATGATTCACATCAGAAGGCTTTAACAAAATCGTATTGACATAAAAAATCTTGAAATAAATCACCTAGGTACTGATCATATTTGTGATTTCCTTGATCCTTTAATGAGTTACGTCGAGATATTCATGTGAGTCGTTCTATATGTATTCTTGCAATCCTCAGCATGTCAAATCTTGTTCTTTGCCTTTACGAGGTCTGTTTATGCTCCATCATCATTGTTAAGTCTTCTTGATCACAATAAAGAGTAAGGGGAAGGCCATTGAAAAATTCTAGACTAGATGATTTTCATTGCATGATAAAAAATATTAAGTTGGTATTTTTCATTAAACTCCCCAAAATAAAGTATATTCTACGATGTCTAAAACACCATTTGCATGTGACCCTCTACGTGATGTAACACGACAGTCGAAATCGACACTTCGTGTTACGTCCAGATGATAAGAATTATATTCGATGTATTGAAATGAAATAATATATATGAATTGAGAAAACTAATAACGAGAAATATGTCAGTCATTGGATGATATGAGACGTAACCAATTAACGACACATGACGGGTTTTGAGACAATCAAACTCCCAATGACCCACGTGATAGGCTCGAAGGGTTGATGTGGTGGGGGACGATCTTTGTCCAATAATTTCCACACCGTTGACGTGAACGAGTGGTTCCAGTATCGTCAAAGAGAACTTCCTAACGTGATGGCAGTGGCTAAGTCCTATATCAAATACTGAAATCACTCGAGACAGCGGAGTACGCGAGGAAGGCACTGAGGGAGATAATAAAAATGAGAAAGAGGGGAGAAGGTAGAACCTGGGTTCATGAATAATCAAGGAGGAGAGTCATCCATAAGTGAAGCCCAACTCGAGAGAGATTGATACACGATCAATGATGGTGGTCATCGAAAGGGCTTCCTAGGCAATGCTGCACCTCTGCAAACAGGTTTGACAGCGTATTGTCGCAATGAATTATGTCATTCTTTCCAGCAATGCTTATCACCTTCAACGGTGATTTCTTCATGGTCGCAGACTCAAGAACAATGCTGGAACGACACCACGTGGAAGTAATCAATAAAGGCTGAATGCTGTGGAATACGCCATCATCGCCATCACTTCTTGATCATCGACGTCATCGTATTCGGTTGCAATCATCCCAATAATGAGAAGGAGGGCGCCGATTGATTTAATCACTCAATATAATGACGTTGCAAATCCTTTTTAATGATGGAAAACGGAATTTTGTGACACGATGAACCAAAATAAAACACTCTATTTTCAGTTTCGATGAATTCTTCTTCTTTGTTGATTCCGTCGGCAGGATGAGGCCTTTGATGACCCAGAATTTCAAAAAATTCACACTCGACGGACCTTAGAATGATCCAACATTGTGAATGACTCGGCATAGAGCGATTCTGACTGAACGACAAGAAGAGATACACCAGATGGCCGGTTTCCTTCAAACTTCAATGCAGAAAATGGTAATTCGGCGGCAGTAAGAATCAGAATATCCCTCGGTTGACGTCAAACTGGTAATTCATTAGAACATTGTCGATGAAACTCCTAATCTTCTCATCGGATTTCAAAAGTGGAAGGAAAGTAGAATGATGGAATTAGGAATCAAAGTTTCCTCTGTCAAAAAGTCAAACCCAGAGCAGAACAAAAACTTCTTTGTGGGCCTGAAGGGGTGATAGTTCGCCACCCTGAGGCAATAATCGCTGGAATGTCCTCCTTTCAACGACAACACATATCGATTCTCCTTGAAGATCTTCTTCTTCTTTCAGAAAAAAAACAAGTGCGACAGAAAAAAATAATTTCCAATGACACAACTTTAGGTCTGGATCTTTCAAAACGACATCAAGTCTACCTCCTCCACGTTCATCCTCCATTTTATTTTCTAGAAGAGGGGGAACAGCTATGGAGGTCCTAGTGGTCCCTTTTAAGGGGAAAGCTTATTGGGCTTCACCCTAAAAGGGTCCTTAAGGGGGGGTAAGAAGTCAAATGGACTCCCCCTTAAAGGTACAAAGTGAATTAAAAGACATACACTTAGACATCATTCATGGGGATGCTCGAACACATATATCGGAGCCTCCCGAAAAGTAGAAGGAAATACAACACAGATATGGTCACATAATAAAGGAACACGTAAAATGGAACCATCAGGGAGGAATCCGACGTCAGGCCTGATACCGAAAATGCAGATTCTTTGCTTCGGCTCAAGCTGCACGACACTTTTGATGACGAATCTTAACGTGCTCCTTCGATTAATGACAAATCTGCACGGTACTCCTTCAGATATTGATGTGTGCATTACTAGATGTATTCTTGCAATCCTCAGCATGTCAAACCTTCTCCTTTGCCTTTACAAGGTCTGTTTATGCTCCATCATCGTTGTTAAGTCTTCTCGATCATAATAAAGAGTACAGGGAAAGCCCTTGAAAAATTCTAGACTAGGTGAATTTGATTGCATGATGAAAAATATTAAGTTGGTATTTTTCATTAAAATCCCTAAAATTAAGTATATTCTACGATGTCCAAAACACCATTTGCATGTGACCCTCTAAGCCCATGTATTAGTCTAGACAACAAATCTATTGACCTAATACAATTTATTGGACATCCAAATTTATTAACTATATCATTATATAGATTATTTAATATATAATTGATTGACACAATCGGTAGGTCGAGTCTCAACCTCATGGGGTACCAAGCCACACCTCATGCTCTAGAACATACAAGGGAGTGAGTCTCGACTCATTCATAAAACCTATCCGTCAATACATATGTATAGACATGGTTGTTTGGTTCCTTTTGTGCAAATCTGTGCGATTTTTTTGCTATGTTTGGTTTTATGAACAGAACAATAGCAAATTCACACAGATACCTCCTGTGTGCAGTTCGGATTGTTTGCTTTGCACATTTTTTTAATCAGTAAAAAAAAACAACACAATTTCGCTCTCTCCCTAGTCCCTCGGCGCTCTCCCTCAGTCCCTCAGCGCCCTAGTCTCTCAGCAGTCTCCATCATATTCATGGTCATCGTCCTCCTGTGTGAGATCGCTTCTTGGGCAGTGTAACATCTCCGACCAGTATTTATCGTGAGTAGCTTTTTCTAGCCTTGCGTTCACTCAGTATTTTGCGTTTCTCATCTCGTGAGTTAGATTTTCATCTACATCCATACTCCAATTTTCATTCCTCAGAATTTATCATGTATGTGAAAAACTTCAGGGGAGTTTATTGTTTTCTGATGACGCTCACAGATTTTTGCTCCAATGGGTCAGAATCAGAAGAATATCGACGGTGGTGTCCCGATTGATCGGTGGTTCTAGTGATCCACTGATTGATGACCGGGAAAAATTCATCAAATTCTAGAAAGAAAAAAGAGAGATCTCTTGCATTATTTTTTTGTATTATTCATCTGTGCATCTTTCTTCAATTTGGTGAAGGGAAAACAGAAGAAATTAATTGGAATTTGGTTTGAAAAAAATGTCTTGTTGTTATTATGATGCATTATCTGTATTTTGCTTCTTTTTAGGTCATCTGAGGGAGAAAAAAAGAAATGGATTGGATTCTAGATCTCTCTGGTGGTAGTAATTAAAAAAATAAATTGAGAGCATTTTCATAGAAAAGTATTATTATTATTATTTGTCATGCTTGCATTCTTGTTTATGTATTTTGTTTCGCACATTCTATTTTCCATCTCTATTTGGCTTCTATATCTGTTCCCTGAAGGGGAAAAATGAGACATGGATGGGATTCTTCTCTGAAAGAAATAATTTTTGTGTTATTTATTGTCATATATTTCTTTTATTTTGCTTCTACATCTCTCTGGTGGAGGAAAAGAACAGGTAGATGAGATTTTATAATGAAAAAAAGGAATCTCTTATCGTTATTTATCATTGTACTTTTGTTATTTGTTTATTTTACATCTCAGCACGGCTCTATCATCTGCATTTTGATTCTATATATCTCCTGTGAATGAAAAACCAATCGGTGAGCCACCAACACGTGGGTTGCCTAGCCAAGGGTTTTGTCACATTGTCTTTAACCATTTCATATTATATGGTTGGAAAATGATCCCATCTTGACAGCACTATCATCCTTAAAAATCTGTTTCTGCATTCGAGATAAGCCTATTTTGAATCTTATGCTGGGGGACTCATAGATCATACTCAATCACATCACATAAAATTAACTTATTTTTCATTTCAAATATATCTAGAGTGAAACCCAGCAACCTGTTATCTCATTTTCAAAAAATACAAAGTTATTTATGGTTAAAAATGATAGTCTATCATCTTTTTAAGTGACGATTCATACTATTATGATATTTATGATTAGTAATCAGTGACCTATCATGACAATATATTACCTATTATATTACAAATATTAACAATCGTATGAATGCCTGATAAAATTTCTAATAAATGTGTGTTTTCTACATGATGATCGAATTTTTAAAGTTGTTCTGGGGAAGACGAATGATTTGTTCCACTTAAATTGATGGTTGTGATAAGATAGGTGTGAAAAAATTAGAACACTATAAGTTCTAAAGTATTTCTTTTATTTTACTGCAGTGAATATTGGATGACATGAGACTCTTCTCATTTTTTATGAATAGAAGAGTTTCTTCAGATTATGTGTGTGAGGAAAAATAAACGAAAATGTTTTATAATTTCATTAAAAATTTAAAATCAGGTCAAAACAAAAAGACTGAGTAGAAATGTTATGGAAATATTTCCAAATTTATGGTTCTATCATGTTAGGAAAAGTTTTTTCAAGGGATTAGTAGATAGCTTTGATAACAAATGTGATTTTTAGGTGAACATAGTGTCCAATTGTTGGATTCTCTCTCTAGATGGAATCAGTATGATTCATTGATTGGGACCTTTATTCTCCAAATCAACTGTTACTTTAGTACATATAGGGTAAAGTTATTATGTGTCATTGTATGACAACATTATTCCACTGGCCTTTAACCAAAGTGCAATGATAAAGGGTCTGATTCTATGCATCCTCTACAACTCAATTTTAAATTTAAGTCAATCTCATCAGGATACCCAACAATTGATAGCAGGGATTCATAAACATGAACATATGCCAACCATAACATTACACATAGACAATACATGCCCATCAAAATCTTGTTATTAGGATCGTTCGAATAACTAAGACTATTTCTTTAACAATACATACACACTTAGTAAGAAAGAATACTCTAAACATTTTTTCCAGTGAATTTGTGTGAATTGTGCAAATTCTGAGGCAATTTGTAGCTATCCGTGTGAACTTTGCAATTTGTGCAAATTTTTTTCAAATTGTGCGAATTTGTAGCAATTTGTATGAATTTTAAAAATGGTGCGAATTTGTAGCAATTTGTGTGAGTTTTAAAAATGGTGCGAATTTTGTTCGAATCATGCGAATTTTTTTTGAATTGTGTGAAAAGCTGTTCTAATTTTCACACAAAAAGGAACATAACAAAAAACAAGGCTCTGTGTGGTTCTTTTGTGCAATTTTTTGTTTGTTTCAAATGAACAGAACATAACAACCATGTCTATGTACGTATAGTCTCTCATCCACTTGAGGCTCCTAGGATTACTTAGGGTATGCTCCGTTGTCAAACCCTAATTGAATATTCAAGTTAGTACTGATGCATTCGAAAATCATCAAAGAACTCTCCTCTGATATTTCACTACCTTCGCCGATGACTTTATCAGATTATCTTCCTTGCACTATTTCCTCTCTTATGGAGGGCGGATGATCCCATCTTAACCAGACAATCATCTTCAGGAAATTCTTGATGCACCCGAACTAAGAATATTTAGAATCCCATGAATAGGAGCTCATAGGTCATAGGCAAAGTACAACAATATGTCTACAAGGCATCATTGACCTGAGTTGAGGAGTTCTCAATCAGCAACGCCGCCAGGTACTGAGCTTAGGATTTCTCTATCGGCAAAGCCTCACTCCCAAAACTTGCTGGCTCATTTTATTTTAATTATAATTTTAACTCTTATAATTTATTTAATTATAATTTTATTTTTTTGTATTTTATTTTACTATTTTTATTTTTATACTTTTATAATTTTTTATTTCCTGTTATTTTCATATTTTATAAATTTACCTATTTACAACATACAGTTTGCTACTATGTTATAAAATCTTGTTCTATGACTTTTTTTATTCTCATAAAGCTGTACCTTCTAACCTATGATACAAGGGGGTATGTCGCGATATAACACACTTTTCTGTTCTCATTATTTTTATACCTATATTAGAATTCTATTAAGTGAACTTACTTCTTAACCTTTTACTTGCAATTCAAGCTCGCTCAGGTTATCTTTACATAACTTACTCATATGGGATGAGCTGATATCTCAAGCGCGATTTAGTTGTGTAATTAAGTTGTGAAGAGGATCCATTAACAAGAAGACAAAAGCATGAGATATCAAGAAAAGTTTTTTAAAAAAATTTTGGTTTTAGAACTTCATCTCTAGTAAATTTGGAGATCAGAATAACCAACATAGTAATCCTGCAACATGTCAGGTCTACTTGATGTTTTTCACTTCAAGACTGGCTTTGACTGGGGTACAGTGGGATAGGAAGATTTTGATTAGGCCATCAATATCTAAGAGGAGAGATGTAGAATGAAAATTTCCAATGATGAAAATATATCTAAAAAAGGAAAGGAAGTCTGGTAACAGTTATTACACAAATAGAGGGTCTACTGCTTCTCTCCTAAAATTCTATAATATATTGAATACATTTATTACCATAAATAATACTCTTGTTAAATAGTTTTTCAAAAGAGAGAGAGAGTATGATTCACTTGCTTTTTCTCCCTCATGATGTTTTGGCCAATCAAAGATAGATACATTATCAGACATTTTTCTTCATTTAAAAATGCAAACTTAAAAATATGTTTTACCCTTTTGGAAATATGATATAATGCTATTATATCTGGATTTTTTTGAAGTCATTCAAGATCATCATTTGAAGTGGAATATTTTGAATACATTTTTCAGGGCTTGTGATTCCTGTATCATGATCTCATTATGACTTGCTTAGTCATGGCAAGTATTCATGTACTTCATTATAGGCATCTCACATTTATTATATTGTATCAATGAACACTGAATGATAAATAGAATGTGTGATGGGCTTGCCAATAAAATATATTTTCATCACTACTTTGGGTAGTTATGGGCCTTTTAGGTTTATTACATCAGTCCTCCATGTTCTCCAAATATGATAGTTGATCCCCAACCATTAGATCCACAAACCACCACTCAATTGGGCCCCTACTTCATGTGGTAGTTAGCTGGGTTGCTCTTGCTCCGCCATTCTCAAATAAGCCTTGGGCAACATTAAAGCTTAATATAATATCATAAAATGAGTCATCTGGCTTCCAAGAAACCAAGGATAAATAGTGAAAATAATCAGAACAATATCAATTGATGCGTAATAATTATAGCATCGGTGTAAAATGTAAATTGAGAGCAAAATGATAAAATAAATTATAAAATCCATTACAATTTACGTATCACAAATTCAATTTCACCTGAATTTATTCATATAAATGTGAATTATGAGAGACCAATGTCAAGTTCCATGTATTAAAATGAAGGGTTGATTTTAGATCAATAAAATGATTTTGTAGGGTAAAAATGGTAGGCCAAGGGAAGGACCGATCAGGAGAATCCACCCTAATCATATATTAGGTTCCATGGATTTGATTTGGATAAAACTAAAAGTATTCTTATGACGGAAGACTTTGGACATAATAGTAACCCCATCCAAGACCTATTTTATCAAATCACATGTGCATGGATCAAATCAGTGATTGTGGCTCCTGGAAGAAGACACGTAGTGCTGTTCAAAAGTGTTGCTTCTAGACTTATCCATGTATTCATGTGATCCTTGGCCCATCAAATCTCCTCCATCTTGAAAAGCTCCATCCACGCTCCATTTTCATTGCGACATAGTCACAGAAAGCGTCGGAAATAGAGAGGAGAAAAGGGGAGAAGGGAGAAGAAGGGTAGAGTCTTGAAAAATTATGGCCTAAGTGAATTTTTTTGTGGGTCTCCCCCTATTTATACTATGTGGGAATTAATAAAATGCATATTGTAAATTAATGTTTGTCATTGTTCACGGATAAATGGCTAATATCATGATTATGATGCATATTATTATTGTTTTATTATATTTTCATCATCACCTTGCTATTCCTCTAAGTCTTCATTTTTAAATTATTTGAATGTTAATTATTTCATTTATTCATTTTTGAAATTTCTCAATGTCAAAACATTTGAAATTAACCACATTTATTAAATTTAGTTCTTTTAGGACTTGAGTGGATGAATAAAGAGGCAAAGAGATGAAGGAAAAAGTTGGAAGAATCAAAGTTGTTTTTTTTTTTTTCAGGTAAAACTAGTGACTTTTGTAAACAAATCCTTACTCTGTCTAGTTATTGATTTCAGGTGGCATGCGTTTAAAGAAAATGAAGAAAAAATCCATTATAATGAAGATTAGGAACCAATGAAAAAAAATCCATTATAATGCCTTATAAATAAAAATATATGGATTTCCTAATTTATATTATTTATTTCAGAATTTTAATTGATATGAAAAAAATGTTATAGGCATGGGCCAAGAGCAGAAGCTTAAATGTGTGCACCATGTAGAGGCATTCCAACAAGTCAGCAAGCTTCACGGGCCCAACACATCACCTACATGGCACATGGTGACCCATTGATGACCAAGAGGAGTTGTTTCATAAGAACATTCAATGTCATATTTTTATACTCTCCTTGAAGTTTAAATATTTCCATGTGGGATTACTATTTTGAAGTTTTATGTAGGTACATGTAGAAGAACTAAGCCATTGGATGAAGATCTAATGATCAAGACTTGTTGAAAGAAGCAACCAGTATGGACTCCACAATGTGCAGGACTTGGCCTCTCCTGTCATACCATTCGGCCTCTTCTTGATCGTCAACTTTTATTAATTTCTATAACTATCTCTCTCTCTCTCTCCATCACAGAACATTGATGAGAAATCCTCGATCAATCATGTAGTAGTGTTTCTTCAGTCAAGAATACAGTGATGTGCATCTTTGGCTTGGTGACTGATAAACTCAGAATTAGGGTAAAATTTACGTCATTGAGAATTTGAGTTTAATAAATCAAATTCATAAACCTATGCTTGCAGATAAGTTAATTAGATAGTGATGATGAAGGGTTGTCTCTATAGGGAATGGATGTTAGGGAAGAACTTTCTCGATCGAGTGAAGTTAAGAAGAAAGACGAGTAGAGTGTTAATACTAATTAGGCTTTAATTAGTTATGGTTTATGATAGATGAAGGTAGAGAGACAAGATGGGATCGTGACAATGGCGTGGTAGCGGCATGCTAGGTAGTAGATATAGTCAATGAGGTAGTGATAATGAGATAAAATGATGGTAGAAATGAGAGACATAGTGGTAGGCATTTGTTTGAATAAGAACAAGAGAGGTGTGTGATGAGATCTTCACGGTGTAGGAAGCACGTGAAATGAGAATTAAGGTGATAATGGGTAGGGAAAGATGATGATTTTTTATGGATGTGGATGAGTGATAGATGAAGGATGTGATGATGATGGATGAAGAAAATAATTAAACTAACTAATTGTGTTTGAGAAGATTCAATGTAAGGTGAAAGGCTAACCTTACATCCCTATGTTCTGTTGGGATCAAGACGTCTTCCTACAGCAGATTAGCCTCCCCACTTCTCTGCTGAACTTATCTAAGCGATAGAGACACCAAAGAACACTCGATGGACCTTCAAAACTTCACATTTTTTCAATCAACCTCACTAGGAAGACATAAGCTTAAAGATGTTTTACAAAGATCGTATGCTCAATTTATGGATCCAACCATTTGGATAGATAGACGACAAAAAGACAAAGCTGCCCACAAATTTTCAGGTCGATCTGATTACTGGATTTAACTCAAGCCTAGAAGTTGGATGATTACTAGTCATCGATTTAATCCACAAGATTTCTCTCTTTTCGTCCTCATCAGAGCCGTCACATTGTTTGATTAGGGTTTTGTTTCATTTGGGAATTAAATGCAATGATTGACTGAGATTCCTCGTCATTGTCTGCGATCAACGACCCTCATCATGCCACATGTTGCCGTCGGAACAAGACAAAAAAGAGAGTTATAATTATATATTATTTAAATATATTATTACATCTAGCTCGCAGTTGATGTGGCACAGCATTAGCGTGCGCCGCATCAGTGCAGGCCCGATGAAGAACTAATCATACAGGGAAACTTATGGGCATGTGTACACAAGCGCCCCACATGTATATGTGGTGCATTGTCCTTGTGACACGTAAGTGGCGCCGAAATGTTTGACCATTCCAGAGAGAGAGAACATTTTTAATTGGTTTTTTATCCGGTCCATGTGTCACATTGATTGCAAAAAAGAGCTTATTTTCTCTGATTGGTTCACGTCACCTGCGCCAGAAAAAAGTAAAAAAGAAGGATTTTGTTAGAATCTAATGTCATTATGGCATGGCTAATCACAATGACGTAACTACTTTGTTAAATGATTGGCTGATGCCAATCATAAAATGAGCTTAATGATTGACTTTCGTCAATCATTAGACTTAATACTGATTCTTTGTCGTTTGATGAATCCAGCGAAGATACGTGGCATCACAAAGTAAATAACTTTAAATATATTCTTAAAATTCATACTTACTAATATAATGGTCCAAAAAATATACATATATATATTTACTCAGAACAATCATATCTTTCCAAATTTAATGTCAAAAAATCCAGAAAATCTTTTTTTGACTTAGAAAATTATACTCTTGTCAGAATCTATTGTCAGAAAAGTCCCCAAAATACATAAAATGCTGAGAATTTAGATTATCATTCTAAAAATAAATTTAATCATTTTAAGCTTGATAAAATACATATAAAATTATTTTAATTTCAATAAACATGTAAGTATGTTCATATTATGCTACTAAAATCGCATGTTATCAAAGCCTCCAACTTAAATAATTACTAGTCCCTTTACAATGGCATTATAAGTCTCTTGGTTGATCCATTCACCGTATAATCTCAACAAAATAACCTTCAAGTAATCAGGATATCAACTACACCTCTAAGTAAGATTATACAAACATAATGCTAGAATACGCATGGAAGACTCCATTGTTATTTTGGAAAGAGCTGATGGTCATGAGGAGAAAAGCCTACTTCTTGCCAAATATGATACTATAATCTAGGTGATGCTCTCCCTCTTTTGTTCTCATCTCTCAATTACAAATGATGGCTCCCCACTAAGTTTCTTCCCTCCTAAAATTAATAGGTAGTCATTCTTCACTTCTCATACAAATACATAATATCAATTGTGTATCAAGCAATCGAGTGTAGCGAGGCTTCTATCTAATATGTGTAAAGAGAGAAGAGAATGATGGATGACTCAAAATAACGAATGAAGGGTATGGAAAGTATAAATGATGGGCTTAGAGTACTTAGATAGCTAACTCCTATGATAAACGAAAAGAGTATATGACACCTCAATGGTATGAGAAAATAATTGAAGATGGAATATGTTGACTAAGCATGGATGATAAATTGATCAACAGTCATAAAGTGCAAAAGAAACTGCTTCCAACAGAATAAGAAACCCCATAATTCTTTTCTTTTTTTCTTCTTTTTTCATTTTTCATTCTTCTTCCCTTTTTTACAGGGGTGAAAATAAATGCAATCTTAATGAGAAAGATAATGGTGAATCAAACATCATTAAATACATTCCATGCTAATACAAGGAAGATGAACTAAGAGAAGAGGGTGTAACAAAAGCAAAAAAGAGGGATACAAAGAGGAATATATCATAAGATAGTGATATCACAAAGGGGAAGAAGAGAAGAAACTTGGAAGTAAGCATATCATAAGCATTTAGGACTAGCGGGGAATAGACGTGTGCCTTTATGAATGAGTGAAATTGGATAAATTGTGAGGGGTAAGGCAGAAAAATTGGGTGAAGAGGATACACGTATATGTTTCAAAAGGTGTTTCAAGGTAGCTCAATGAAAGGTGATTCTGTGCTTAAGAATTGAAAACATGACCCTTTTTACCCCAAGAGGGATTCACTTAATGGAGATGTAAAATTCTAGACACGATTCACTCATTGATGGGTGGATGATGGGTGGCTCACTCGGCATTCCCCTAAGACAATAGTACTTCAACCATTTGGTTATCTTGTATGTTCCTCACCCTACCAGATATCCTAACCATTTGGAAGAAAAAACACATGCATCTAGACTATGTCTCATACCATTAAGAGATGCATTTTATCCGCTACACGAGCTTAACTTCTATACTCATGTTGATAGGACATGGGGTGAGTGATTCTCCAAGATAGGCATGATTAAACTCAATTTTAGTATATCATATCCCCCAAATTTAAAGGATGCAAGGAATAAAAATATTTGGAAGCCACTTTCCTCACCCATAACTTGAAACATGGTTTGCCTCTAATTCAAGCAAATGAGGAGAAAGATAAAACAAATTGCAAACCATGGGGGCATGTGACTCAGAATGAGTGTGTACTTGGTCTTGTGCATCCTTGCTTTGTGCAATTGGGTTTCTCCTTGCTAGAGCCCTGTCAAAATGAAACTTCCTAGAGAAGGATATCTAAAAGGTCATCAAGGCTATGCATATGATAACTTTTAGTGGTTAGGAAAATAAAAGTAGAAAGCTAAGTACATCAAATATAAATACTAAAAGTTTAATTTTTCAAAAGAAAATCTAATAGCTAAGAAGAGTGATTGATGCACGATCATTTTTCTGGCTCCTCGTGTAGGTCCATGATAAATTGCAAATTAACAGGATTAATTGATGAATTTTACATTATATTTATGTGCTTTAATGACCATATTTGCATGTTATCATATAAAAATGAAGATAAATGACTTACACTTTGATTGTAATATTATTTCTAATTTTTTTATCATTTTTTACATGGTATTTAACCTCATTTCATTAAAGAAATAATTTTTTACAGGGGTTAAATACTTGGATAAAGGTTGGTAAGGGCTTTCATAATTTTTCTAGAATTTTTCCATATTTTTATATAATTTTCTGGCCAATATTTAGCCAAGAAATGATTTTTCTTATTTAAATAATTCATACTTTATTTATATGACATTTTAGAAAGCATTTTTAATATATTTATATATATATATATTAAGTAGCATCCATGTCATTCGCCCAAAATTTGGGCGAATGAATGATGCATATTATTAAAATAATCAAGAGACAGAAAAAAATGAGCATTATTGGCTCATTATGGCATCGCAAATCGCGATGCCATAACGAGCCAATCATTAGCCTACAAGCATTTAGGACGTGGCGCGGAAAGCGACGAAGAAAAGGTACATTTTAATTTTTGTGCATTTATAATTATTCTTAGTCTGTTAGCGCGTGCATTTAATGCACGCGCTAACCGACACACGTGATTCAACGTGCATGCAGCGTCGATTTTCCGTGTGCATTAAATGCACGCGGAAATCGATGATGCATGTGTCAAAAATTGCGGCTAACTTTGTCATTTTCTGTTTATTTTACAGAAAAAAATAAAAGAATGCGGTAGTCAACACACGTATCGATTATTTACGGGGTCGATTCGCCCCGTGCATTAAATGCACACGGAAGTTGACGACGCAGCATTAAAAAAATGCGGTAATCTCACCACTCTAATGATTTTTTTTATTTTAAAGGGGGCTGACGAGGGCGACGTGGCATTTTGTGCAGGAATCATTCTCCAATGATTGCTCGCCTTGGACGCAGACAACGACGTGTCAGAGCGCGATCCAAGAAGGCGCAAAACGAGAAAAAAATGCCAACCAATCAGAAAATGCCATTTTTTGAGGCATTTTGAAGAGAGATAAGGGATCCAACGGTTGAGATTAAGCGCAAGTAAAACCTTGATATCTTGAGATCTAAACGTCCGATTGGGCTGAAATTTTGAGGGCATGTTTGTCTTTTCCCCTTCTACATTCCCAATGGATATTTAAATAGAGGTCTGGAAAAGGGCGAAATTTACTTTTTGAAGCTCTCCCCAAGGATTTGGCCAAGAAGGACACATGAGTTGCTTTGGAAGTCGACAGATCTTGATCCTGCATTCAAAGTTGTAAGTTTCTGATTTGTATTTTGAACTTCTTCTTTGAACGATTCTAAAACGCCATGGGATGGGCGAAATGTACATGCCCTAGAAGTTGTTTTTAATGAAATTAGCATTGCATTTTGAGTCTGATTTGAGATCTGATTGTTAATCTTTAGTTTTAAATAGATTTGGAACAATTCTGCATTTTTTAGATTTTTAATTTAGGGTCGGATTTCACATTTTCCCCAAATGCTTCACTATCTTTCTCTAGATTGATTCGTCTAGTTTCTCTCTATAGATTTCAAATTTATTGTTTGGAAATTTAATTCAAAATATAAAAACCCTAAATATAAAATTTCAGCCATAAATTTGTCCATCTTGAACTCCAATTTCAAAATCGCTTTCTTGATTATTAAATTCCCAAATTTAATTCATAAAAAATTTCTTAAAATTTTTTTAATAATTGAGAAATTAATAATCCGAATTAATATGATCTTATAATTGAAATGATTCTATCTTGAGCTTTTTGACCGAAATATTTAGAATCAAAATTAAGTTTTTACTTGATTTTTATTAATTAAAAACATTATTAAGTACAATTAAGGTTTATTAATTGCAAAATTTATTCATCCTTGAATTAATTCATTAAAAATTGGATAAAAGTTCTTGCTTGCTGCTTCCCTGTGGTTTGACCCCTTGCTTACTCTATATTATATCTTTAGTGATTAAGGGTATTTATTAATTTTATTGTACAAGTCTAAACGCCAAATCAATGACATTTTTACACACATTTTTAGGCTTATCATTCCACCATAATTTTTGTTGGTTTAGGGTCAAGCTCCAAGTATTGCTTCAATGTTTGACCATTTAGTTTGAATTGCCGACTATTGTTTGGATCTGAAATCAAACCAGCTCCCTAATCAAACATTTTAACTATAATAAATGGTCCTTCCCACCGACTCTTTTTAAAGCTTTCTTGGAAATAACTTCAAATGTGAGTTATGAAGCCAAACTTTTTGGTATTCATGAAAATTTCACCGATTTATTTTCCTGTCATGAAAAGCCTTCATTTAGGATTTATAAATCACCAACTTCTTGTATTCCTCTTTCCTCAACTCTTGCAACTTCTGCAGAGATTTGGTGTTTCCCTGCATCTTCTAAAGAAAGATTTAATTTTTGAATCGCCCAATAAGCATGATGTTCGATTTCCACCAGAAGATTACAAATTTTACCAAATATCAGTCTATAAGGGGACATCCCAATGGGTCCCTTAAGGAAGTTCGATTAGCCCACAAAGCATCAGGTAATCTTTCTTTCCAATCCGTACCATCTGGTTGTACACAATTTTCAAGGATGTTTTTGATTTCACGGTTGTTAACCTTAACCGGGCCATTGGTTTGTGGGTGGTAAGGAGTTTTCATCTTATGATGAACCCCATACTTCTTAAGGAGGGACTTGAAATGTAAGTTATTAAAATGTGATCTACCATCACTTATGATTGCTCTAGGACATCCAAAACGTGAGAATATATTCTGAGTTAAGAATTTTAATATGATTTTATGATCACTTGTCCTCGTGTAAATACCTCGCGCTAGTCGCCCAGGTTCTGCTCCAGCTATCGCTTGCTCCCTACACCGCCCCACACGTGCTGCCTCCTTTTGTGCACCGCCTTTGCATGCACACCGCCTCCGCTCGTGCACCGCATCTACACCACAACCATCTGTGCTGCTTGCTCGCCACCATGCACCGCATGCGCACCACTCGTGTTGCGACCATCCACGCCACCAAGTCATTGTGCCTCCATCACCGTCACCTTTGTTGCTGACGAACACCGTTACTATGGTAAGGACTTATCATGTGTCGGTCTGCAAGTACGCTTGCCATACCCTGTTGCTTGTTCTTTGCTTCCATTAGTACTTTGCGAATGAGTCTCCACCTCTAGGTTTAGGGTCGTGATAGATATGACAATCATCTTCAGGGATATGACTCTTCATGGTAGCTCGTGGATGGAACATCGAGGGTGTGTGCACTAGCGCCAATGGTCGTGCTCAAACCGTCGATGTTTATTCCAGTACTGACGCCCATGCCACTGTGATGGAGGACCATCAAGAAGTCACGGGCTAGATTTGCCTGCAGCCACATGAGGCGACATGAAGGACCCGACCTCCAAGTACACAGCTTTAATCCTTTAGATCCAGTATTATCCATCATTCACTCAATAAATATGTCATTATTCACAAAAAGATCAAGTTCTCATTCAATAAATTCAATATGAAGTTACAGTCATCCCACAATATCTTTTGCACTAAGATGAAAGTCTTTTGGAGTGATTTTTTTATTGTGAGACATAGATAAATATTTTGTATGAAGTTAAAATGTACCCGAGAATGATTTTTTGGACTGAGAAGCAGATCCTTTGAAGTAAAAAAGGATGTCAGAGTCCATATGTGTATTTATAGGTGTGTTTGAGTTATAGGTGTATTTTTTACAAGTGGAAAGCAATTTGAAGAAATGACCTTAAATCTTAGTGTACTGACGCCTACTCGAATTGTTTGGGATTCAGAAGTTTCATAATGGTGAGAGATAGATTATATTATTATGAAGTTAAACTCATGAAAAACCCTTGAGGTTGGTCATAAATCACAACCATGCTAGTGGTTGGCTGTCTTTGGTAATGTCCCAGATAATATATAACTATTTAAACATCTGTGCCATAAATAATCTAGATATAAATTTGAATCAAATGACCAACCTCACATACATTCTAGGGTTTGAATACCCACCAGCCGATCATGCCATCACAATTATAAGAAGTTATTTTGTAAGCAATGTGGTCAGCGGCCACTAATGGCAGTGAAAGTGATATCGTTGACAGAGTTTGAGGAATTGGAGGAGCCATCTGGGCACACTCTCGCGACGATGAAGCCCGGTGGCTTAGGCCGAGGCAACGCCTCGCTGTTACCCCCAAACATTAAAACTACAGTTTCTATCTCAGGGCGGTCTTCCGGCCTTTCCTGCACGCAGAGGAGGCCAATCTTTATGCACTTGAGCGCCTCTGCAGTTGGAAACGATGCACCCAGGGAAGAGTCCACTATCTCTCTCTCTTTCCCTTCCTTCCACAGATTCCAGGCCTGCAAAAGAAGACATAAGTTTCTATTCTCATAGTTTGAAGGCCCACTGTCTCTTTCTCTCTCTGAAAAACTTACATCGCCGACGAGGTTAAGTCTGTGGTCGGAGTCGAAAATAGCGCGGTTCTTCCTGCCGCTTATCATCTCCAGAACGAGAACACCGAAGCTAAAGACGTCGGATTTCACCGAGAATGTCCCGTCCATAGCGTACTCCGGCGACATGTACCCGCTGGTGTAAAAAAATCACCGAAACGAGAAGTAGTTGGTGCATGACGATTCCTGACGAGGTGCCCGAATAAAGATAGAGCGATAGGTGGATAATTGGCTAGATAGACACATGGATACTTAAGTAGAAAAAGATATGGGGAAGAATGCAGATTACGTAGATATCTAAGCAGACAGACAGACAGACAGACAGATAGATAGAGAGATAGATAGATAGATAGATAGATAAATAGATGGATGGATAGATGGATAGATGGATAGATAGATAGATGGATAGATAGATAGATAGATAGCTGGATAGATAGATAGATAGATAGGTAGAGAGAGAGAGAGAGAGAGAAAGAGAGAGAGGGAGCGAAAGAAAGAACTAAAGAGTGAGTGAAAGATAGAGAGAAAGAGCGAGAGGGAGGGAGAGTGAGACTGAAGTAGAGAGAGAATGAGAGAAGAGAGAGAAATATAGAGAAATAGAGAGGGAGCGAGCGAGCAAGCGAGAGAGAGAGAGAAATAGAGAGAGAGCGAGCGAGCAAGCGAGAGAGAGAGAGAGAGAGAGAGAGAGAGAGAGAGAGCGAGAGAGAGAGAGAGAGAGAGAGAGAGAGAGAGAGAGAGAGAGAGAGAGAGAGAGAGAGAGAGAGAGAGAGAGAGAGAGAGAGAGAGAAGAGAGGTAAAAGAGGTTTACTAGGTGCCGACGACTCTACGGGTGTTGCCCTCTGCCTCGTCGCTGGCGACGACCCGAGCCAAGCCAAAGTCTGAGATCTTGGGGTTCATCCCGTCGGCAAGAAGGACGTTGCTCGCCTTGAGATCACGGTGGATGATCCTCAACCTCGAGTCCTGGTGCAGGTAGAGCAGCCCCCGCGCTACTCCCGTGATTATACGAAACCTCGTTGACCAGTCTAGCTGCAGCGCTTTGTCCTTTTCTGCCGGTTTTGACGAGACAGACACTCACATACATGTATAATGCGATGTGTAGAGAGAGAACGAGTGAGGGATGGATGAAGATGGAGTGAGAACGAAGGGCTCAGTCAAAAACGCAGGGCATACTATGCTTCACATGCACGTATATTCTTATATGTCGAGAGAGGAAGAGGGAGGGATGGATGAAGATCGAGAGAAAAGCAAGCATTCATTATACGATGACGGCGTCTTCAGATACCGTGAAATAGGGCAGGTGGAGAGCTTATGCGGAAATGGAAGTGACTTAAATGAGGAGAGATCGTGAACCATGGATCATACGTTCAGGGAGATATGGTGAAGAAATTATATGAAAGAGTAATGAGAGAGAGAACAAGAAGAGACCGACTGAAATATTAGGAGAATGTTCAGTAAGCTGGACGTCTCCATTAAAGGAATTGTAAGAGAGACAGAGAAAGAGAGAGATAGAGAGAGAAAGAGAGAGAGAGAGGGACAAAGAGAGGGTGAGAAAGAGAGAGAAAGGAAATGAGAAACAGAGGGAGAGAAAGAGAAGATAGAGAAGGAGAGGGAGAAAGTGAGAAAGAGAACGATACAAAGAGAGGGTGAGAAAGGGAGAGAAAGGAAGTGAGAAAAAGAGGGTGAGAAAGAGAAGAGAGAGGAGAGATAGAAAGTGAGAACGAGAGCGAATCAAAGAGAGGGTGCGAAAGAGAGAGAAAGAAAGTGAGAAAAAGAGGGTGAGAAAGAGAGAAGAAAGAGAAAGTGAGAAAGAGGGGAAGAGAACGAGAGACGAGAGAGAGAAAGAAAGTGAGAAAAAGAGGGCGAGAAAGAGAGGAGAAAGAGAAAGTGAGAAAGAGGGGAAGAGAAAGAGAGAAGAGACAGGGAAAGAGAGGGAGAGAAAGAGAAAGAGAGGGTGAGAAAGAGGGAAGAGAGAGAGAGAGAGGA
The DNA here is from genome assembly GCF_029677425.1 of Wolffia australiana. Classification (NCBI taxonomy): domain Eukaryota; kingdom Viridiplantae; phylum Streptophyta; class Magnoliopsida; order Alismatales; family Araceae; genus Wolffia; species Wolffia australiana. The sequence continues at coordinate 19,856,495 of NC_135840.1, read as the reverse complement.
AAAGAGGGTGAGAAAGAGATAAGAGAGAGAGAGAAAGAGAGAAAGAGGAAAAGAGGGTCTGAAAAAGAGAATAGAGAGAGATAAAGGAAAACTGGGTGAGAAAGAGAGAAGACAGAGAGATAGAGGAAAAAAGGAGAGAAAGAGAGAAGACAGAGAGAAAGAGGAAAAGAGGGTCTGAAAAAGAGAAGAGAGAGAGATAAAGGAAAAATGGGTGAGAAAGAGAGAAGACAGAGAGATAGAGGAAAAAAGGAGAGAAAGAGAGAAGACAGAGAGATAGAGGAAAAAAGGAGAGAAAGAGAGAAGACAGAGAGATAGAGGAAAAAAGGAAAGAAAGAGAGAAGAGAGAGAGGAAGTGAGAAAGAAAGAAGTGGGGGAGAGAAAGAGGAAAAGAGGGTAAGATAGAGAGAAGAGAGAGAGGAAGTGAGAAAGAAAGAAGTGGGGGAAAGAGAGAAGAGAGGGAGAGAGAAAAAGAGAGGAGGGGAATAAGAGAGAGTGAGAAAGGAAGTGAGAAAGAGAGAAGAGAGAGTGAGAAAGAGAGGGTGAGAAAGAGAGAAGAGAGAAGAGAGAGTGAGAAAGAGAGAAAGGAAGTGAGAAAGAGAGAAGAGAGAGTGAGAAAGAGAGGGTGAGAAAGAGAGAAGAGAGAAGAGAGAGTGAGAAAGAGAGAAGAGAGCGAAAAAGAGAGGGTGAGAAAGAGAGAAGAGAGTTAGGGTGAGAAAGAGAGGAGAGAGAGAAAGAAGAGAGGGTGAGAAAGAGAGAAGAGAGAGAGCGAAAGAGAGGGTGAGAAAGAGAAAAGAGAGACAGAGAGAAAGAGAGAAAGTGAGAGAGAGAGGGCGGCAAAGAGATACGAGAGAGAGAGATAAAGAGAACGAGAAAGAGAAGGTGAGAAAGAGAGAAGAGAGAGAGAAAGCGAGAAAGGGAGATGAGAAAGAGAGAAGAGAGAGAGAGAGAAAGAGAAAGAGAGGGTGAGAATGAGAGAAGAGAGAGAGAGAAAGAGAAATAGAGGGTGAGGAAAAGAGGGTGAGAAAGAGCAAAGTGAGCGAGAGAGAGAAAGAGAAAGAGAGGGTGAGAAAGAGAAAAAGAAAGAGGGAAGAGATAGAAAGAGAAAGAGAGGGTGAGAAAGAGAGAAGAGGGCATAAAGAGAAAGAGAGAGGGCGAGAAAGAGAGGAAGTGAGAAAGAGAGACGAGAGAAGAGAGAGAGAAAGAGAGAGAAAGTGAGAAAAAGAGAAGAGAGAGAGCGAGAGAAAAAGGGAGAACGAGGGGGATAGAAAGAGAGAATAGTGGAAGAGGAAAGTGAGAAAGAGAGAAAAGAGAGAGAGGGAGAGAGAGAGAGAGAGAGAGAGAGAGAGAGGGGAGAGAAAGAGGGAAAGTGAGAAAGAGAAAAAAGAGAGAGAGAAAGAAAGAAAGAGGGAAAGTGAGAAAGAGAAAATAGAGAGAGAGAAAGAGAGAAGAGAGGAAGAGGGAAATTGAGAAAGAGAAAAGAGAGGAAGAGAGAGTGAGAAAGAGGGGAGAGAAAGAAAGAAGAGAGGAAGAGGGAAAGTGAGAAAGAGAGAAGACAGGAAGAGGGAAAGTGAGAAAGAGAGAAGAGAGGAAGAGAGAGAGTGAGAAAGAGAGAGAGAGAGGAGAAAGAGAGAGAGAGGGGGAGAAAGTGAGAAAGAGAGAGAGAGGGGGAGAAAGTGAGAAGAGAGAGAGAGGGGAGAGAGAGTGAGAAAGAGAGAGAGAGGGGCGAGAGAGAGTGAGAAAGAGAGAGAGAGCGAGGGGGAGAGAGAGTGAGAAAGAGAGAGAGAGAGGGGGAAAGAGTGAGAAAGAGAGAGAGAGGGGGAGAGAGAGTGAGAAAGAGAGAGAGAGCGAGGGGAGAGAGAGTGAGAAAGAGAGAGAGAGAGGGGGCGGAGAGAGGGAGAAAGAGAGAGAGAGAGAGGGGGGAGAGGGAGAGGGGGAGAGGGGGGGGAGAGAGTGAGAGAGAGAGAGAGAGAGCGAGAGAGGAGGGGAGAGAGAGAGGGAGAGAAAGTGAGAAAGAGAGGAAGAGTGGAGGAGTCCGTTCAAGGATTTGGATGTCCCCGTTAAGAGAGAATAGGAAATAATGATAACAAAATGGAGACAAGGAGAGAGGGAGATAGAGAGTGACAGACCGAAAATGAAGGAGTCCAGGCTTCCGTGAGGCATGTACTCGTAGATGAGAATCCTCTCCTCGCCGTCGACGCAACAGCCGAGGAGGCCGACGAGGTTACGATGCTGTAGCTTAGCGATGACACTCACCTCGTTCATGAACTCATTCAATCCCTGAGAAGAGCTCTTCGCCAGCCTCTTCACCGCCACTTCTTTTCCTTCCAACAAACCCTACAGATAGAAACAATGACTAAACAAAACGAACCCTGATTCCTATTTTCCAGAAGAAAAAAAAATCGATTTCTAGCTTACTCTGTAAACAGGGCCGAACCCTCCCTCGCCGAGCTTGTTTGCGGCGGAGAAGTCGTCGGTGGCTGCAATAATGGCCGGAAGTTCATACATTGGGAGGTCAAGCTCCGGCGAAGTGTTCATCTCCACCTTTCGCTGTTGACTCTTCGTGCTATGGGAACTTCGCATAGCCACTGCATAATCGGAAGAACAATCAAACACACAAGCTCACTTCATGAACTAATTATTAAACCCGCTCATTCCGATATCTTAATTCAGTAATAAACGTCAGTGAATAATTTGAATTGGGATTATGATATACAAAGTAATTGTTGACATAAGAATATTAATCCAACAAGATAGATAGATTGATAGATAGATAGATAGATAGATAGATATATAGATATATAGATAGATTGATAGATAGATTGATAGATAGATAGATAGATAGATAGATAGATAGATAGATAGATAGAGAGAGAGAGAGAGAGAGAGAGAGAGAGAGAGAGAGAGAGAGAGAGAGAGAGAGAGGAGACTGCTTCTATTAAGAGAGATTGTAAGGTTGAAGGACGTAGAGAGAGGAGACTGGCTTCCTTAACAAAGATATTAAGAGAAAGACAGAGAGAGGGGGGGTCTGTACTTGCCTCTGTTGCTCTTCCTCCGTCTCCAAAGAAATCGGCTTAACAGCGCAAGAAGAAGCAAAAGCAGGGCAGCTGCCGCCGGTATTGGCCATATTCTTCTCGGTGCACCCGGTGAATCGCCTGCGAAGCGATGAGAGCCGACTCTTCGTTCTCAAACGTCCAATATGACAGATTCATAAACTTGGGTTTCGAAACGGGTAAAAATCTTTCATGTTAGCTAGTTTTCCCAATCGGAAATTACCCAAAAAAAAACTTGACGATGAACTCCGCGTGAAAAACGCACTGGATTTTCGCCTGGTTTAATGATATGCATGACGGAGAAAAGAGCCTTTGAAATTGAACTCCGCGAGAAACAACAAATGAGAGAAATTTCCGAGAATTGCTCAGAAGGAAACTCTAAACTACGGTCAACCCAAGAAAGACGAAGGCTGTGGTGTCGAGTTTTACCGATGCCATCAAGCACAAAACAAAAAGTAGAGGATTTTCGAGAATTTCCCTGAAGGAAAGAAAAGAATTCCTAAAAATTGAACTCCGCCGGAGAGGCTAAACAAGATAAACTTCTGAGAATTGCCCTGAAAGAAACCCTAAACTATGGTCTACCCAAGAAAGAAGAATGCAGGACTGTCGAGCTTTACCAACGTCAGCAAGAGCAAGACGAACAAACAAATCCCCGCCGTCGTCATAGTAGATGCGAATATCCACAAGCTCGCCGCTCCACATCAAGCAGCCATGTTCTGTGCCATTGACGACCTGCGCGGCGGCGTAGGCCGCGCAAGAGCAGTTCCTCAAGCAAGCCTCTCTACACTCCTCCATCCCCATCGTCTTCTCCATCGCCACCCTCGAAGTGTCGGGCAGCTTCGCGTTGGTCACCTTAACAAACCCATACGCCCCGCTTTCGCACTCCACCGCCGTGCTCCTCCTGCATCCGTCCTTCCAATCGCGTAGCTTCCAATTCTCCGGCGAACTCGGTTCAAATCCCTGCAAATCACAACCATTTTCAAAGCTTCGACGTCAACGTTGAAGCCAAAGCCAAAACGAAGGGTTTATGGTTAAATCCCTGCAAATCACCGCCATTTTCAAAGCTTCGACGTCAACGTTGAAGCCAAAGCCAAAACGAAGGGTTTATGGTTCTTACGCGCAAGCAATCGCACAAGAGAGATTGGCTCGCGTCGCAAACTGCGAAGGGGCCACAGTAGCCGTAGTGGTCGCAGTCGTCCCTGGGGGCGTACCAGTAGAGGGTCCAGTGGCCCTCTTCCTTCCAAACGAGCCGCTCCATTACGCCGTTCGCCTGGAGCACCAGTCTGGAGAGAATAGACGTGTTCTTCATGGTGAACTCGTAGTAGGCCTCTTTGGCGTTGGAGACGAAGCGTAACTTGAAGAAATCGTAGGTGGTCATTTGGGGGATTCCGCTGAACTTCTCGCCGACCCACGGGCCTGATCTCCAGACTTGGTTCTCGCCTTTGAGCAGGAAGGTTTGAGGGTCGCCGTGAATGTTCGGGTAGAAGGTGTAATCGCCTGGGGCGGGGTCGTCGGCGGACTTCCATGAAGTGAGATTCTTCGTCTTTCTGGTTGTCCAGTCCACACCCACCTTCAGAATTTAAGAAAGAATGATCGCAGATCAACATCCCGTAAAAAGTTTTAAGAAGAGAAGTGTAGCTTTGAGTCTATTTTATAGAAAAAAAGACAATTTGTGTCCCAGCAGGATTGTGGGGAAGTGTTTGAGATCGAAAATCCTGCCTAAATGATCTATAAGCTCTAACTTTTATCACTTCTCTTTCAGGTTCACCTATCAAGAGACACCTTCACGAAGAGAAGAATTTATGAAGAGAACTAGCATCGTAACTACAACCTATTGCTTTTACCGGACGTTAAACGCGCTTGAATCTTAACAAGTTAGTAGAGCACGGTCGTAGGTGTGAACTCCAAAAAACAACACACTGCCACGGTTTATAACTTAAGCTTTTAAGACGGATTTCCAAGAAGTTGTAATCAACACCCACCTTCATGTAGGGAAGAATGGTGTCGGTGGGGTGGTCGAAGCTCTGCCAAGCGTATTCTCCAGCGGCGCCGGAGACGGCAAAATTGCCGGTCGGCAAAAGCTTAGCCGCGGGCCGCGCAGGCATCGCCGGCAGCGCCGCCCAGTAGACTTTCCCCCTAGAATCAGAGATAAATAGACCACCGCTGGCGGAGATGGATAGAACTCCGGTGCTATCTTTCAATGGAGTTTCCCTGTTGGCGACCCAGATCACCGTTTGAACAGTGATCCTGTTATACCATATCCCCACGTACCTGAAGCTCGACTTCCCGGGGGAGAAGAAGCCAAGCTTGAACACCCCATCAGAAGAAACAAGGAATTCCCCATCAGGCAATGGCCTGCCGAAGACAAGACTGTCTCCAGCGCCGGAGACGACGAAGAGCGTCGGCAGAACGGCTGCGAAGAAGAACAAGTTCTTGGATTGTATTCGTCCTCCGAACATGTTGAAGTCCTCCGTAGAAGAAGAGGAGCTCTGACCTTCGTATACGATCGAAGGATAAGATCAAAAACTCCCCTTCTTTGGGCCAATCGAAAGATACAGCTCGTTGCCGGCGGAAGAACGGCGCTCGCGCAATTATCTCGCCGGATGCACGGAATGGAAGTTTTAATGCGCGGGATAGAACACGGACACAACGGATTACGTCGTCTATTCATGTTCGGTGGACATTAACGCGGTTTAAAACCAGTGTTCGCAACTTATCAGCCATTCTCTATGTAATTCGAAGCTTCACTTACGGTACAAGTATCCCAATTTTGTTTAATCCTCTCTTTTAACGTTCTTTTATCTCGCAGGGAAAACTTTGATTGTGAAACAAGTGCAGTATGTTTGGTCTGCTGGTCGGTGTTCCCAAGATTTTTTACCAGGCTTTCTATGCAGTCTTAATTGTTGCGAACATAATTAAGCGGAGTTCATTCTATGTCTTTCTTGAACAGAACATTTAGTTTCATCATTTTTCATGATTTATTCTGCAATTAGATTTAAAGTATCCATCGTGCATAATAGTTGAAACTTAGAAGTGATGCATGGATGCTTGGTTACCCAGTTAACAACATGATAAGCGCAAGATTAATAAGTTTAAAATCATGTAAAATACGTGTATCCTCATCATCATTTATGGTTTTATCTTCTTCGTCGGATGATTTGAAGCTTCGTAAAGGGTATACATTTCCCTCGCCGAATGTCAAAAGTCATCGTTCACTAGTGATTTCGTCATGTTGACTGATAGAGTCCTCAGGGATGGTGAATGTCTATAGTGAAGTAAACACTTGTCTATCTTTTTTGTGATTAATTTTATGTATGCTATTTTCCGTCCACGATTACCCTTTTTGTAGCGATTCCTTCTTTTTTTTATCTATTGGAGACTGAAATAAATCATTATTACAGATGTTTGTGAATTTTAGCTTCTACTTAAGAATTTAATCTTATTTTAAATTTGAGCTTTTATCATATTTAAAATCGTAATCGAACTAGATAAAAACTAAAAAAGGAGAAAACCAAATTTCTCTTAATTTGCATGAATTATTCATTAACATAACGACAAGAAAAACTCAATGAAATATTTTACAAACTTGAACTAATGAAATCTTGTCTGACAAATATCGCAGAAAAATAGATATATTTATTGTCCCTGAATCCAACGTTCCCTCATAAAAAAACATCAAACTCATGTATCATATCCACTAACAATTGGTTCTGTCTATTCAAACTTTAATTGTACACATGATATTGAAGAGTTCAAACACACTTTTACATGAACTAAGTCTATAATTTGTCTTATGTGTCTTTCCGGCGACAAGCATTTGCCAGTGATCAATGATCTACAAGTGACCCATTTCTAGACAAGCTCTAGAACAATTACAGCAGGAAAAACAACAGATGGGCGAAAAAATCTTTGGTCCAAAACGCTTCCTTTCAGATTTATAGATGAACGTATCTTCCATATTCCTCGAAAAGAGCAGGCACGTCAGAGCCCCCTCTGATGACAACGTTGTCTCCATTCCGCCTTCATGGCCTTCATGGCAGCGCCCGCTTAATCAGAGCCCGCTCCTGCACTTCAAGCGTCGTCAGGTTTTCTTTTCTCTTGTTTTTCTCTGTTCTGTTCTGGTTGTTCGCAACTCTTCCTCGAGTTTTCTATAGTTTTTCGCTTTCAGATCGCATCTTCCATTTCCATCGGAGAATGGGAAATATCACAGAGAGCTCGCCGCCGGGATCGACGTCGTCGAGAGGGCCTGCCGCCTCTGTCTCGACGTGGGTTTTTTGAATTAGTCACTACCCACGACGGAGAAGAGATTCTGGCGTGCTTGACGACGGTTTTCAATGACTCTCAGGTGAAGAAATCGTTGGTTTCCGGTGATGGGCGACTCTGGGAGGAGAAGAAGGATCAGACCCCCGTCACAGTTGCCGATTTTGGAGTCCAGGCCCTCGTCAGCTTGGGTAGCTGCTTCTATTCATCACCCATCGTTCCACTGGACGAAAATTTCAATAATTTTTCCGGGTTTTCTCTGAATTCGGTCATCTGGGTGGGATGCTAGAACTAGGCACTGATCTTGATTGGGATTTCCTGGTTTTCTTTGAATTGGGTCATCTGGGCGGGATGCCAGAACTATGCACTGATCTTGATTGGGATTTCCTGGTTTTCTTTGAATTCGGTCATCTGGGTGGGATGCTAGAACTAGGCACTGATCTTGATTGAGATTTCCTGGTTTTCTTTGAATTGGGTCATCTGGGCGGGATGCCAGAACTATGCACTGATCTTGATTGAGATTTCCTGGTTTTCTCTGAATTGGGTCATCTGGGCGGGATGCCAGAACTATGCACTGATCTTGATTGAAATTTCCTGGTTTTCTCTGAATTGGGTCATCTGGGCGGGATGCCAGAACTATGCACTAATTCTGATTGACATTTCAGGGTTTGCTCTGAATTCGGTCATCAGGGTGGGATGCCAGAGCTAGGTACTGATTCTGATTGCGATCTGGTCTGAGTTGCCCGATCAAAAGTTAGATCAATTGAAGACTCTATTTGATCGGAATTCAATCTAATCACTTGATCGAATCAGATCAGATCACAATTGATCGATCAAAAATCGATAATCTAATCCTTTCTACCAAATCGATCAGATCATGATCGATCAACCTAATCATGGGATTGAAATTGATCATATCATGATCGTTCAATCTAATCACCTCTATCGAATCGATCAGATCATGATTGCATTTGGAGTCCAGGCCATCGTCAACTTTTCTGGGCATCCCCACACATCATTTCTCTTGCAAAAATTTTCTAGATTTTTTTCTGGGCTTTCTCTGAGTTGGGTCGTCTGTGTGGACTGGCAGAACTGAGCAGATTGTTTCCTTCGATTCCCCTGGTGGCTGAAGAGGACTCATCATTCCTGAGGTCAAACTCGGCAGGTTCACCAGAGAATTCGGATGATCCCAATAGTCTTGTGAGTGCAGTCCTTAGAGCCGTGGCTGCCGAGGCCAGCAACTCTGAGGAAACTCTGACTGTGGAGACTGTGCTTGGGGCGATTGACAGAGGTGGAAAGCAAGCCTTTTCCCAGGGTGAAAGACCCATTGCTTACTGGGTAATCAACCGATCAATCATCATCATCATCATCATCATCGCTATCGTCCTTATCATCTTCTTCTTCTTTGTATTCTTCTTCTTCTTCTTCATTTTTCTCTTTTTCGGATTTATCATCCTCACACTTTCTTTGCTTGCAGGTGCTTGATCCAATCGATGGGACGCGAGGATTTCTGAAGGGTAATGATGCCCTCTATGTGGTTTGTCTTCCTACAACTCTGCCTAGTCTGAGATTATATTAAAATGACGCCTCCGAGATCTCTTAACTTTTCCGAAATGCTGCGTCAGTCATCCATATTTGACTTGTATGTCAATTCATCAATTTTTCCCATTTCACTCAATGTATCTATCAAATATTGTTTTCTCCAAGTTTTTCAGTCTTCAAGTTTGAATGTTGACCATGGACTTGGTCCTGATCAAAGGTTCATATCGACGGGGATCTTTGATTTGATCTTAATGTATCATCAAAACCAGGATCAATTGAATATTGGTTTGAGCAAAAATCAATTTCATCATTTCGTTCAGACCGTGATCAATCAATCAAAATGGTAATTTCATTAATTTGGTTTTGTGGGAACATTTTGGTCATTTTTGCATGACTTTTTGGCCCCTGTCATGTAAATTTTGTCCATTTCACTTTAAAATTTTTCCTGCTTCACATACTTTTTAGTCTTCTCCCCCAGTCTTTTTGGAAACAACCTTAATTTTGTTTATTCTTTTATATATCAAATCCATGAAGAATCCATTGATCAAGTATTGATCGATCGGTCAATTCAATTGATCTTTTGGATCACTGAGGATCGGTCGGAACAGTGTTTGAGTAATGGATCGTCACCATATACTGTCTATAGCACTTGTATCTCTAAAGTTTCACCAAAGATCCATCTCTCAAAAAATTCAGGTAGGTCTTGCTCTCATTGTGGAAGAAGATGTAGCACTTGGTATTATGGGATGCCCCAACTGGAAGAACAGTACCGGCAAGGAGAACAATGGAGATGAATCTACTCCATTCGATCAAGGGATAATCATGATCGCCCATGCAGGGTGTGGGACTTGGTCGCGTAATTTCTCGGCTTCTTTGGATGTTTCGGTGGACGTGGAAAATACATGGAAGAGATGTTATGTGGATCTTTATTCTCTGATACATCAGGCTATTTTCTGCATTCCTGAGAGCCAGCAATGGAAATCTTTGCCTTTATCATCCTCTTATGGAATCTCTCACGATGCCGATGATGCAGAAACAGAGGATAAGATTACTCTTCTGAAAGTATGTTGCGGGAGGTACTGCCACTCATCTCAGTCCTTTTTTCCCAAAAATTATGGTTTTCTTGTTCTGACGGGTGATGAACTAGTAGAATTACTACTACATATGGGGTAGTTATTACTGTTTGGCACGTTCCAGGTCAGGTTTGAGTAGTGGGTTTGGGTCAGTTGACCCCATCCGAATTTGACCTGACCCTACCCCTGACCTGCCTAGGGACGGTTTCGAACATGTTCAATGAGCAATAGGGCAGTTCACCTCGGCTTCATGATTCGAACTGCCCACCGAGCAGGGGTTTATTGGGATGCAAAATTCACCTAAATGGTGAATTTTCGTGTAGAACTGCCTGCCCCTTCCTAGACTTGCCGCTTTGGTTAGATCAAGTAGTTGACCTGACCCAAAGTTGACCCAAACTGACCCGAACCCTAATCAACCCAACCCTGACTTGCCCTCTTGGTGGAGTTAGCTTTGCCGAGCCAACCTGACAGCCAAACACTGGTGGTCATTTCAGATATATATTTTCTCTTCCATCTTCATCTTCATAACACTTTGATTTCAATGATATTTGTAATGCTTAATTTTCCCTCGTGCAGCTTATGTAAGTACCTTATGGTGGCGTCAGGGAGGGCATCTGCATTCATTCAACGAGCAAGGAGACGGAGAAGTATCAAGGTCCGCCGCTGATATTTTATTTTCCCCTATTCGAAAATGACGATGTCATTCAAATATGTTTCCCTGGGCACTAAATTCTCCTGGGTTTACAGGTGTGGGATCATGTGTCTGGAATGGTGTGTGTTCACGAAGCAGGGGGGAAGGTACGCAAAATTCTCCATCTCCGTGTGTCTGGGTTCAATTTTTCACCTCCATCTCTGTGTGGCTGGAAGGTGTTAGGACATTGTTACAGTTTGGGCGATCAATCCGCCTATGCCAGGATGAGGCCGAGCAGAATAAGCGATTGGCCTCATAGTTTGTCTGAAGATCTTATCGGCCAAGTCAGTCATCAAATTGGCCAAGTCAAGAACTCTGCCATGATGGCTGATTTAAACTCGTGTTTGACGGAGTTGATATATCATTAGGCTGGTTGATCTGATCGGCTTACTATCCCCATAAGCCTATAAAGTAGAGATGTATGATCTGTTATTTGCTTACATGATCGACCAGACCCAGCCGGTTTGAGGTTGACAGATCAATCAGCAGAGTCAGTCATTGAATTGGGAATGACTGAACTCGGGCAAGATTTGATGAAAAAGTCCGATCAAATCTCGGATCAACTCTACCTTCTAGTCATGATCACGCCAAACCCAATGTACCATATGAGCTTAAAGAAAGCTCTATCAGAAGAAAACCCTTTCATCCTTTAATCCAAGTCATTTCTTGGGTATAGGCCAGATTTTCTTAATTGTCTGAATTCTGGGATGCGACATAACTTGTAGGCTAATCTCCTCTCTTTTAAATCTTAGAAGTTTTTTGTTTTCTGCATCAAGGGCTCTAATTTTCTACTAATAAGATGATGTGAATATTGCAGGTGACTGACTGGAGCGGTGATCACCTAAATCTCAAGATTGATTCGTTGGAGAGAAGGATCATTTCTCCATCCGGCGGCATTCTTGTCACCAATCATCACCTTCATAAGCAACTTGTCTGCCTTCTCCAACCATCAACCTCCCCACTTGAATGACTCACTCATTCTTGCTCATGGGTGTTTAATTATCTTGTGATCACTGTTCACCATTAATACAAAATGGCTTTGAATGGGTGTCTTTAAAGACCCGAAAAATAAAGTGAATTGAATTTCAGAAATAGATGTTTCGATATCCCCAAAACATATGAAAATACCATCTATTTATTAAATCAAAAAACTTTGAGCGATTTTCTGCGCTAATGCCTTGATTTTTTCTTTCTCCAACCATCTACTTCCCCACTTGCATGACTCGCTCATTCCTGCTCACAATATCGTGTGAGCACTGTTCATCATTAATACAGATGGCTCTGAATGGATGTCTTTAAAGACCCAAAAAAATTGAATTGAATTGAATTGAAAGAAGCAGGTTTTTCGATTTGCCCATAAAATACTAATTGAAATACCCTATATTCATTAAGCAAAATAATGTGTGTTTCTAAAGACCCAAAAAATTGAAGTAGCAAATCTTTCGATTTGTCCAAGACACATTAAAATACCATCTATTCATTTAATCAAATGAGTGACCGTCTTTCAACAGCCAAAAAATTAAATGAAGATTTATGTCTGAAAAGAAAGATCAGATCTTTCGATTTTCCAAAAGCACAATAAAATACCATTTATTCATTAATCAAAACCTTGGGGGATTTTCAGCACGAGTCACAGTTCATCAATATACAAATGGCTGTGAATGGCTGTCTTTGAAGACCCCAAAAAAATAAATTACATTAAACTTGAAAAGCAAGAGCAGATCTTTCGACTTTCCTAAAACATAATAAAATACCATCAATTCAGCACGAGTCACCCATTCTTGCTCGCGAGTGTTTTAATGAATTACGACTCACTGTTCATCTTTCATACAAAAATGGCTGTGAACGGGTGAAACATTCAACACCCAAAAAAAAAAAAAGAATTGAATCTGAAAAGAAAGAGTAGAAATCTTTCGACTTCCCCAAAAAAACAATAAAAAATCCAATCTTTATTTCCCGTCGACCGAGTCAAACCTGTCGCCGGCGATGAACTGGCGGAGCCGCCCGTTGACCTCGACGCCGCTCCAGCCGGGGGTTCTCCCCTGGCGGCGCCGCCTCCCCCGCGCCGCCTCCACGTGGCGGCCCGCCGCCGCGTACACGTTGGCCAGCATGACGGCGGCGGCGCCGCCGTCCTCCCCCTCCCGAATCAGCCGCGCCGCCGCCCTCTCCGCCGTGGCCACGTCGCCCCGCCGGCCGCTCGCCGCCACGATCGAACTCCAAATCCGCGCATCGGCCCGCACCGCCCCCATCCGCCCCACCACCGCCGCCGCCTCCGCCGCCCGCCCCGCCCTCCCCAGCAAGTCCACCAAACACCCGTAGTGCTCCACCTTGGGCGCCGCCACCTTGGCGAAGATCCGACGGCCCTCCTCCACCATCCCCGCCGCCGCGCACGCCGCCAACGCCCCGATGAACGCCACGTCGTCCGCCGCCACCCCCGCCGCCTCCATCTCCCTGAACCTCGCCACCGCCGCCGCCCCCCGCCCGTGCGCCGCCATCGCCGCCACCACGCTCGTCCACGCCGCCAGATTCCTCTCCCGCATTCCCTCGAACACCTTCTCCGCCGCCGCCACGTCGCCGCACTTGCCGTACATCTCGATCAGCGCCGTCCCGACCTCCACCCCCACGGCGGCGCCGCCGCCGGCGGCGTAGCCGTGGAGCCACCGGCCCAGCGCCAGCGCGCCGAGCTGCGCGCAGGCCGACAGCGCGCCGACCAGGGCCGCCCCCCCCGGCGCGGCCCCCGCGCGCTGCATCTCCGCGAACCGCGCCAGCGCCTCTGCCGGCCGCCCCGCCTGCGCCAGCCCCGACACGACCGCCGTCCACGTCACCGCGTTCCTCTCCGGCATTTCCTCAAACAGTTCCTGCGCCGCCTCCGCCTCGCCGCCCCTAAACAGCGCCGTCAGCAGCGTGTTGTACGACACCACGTCCGCCGCGGCGCAGAGCTCGAACGCGCGCCGCGCGGCGCCGGGCTCAGCCGCCAGCGAGTAGAAGTGGATCAGCGCGTTCGCCACGTGGACGGCGGAGGAGAACCCCAGCCGCTCCGCCTGCCCGTGGGCGGCGCCGCCGTGGGCTCTGGCGCCCGCCGCCGGGAGCGCCGCCGTCGCCGCTGAGATCAGCGCCGGGAGCGTGTAAGAGTCGAAGGGCAGCCCCCGGCGGAGGAGGTAGCGGTGCAGCCGGACGACGGCGGCGGCGCCGCCGCCCGCTCTGCCGTAACCGCGGATGACGGTGTTGACGGTGAAGACGACGGCGGCGGCGGGCCGCCGGAGCAGCTCGCCGGAGACAATGACCCGCGCGTGGGCCGCGGCGGCGCTCAGCCGCCGCCTCTCCATAACAACACCCACCACTCTTCATAACTCTACCGTCTATACATATATTAATATAAATGTTGGAGGGCGTCAGTTTTCCCAAAGTTGTTGAGATTATACAAAGCGTGGGCCTAAGTCGAGGAATAACATTGATCGGCGAAGAATCTACGGCGGCGGCGGCGGCGCGGGGAGGACTCGTCGCTGCTGGACTCGGTAGGCGGAGGCGGCGCCGCGTCGGTGGCCGGATCGGGCGTCTGGAGCGCGGATCCAGACCGTCCGATCGGATCGACGAGATCGGACGAAGAAGAAGAAGAAGAAGAAGAAGAAGAAGAACGGTCGATCGAGGGCTTGGCTGGGCGGGAAGAGCAGCGGTCGCAGAGGGCGATGGCGCGGGCGGGGCGCGCGCCGGCGGCGGTCCACGGCGTCGCCGCCGGGCAGCGGCGGCAGAGGAGGGTCCGGCAGTGGCGCGCCACCAGGAAATTCGCCGCGTGCACCTTCTCGTCGCAGTCCCAGCACAAATCCGCGCCGTCCGCTTCGCACCGCATCGCCGCCGTTCCCTTGCAGAGCTCGCACGCCTTCTCTCTCCCTCTCCTCGCCATCTCTCTCTCTTTCTCTCTCTTGTTTTCTCTTGTTTTCTCTCTCTACTGTAATTCCTTGCGCGCGAGGTTCTCTCTGGTCGGGGCCTTCCACGGTTGAAATACCGGGGAGGAAGACGACCGCGGTCTCGTCACTCGCCGGTGAGATTTAGCCGCGGCCCACCGTTCAGTTAAACCGTGGAGCGGTGACCGTATCCACCCCCGGGTTTCGACTCCGAGCTGGCGTCCCGATCCACTGGGCCGTTTGTCAAGAGCGAGTCAACTCGCTCTGCACTGAACGTACGTTTTAAGTCATATCGTCTTACCTGTAGACTAATCATATAACGCCACGTCGGCGTTGTAGCGACTGCCTGTGTGGCGCTTTGTGTAGGATATTGGGAAATTTGGGGGTGGAGCCCACCTGACACGTGGTGAGGCGCCGGCCAAGAGTCTTTCATGGGAGCGTCGGGCTGCTGGCCAAGTGAATCTCCACGTGGCAGATTTTTTCATGGGGAGTGTCCACGGTGGCAGGGGTCCCCGCCGTTCGATTCTGCCGATCTCTTTCTTGGTTGGAATTGAATGACAGCGGATCCCGCGGTACGATCAAACTCTTGGCCCCCATTGAGCCACGTGTCGTGAGGGGCTGAGAAACGCCCACGTCACTCTTACATGGGCTCTGATTTTTTAATTATTGCGGCCCATTTGGCGCCTACTCTGTAAGGTCTGTGAAAGCCGTATAATAAGGTGTAATTACTATTTTATATATCTAGTGTGTATTTCTATGGTAAATCAGTGCAAGTATAAATTTGACGAGGATAATATCAATCAATTTTTGCCAATCCATATTCATATTTGTGTTATACGTTTACTCAAATTGGGAAACAATTCAAGCTTAATTAAGGATTGGAGATAAGGAAGATAACTATTATTCTATAGATATCAAAAGTAAATGTAAATTTCATATTTCAACATATCTGGTGATGGAAATTAATAGTTAAATTTATTTAGATTGTATTTGTATTTATAATTAGAAAATAAAAATATGATCTACTAAAACATATAATTAAAAAGTAATGTGATTAAAAAGTGTATGATAGATTTTATTACATGACTGTTAATTTTAGGATTCTATAATTTTCAACTTACAGTCGCGTAATTTTTTACTTCTGATATACTTTTAATTTGAACCACATCTTATCAGTGCTAAAAACCATACTATTTAGTACTTTTGAATTAGTATGGTTATATTTTAATGGAAATGGCCTCCATTAAAAAATTGCTTTCTGAGTTAGCTGAATTTATAAAACAGCTCAGATTTATTTATAGAACAAAAATAATGAACACATATTTTTGAATGACTGGTTATTTCTGCTGATGAATTCCCTTTTTGGGCTGATTTTCTTGTTTTGAAATGCTGAGGTCAGCTTGTTTGATGGCCCACAAACAATCCATTTGAAATCTTGCTATCAGTGAATTACAGTCATTCTCTGATTGTCTGCTTTAGAGAACCATTCTTACATATTGATAAATAAATATGTTTTGAATTAACATTACTATTTCAAAATAAATATTGGAAGGTTATTTTGAAGGTGAGAGATCACAGCTGTATGATAGGTTAGAAATGGGATAAGCCATTTTACAACATCTTGAAAAGATACATTGATTTTGATTTCCTCTACTTGTACCTAAAATTATATAATCAGTTCTAAAAAATAGTGATGAATGAAATTATAAATAAAAGTTCTCTTCCATCTTTTCTTGTTTGTAACTGTACAAAATTGAAAAATAAATATTTTTTCTTTAGCATTATGGATAAAAAAATGCCTATGCTATGTATTTTATACTTGTACTTTGCAAGTGCTCACTAGAATTAAAACAACAAGGACATATTATGTATGGATGGTTGTTTTCCTTCCATGACCTAAAATATTCAAACCACTGTATTCCAAACAGTCTTAGCTCTAAAGAGGCAAATGTGACCATATGGTCATGATTGGATTTTATGTCGTTGGTATAAGAGGAACCAGAGTCAAGTAAAATAATGTCATGGTGTCTTTGTCCAAGATAGTGTAAACAACATAACTAGCATGTCACATTAGGGTATGAAAAATTGATCATACCCTAATTTATTCTAGGCCTATACATAGACAATAGGTCTCAAGAGATAGGTTCCATTAAATATCTTACAAACTTATATTTTCCCTAAAATACACGGTGTATCATGGTACCTCTCATGTTGGCAGCTGATAAGTCCATAATGGACATAAAAATTTTAATTGTCTAAAGTTTACTTATTAAATTATGTTTATAGTTTCACCTGAAAACTCAATACTAACATATAGTGCATGAGGGGTCAAACCACATAGAAGGGGATGTCTATATCTGATGCCAGACGTCGTCGACGATGTCATCCGGTAGTTACCGAGACGATAATCGGTAACTAATGTCGGACGTCGTCAATGATGTCGTCCAACGGATAAATTCCCTATGGGAATGTAACTACGTAATGATGTGTTTTACGTGGAAGTACTTGCAGGCCCCAATTCATGGAGATTCGCCAAACTCCGAGCTCCGAAGTGGGTTACCAGTGACAGTGACAGTGACCTTCTGACCCTCGTCAGAGCGACGACGGCGCCTATGGTGCCGAACAGAATAATTCCGTAGGTGCTCGCATGTAATGGACGGGCTCAACCCATACCTATGAAGACACTCAAGCCGTAGTTTTCGATATATAAACTCTCAACTGATTCTAACCCGAGCGCACTGGAGTGCAGCCGAACATATACTGAAAGACATAATATAACTGACGAGCAAGGGAAATGACGTATCTTGTTGGCACGGTCGATCGTCGTCAGAGTCCTTCATCAATGTGTGGACTAGTGCGAGTAGATCGGCAGAGGCGTGCCGGGGTTAACCATAGTGTAGCTTGACAGGTGGTGAGGACGCAACGCTGGAGGATGAGGGTGGGGTGCAGGGCACGGTGGCTATGTTGCTGAGCACACTGACAATGGCGTGTGACTCAACAGCGGGCAACGCAGAGGCAGTAGTACAGCGTCATGATGATGCTCTGACATGAGACGTAGTGGCGACGATGACGGCAACGGCGGGCGACGGTGGCAACGCGACAAGTGGCGTAACGGTCGATGTCGGTGATGGCGGAGATGCTACTAGCCCCAGGCAATAGTGCGGCAGTAGCGACAACATGTCTACGACGGCGGCGAGGGCATTGAAGATCACAGCCTGCGTCGACGACTGCTAGGGTGCGACGGTGGCACAGTGAGTGATTCTAGGCATCAATGCAGCCAAGTGGAGGTGTGATAGCTCGTCATCAGCTCTGCGCGGCTCGTCAATGGCGGGGTCGGTGGGCTTCGTAGTGCGTAGCAGGCCCTCAACTGTTGGACATTACAATGCATCAAAGATGGGTGCATGCGCTGGTGATGTCACAACGGGCAGCCGAAGTTTCGCTCAAGCGCACGCGCACTAGTTAGCGGCGTCGGGCAGTGATTGATCATGACTGGCAGATCACAATCGTACCAGCGACGCAGCACGGTTGCAGAGAATGGGTTGGCACGGGGACTCAAAAGTACACCAAGTCTCGCCACCGTACTAGGCGTATCTGACCAACGGGTCAATGCCGGTGATACACGTCTGGTGACGCGCACGACCACAGGTTTGCGGCACAACAGTGCAACGATCCTCCCTGGTCGAGGGGGGGTGGTCAACCGTGAAGCAACCTCAACCACCGTGATCGTGGCCTTGACCGGGCAAAGGAGTCGTGCACGTACGGGCTGCACAATGGAGATTCCCGACAATGCCGCGGTGGGAAAGGCAGCAACCCAGAGGTCGTTCCTCCTCCCTCTACGCTTCCTTTCTTCACCCCCCTCCTCCTCTCCGTCCTCTTTCCCCTCTCATGAGATCCAAGCCTGATTGAAAAATTCACAATACGATAAAACTTAGGTCTGAAAAATCTAGGGCGCCATCGTGCCCCCTTTTATAGGGGCATGATGGCCCTTACTAAGGGCATCCCTGCCCTTTGTAAGGGCACAAGTGCCCTAACTAGGGGTGGGGGGGGGGGGTCTTATACCTAGGACCCCCCCTTCTAACAAAACAAAAGAAATGTGTTTGATGCTTACATTGACGACACAAGACGACACAACAAGCAACGATACAAACACGTACGTGACTGGACGAATACAGACTAGACGAGAATGAAAACACAAACACGATTAAACAAAGAAGGCAAAAAGAAATCAAAATGTGATAAAGGTACGGACGTGATTTCACCCAGGATACTCGAATCCGGGTGTCTTCATTGATGCCTTGGCGTGCCGGTTGGCTGGACGCCAACCGGCTGGCTGTCGACGATGATGACGGTGGCTCTGTTGACGTCTCCGATGGAGAAAGCTGGTGCGCTCCATCAATATCTGAATTTAAATGTCATAGGGACATGAAGATATGAAGTAGAAGAAGAGAGTGCAATTTGTGAGAGTAGCAGAGAAAAACGATAGTGGAGATAACCAACAAGCTCCTGATCTAAGACATCATGACATTAGGAAATTTAATATCCAAGAAAAGATATATGGTTTGGATTGTCACGATGAGGAAGAAAATTATCCAGAATAAAGATAATATTCAAAACTTTTTTTGTAGTTTTAGGAAATCAAAATCATCTTAGGGATGTTGTTGTATATGGTGCTTATATATTTTAAGTCATTTAATAGCTTGTATATTTTTACCATAGGAGATGTCTTGAAACCAATACAAATAATTTACTCAAACAGGAAGAAGCTCACTAAAAATATTGTTTTGAACATTGTGATAACTAGTGGATTCTCGCTGTCCAGTTGGGCAGCCAATGTTGGAGGCGAAGCTCAAAGATGATCTTTATCAGGTATTGATGCCCTATGATGTGGAACAAGATTGTGGACTTCGTGTAATTGTTAAATTAATACCAACTGATATTAAGAAAATATTCCATTAGATTGATCTAATGGGTTTAATCTACTAGAAGGGGGCTGAATTCGTGAAGTAGGGATTTAACAAGGACAAACTAATGAACGGCTATGATATCCCTAATTTAATGGAAATAGAAGTTTCACATAACCAAATCAAAGTTTAACACAGGGATTTATAAGGTTACAACCACTCAGAGCAAATCAACATTTATCATGAACCAACAATTATCTCAAAGTTAAGGTGTTTCAATGTAACTTGGAGCTTAATGATTAGCGGTCACCAATCATTTTACTTAATCCTGATTCATCACCTTTCGAAGAATTGAACAATGACATGTGGCGTTTCAAAATAAAGGGCTTAAAATATATTCTAAAATTTATATTTACGAAAATAAAGGCAAAAAGAATATAAATATATATTTTTATGTATAAAAATCATATCTTTCTAAATCTAATCTCGAAACATTCAATAAAAATCATATTCTGGCTCAAAAATTTGTATTCTTTCAGAATCTGCTGTCACAAAGATCTCAAAAAATACTAACATGAAAGATATTGGCCATCCTCTTATTTAAATAAAATCAAATGTTTCAAGGCATACCATGTTGCACCACCTAAGAAGTAGCATCCTTCATGTCATGGGGCCCATACTAATTGCCTCTTCAAACGACTCTTGATCATTGATCTTCATCTTACAGCTCATGTTCATCCACCTTTTTCTGCGTAAAAGTTCAATAGATTAACCCATTATGGAGAGAAGTTAAGAGAAGAGGAAGAAAATCAGGACAGGCGGAGGAGGACAAGGAGGAATTGGAAGAATAAACGGAGGGAGGGAGGAGGAGATGGAGGATAGATATATAGATATTTTTTAGATATACTATATACATATATATTACATATTTTTGACATTAATTTTCAAATTATCATGTTGACTACTTCATAAACTGAATATTCATGCATCACTTATAAATTTTATTTATTGAAATTATGGATATTTTATTTAACATAATTTAAGTTTTCCCATGTATAGCTACTTGACCATTCGGTCACACACTTTTGTGAGTATATTTTGCATAATTATGTTTCATATTATCTTCATTTTAGTGAAAAAGTATATTACATGCATTGATTATTTATTTACTTTATTTTGACATTTTTAGTATAAAGTTTACATGCTTTATTGAACAAATATATGATACACATTACATTATGATTGATTTTTTTATTATTTGACATTGTGACTCTAACAGAGTAAATGAACGTTGTTCCTAATCAATATTTCAAGTTCATCATGTTTGTGGGGTTGCATTGAAAAAGAATAATAGGAGTATAAAAAGGGGAACAGCCAACAAACTCAAGTGAGCAGTTTTTTCACTTAAGCAGACACGACCAGTGAGCATTTTGTACTTAAGCAGGTGCAGCACCTGGGTGACTACACTAGGGCATGATAGGCCTAAACTAATGTTCAATATTTAAATAGGACGTTATAATATTGTTTGTAAAATATTCTTAAAGAGGATCAGGTGAAAATATGAGACACTATTATTGTGGTTCCTCTGATTAGGGGCCTTGATTAGTTGTCTTCCATTGAAGAGGATGATGGGGCTCTCTTGAATGACAAGTCAGATTATGCTACAGTCACTAATACGAATTGTAGTACAATAGAGGGTAAAAGGGGTTGATGTATGTGATTTAGTCACAGCTGTTTGACCCAATATTATAAAGATCATGTTGGTTTATGTGTCTAGGTTTATACCTCATAGGGGGATGGTGAATTAGGTATCTAAAAAAATATTTTGGTTTCCTTGCTTAATTCCTAGATGTTTCTTTGCCCATCTACTGGAACAAAGGTGAAGGATTGACACAATGGTTTTTATACGGATTAAGGCTAGTACGAAGTTCAATAAAAACCTAACCCAAGTTCAAAGCTCACCTCCCCAAGCAAATGTGATTATAGATGAATATCAAATAAAGAAAGAGTTGGTGAAGACTTTGCAACTCCTCAGGATTCTTTGCCTTCTTAGATGCATGTCAATTCCACCTCTTTTTCTTCAGACCACACAGGATTTGGGTACTAGAGGCCTTGATATGGATGAACAAATCAAAACATTCCGCAGCGGAAGACTTGAATGGAATGAATGGCATCGATAAAACCATGAAATGAAGTACCTTTGCACGGATCGTATCTGTAATTTCTAGGATCCCAGAGCGAGACGAGTCGAATTGCTCAAGTGTGCAGCCTCTAGATATATCCACATAATAATCGGCATGTTGAATCTCCTCCTCGTTGACGAGCCCCGTTCAATCTCTATCATTGTCGTTACATTGTCACAATCACATCGGGAGTGGAGAGGGCTTGGGGGGAGAAGGGACAAGAAGGGTAAGGCCCCTAAATAATTCTGGCCTGGATGAATTTCATTCAAGGCATTCCCCTATTTATACTAAGTGGGTATTTTTCATAAAACCCCCAAAACTTAAGTATATCTTCCGATATCCAAAAGATCATTTGCGTGTGACCCTCTAGGCCCATGTATTAGTCTAGTTAACGACTCTAGTGGCCCAATAACCTTTATTGGCCTTCCAAATTAATTAACTATATCAACATATAGATTAACTAATGTCAGATTGATTTAACCCAATCGATAGGTCGAGTCTCCAACACGTGGGGTGCCAAGCTACACCTCGTGTACTAGAAGATACAAAGGAGTGTGTATTGACTCGCTCATGGAACTTGTTCATCATCGGTTATCGTGTATGTATAATCTGATGCCGGACGTCGTCTCAACGGCGTCCGACCGTCACCGAGGGTAGGAACTCGGTGTCGTATCACTAACTAATCGGTTCACGTCCACGACGTCAACCGATGGATATGCGGAGAACAGAAATGTCTGAATGACGATAACGAGGATGATGGTCCTACTATGGTACGTGCAATGCGCCGACAAGCTATGAGAGCCAACCCGGAGCGGGGACGGGGTCGCCAAGCTGGGTCGAACCAGCCCTCCAAGTCATCCGAGGTGGGTCGAGGGCGCGCACGCCGTCGAATGGGGTAACTCCCACTGGAATGCTCACACGCGTCGGGGCGTCCCGACTCGTACCGGACAGGTAAGACGCTCGTCTTTGTTTCGTCGTTCTCTCAATCTGTCTCACTCACCTATCTAACCCGAGCGCGGTGGAGGCAATACGAAAGAGTACTGTAAGAAATAAGGAACCGAGGATCAAGTGGAGAAGCTACCTTCGTCGCGCTGGCGAGGTGGCCTGACTCGTTGGCTCGAGGAGATCCGGCTCGGCAGCGCACCAGTCGTGCAGGATCACGGCGGTCGGTGCGACTTGCTCGGTGCAGGATCACGACCGGATCAGCGGAGTCCGGTGCGGGCTGGCTCGGCGCAGGCGAGGTCAGTGCCGGCTCCCGGCGGCCCGACGGCCGGCTCAACGGCGGGCGGGGCAGATGGGCTCGGTGCAGCCTAGCTCGGGCAGGTCGCGGAAGCAGCGGCAGCACGCGCGGAGCGTCGACGGTGGAGACGGGTGTGGCGGCGCGCGCGGCGGTGCGACAAAGCGCGGCGGCGCTGCGACGCGCAGCGGTGGCGGTGCCGCAGCGGCCGGAGCGGCTCGCGGCAGCAGTACGGCTGCGAAGTGGCAGCAGAAGCGGCGGCTTGCGCGGCGCTCGCGAGATCAGGTTCGGCGCGGCGGCGCTGCGGGTGCGACGGTCCAGCGGCGTGGCGTGAGCGGGCGACTGCGATGGCGGCAAGAGCGGCGATAGGATCGGGCTCGCGCGGCGTTCGCACGGGTCGGTTCGGCGCGGTGGCGCTGCTGGCGCGACGGCTCGCGCAGGCGGCGCTGCGGCACGGCGCGTGGCGCTGCGCGCGCGGCGGCTCGCGCAGCGGCGCGCGGCACGCAGCGGCGGTTCGCAGCGCCGGAGCGGCGGCAGGCGGCCCGCGGTGGCTCGAGCGGCGGCGGAGCGGCTGCTCGCGGAAGCAGGAGCGGCGGCGGGGCTGGCGGCTCGTGGCGGCGGGAGCGGGGCTGGTGCAACTCACCTCCTCCCTCTTCTCCCTCTCCTTCTTCCTTCCCTCTCCTCCTCCTCCTTTCTTCCTCTTCTTCTTTCTTCTCTTCTTCCTCTTCTTCTCTTCTTCTCCACGACCTGACCCTTCCTTCTCAAATTGTAATTCTTCAAATTTAGGTCAAGGTGAGGGGAAGCGCCCACCTCTTCCCCTTATATATGGGTGAAGATGGGCCCTTCCTTAAGTCCAAAAACAACAAAACAAAAAAAAAAGGAAAGGAAATAATGAAAACAGGCTTGTCAGGCCCAACATAAAAAGGGGGGGGGGGGAAGAGTTCCTCATATGGGTCCTTCCCCGCTACACGACAACACGATAAAAGCGAAAAGCTATAGAATAAAGTAACCGAAGGTGTCGGTGTGCTCCGGTGGTCGGCGTTCGCGTCATGTCGTATAACGGAATCCGGGATCCCGTGTTGCTACGGCGGCTCGTCGTGGTGGCTGGATCCGTCTCGGTGGCGAGCTGGGTAGTGACGGCTCCTCGTGTGCTGGGTCGGTGACGTCCTGCTGCTCCTCTGCTGCTGGCTCGATGACGATCGGTGGCGATGCGCCATCATAATCCCTCATCCACTTGATGCTCCTTAGATGACTTAGGTTATGGTCAACTATCAAACCCTAATCAGTCATCCAAATATGTACTGATGCATTTGGAAATGATCGAAGAACTCTTCTCTAAATGTCACTGCCTTGGCCAATGACTTCATCCCATCTTCTTCCTTGAGTTGTCACCTCTTATACCGAGGGTGGATGATCTGATTTGGATCACTCAATCATCTTCATGAACTTCTTGATGCACCCAAACTAAGTATGTGTAGAATCCCATGATTAGAGACTCGTTGGCCATAGTCAAAGTATAAATGTCCGTGCACAAGATGTCTTTGGTGTCTCTGATCTAAGGACCACTTACACAACCGTGATGTGAACCAACCTGATTGACAATTTGGTATAATAACATTCAAGGATTTGTATGGCTCAATTAAGAGAACTCTTTCCACTAAAGAGCACCTAGTATCTATCCTTAATAGTTTTGGGTTTTTCTTGTAATTCCAAATGTCCCAAGGGAGAAGGCTATAAAAGCCCCCTCCCTTGACGTAAATGTTTTAATAGAGGAAATCTTCATTTTCACCTTGACGTAAACATCTTTTAATAGTTTTTAGTTTTTCTTGTAATTCCAAACGTCTCAACAGATGCCTTCGAAAGGTTTGAGTCCAACATGGACCGCGTGGACGCCCTTGAGGGTATTAGGCGACCCTTCGTGGCCTCCGTCATGACTACCTCCCTACCAGCAACCAAGCTTTGATCTCCTCTGGCAGTGCAACAACCTACGATGATGGACGTTGCCAAGCTCCACCCTCACCCAATGGTGATCCCATCATCTGCGTGCCACTCGCGTGCCATCCACGCGTCGCCTACGCACTGCACGAGCGCCGCCTGCACACCACCCACATCCTGCCAACGCCAGGCAGCACTCCACCCGCACCACGCCCTAGCGCCGCCCGCTTACCTTCTGCCATCCCCGTGCTTACGCCTTTGCCCCATGCTTGGGACGGCCACCCGGGCCGCCACCCACAGATCTGCCCCGTGCGGTTGATCCATGCCGCCACACGTAGCTTTTCCCCGTGCCGCAATCCCAGGTCACCATATACGGCTCGGCCCTACGCCATCGCCCGCGGCACCCCCCATGGCTCTTACTTGTGCCATCACGCATAGCCTGCATTTGGGGCCGCCACCTCGTGTTGCCGGGGTAGCGTCGCTGCCCTTGTGCTGTCGGGCTCAATGCATGATCTTGCGCCATCATGCTTCCACGGTCGCCCTCTGCCCTATGTGATTGCACCACCATGGACACGCCACTGAGCTCACGGTGCTGCCATTTCACCTTTGCTATTGCCCCTGCGTTGTGAAGATGCATATTTAGTACATTAATATGATCATATTTACATGTGCATTAAATCACTCATATTTGCATGTCGTCAAGCTTAAAATGATTAAATCTATTTTTAGGATGATTTTCTGCATTTTTGGAAATTTTTCTAAATAAATATTCTAAAAGAATATAATTTTTGAGACATAATATGATTTTTCTTGAATTGTTCGACATTATATTTCAGAAGATATGAATTCTGTAAGTTGAAATACATATCTATTTGTATTTTTTGGGCTTTAATTTTATTAAATATGAACTTTAGAGATTTTGTAACCTTTATTTTATCTAGCACCATCACTTGTCTCCTTCGATTCATTGAACGTTGACGAATCATAACTATCGCTGATGATTGGCGATAGCCAATCATTTAGTCATAAATACAATCATGGCTTTGCGATTCGCGAAGCCATGATTGCATTTATGAATAATGAATTTCATAATTGAATTTCTAGCGTAGGATGACGTGGACTAATTTTATAAAAGGCCTTTTTCGCAATAAATGCGCACGTAGGCCGATGCACAAAATGGCAAAAAACCTTTTTTTTCTTTCTTTTTGGATTAACGAGGGGCAACATGGCCTCACGACGGGCCGCCATGTGTACACGTGGCACGTGTGTGCACTCGTGGCAGGCGCGTGTTCGCATCTAATTGGTGGAAAAAGAAATAATTCTGACATGGGGCGCACTGACGCAACACCACGTCAACTGTGAGAATAAGTAAATAAAACTGTTATATAATATAAATCATTCTCTTTTGTCTCTTTTATCCCCTGTAGGTACATGTGGTACCTTCAGAAAGCGCACGCACAAAAAACCAAGAGACACCAAATTTCAAGCGACTTGACAGTTTATTCAAAAATAGAAAATGAGGAAGCATTAGAGACGATGATGAGGAGAAAGAAAAATGAAGGGCTAGGATTATTCCAACTTCAAACAGCCATATCTTTTGATCTACAACTCCAATTGAGCTGACATTTTCAGCACTGCTCCGTCTTCCCCTCCTCTTTGCATCCATACCCTCTGATCTATAAATAGAGGTCTAGATCACTGTGAAATTCATCTTGAGCTTGTGTGGACTGATTGAAAGATAGTGAGATCCATCAAGTGTGTTCTTGGTGTCTTATGTGTGTGGGGAGAAGATGGGGGGCTTACTGGCACTTGCAAATTGATGTGATCTTGGTAGAACGTAAGGATCTAAGGTAAGCATCATCACCTTATGTTGCTCTTTTTCGGACACCATCATAAGCTTAATTAGGATTTATCATTCTTTTTTCACTATTCTTTCACTCCTTAACTCAACTCCTATCTCATCTATATCTTTTCTATCAAACCGTTCCTACATTCGGTCACTATCATATTCTTCGCATTCTCTATCTCATCCGCATATCGTTATGCATAATTCTTCGCATTTTTCTTGAATTATAACTATGTACACCATAGAACTTGATATCACCATCTTGCCTACGCTACTCTAGTATTTTTCTTTTATCGTATCGTTAATCACTATAGTAAGAATTAAATCCTTAATCAGCATTCCTTGTGGAGACGATCTGTACTCATCACTAAATAAATATGCTTAAGTAAGTACAGTTAAATATATTTTATTGAATAACCTCAATTACCAACGATGAATTAAAACCCCTAAATTTGAGATTATCATAGGCTCTCACCGCCGCTACCACCGCTGCTCCGCGATAGCATTGCAGTGCCCTATCGCCACCACCACACGGCGCGTCTCTGCATCTACTGCCATCATCCCACTCAACCGCCCCGCCCCCCCCAAATGTTTGAGATAATGTCTCACCGATTCTGTCACCCTCTTCCGCAACCTGGAATCAGTTTTGCATGCCATTGGATTACCAACACTCACACATCATGCTCATCCACATAACTTGTCGGAGTCGAGTTCTTGAAGAGAGGGATAATTGGTGGAGAACAACAGGGAAAGCGGCCCACCAACATAACGAGATAGAATATAACAGACCTTAGATTTCCTTTTCTTTTCTATGAATAGTTTTGGGTTTTTTTGTAATTCCAAATGTTCGAAGGGAGAAGGCTATAAAATCCCCCTCCCTCAACGTTAACATGGGTGGAATTTTAATTGAGAAAATCTTCAGTTTCACTATGTGGGCTTCACCGCCGCCGCCGCCGCTGCCACCGCCACCACCACCGTGTTGCCGTACGTCGCTACTCCCTGACCAAGCTCTCCTATTCTCATTTGCAAAGAGCCGAAGCTGTCGTCGGCGTCATTTTCAATGTCTGAAATCTGTCGCCTTTGTCTTCACAGTTTCCACCACCATCCCACCCCCATACTACATCAGAATCTCTCTCGATAATGATCCCAAGAGGACCAACAAGAGAAATTTCCATGGAGTGGGAGTGTCCAAATAGTGATCAGGAGAGGTCCCTATGGCAATAGCCATACCCTGCGGTAAAGCCTCTAAAGGGAGACCATGCTGCTCCCATAGAAGTTGCATGTTCCCTTTTAACAACTATGCCACAATCAATTCTCTTCGTTATTCTTTAACCAACAGTAAATGTTGGATTGTCTTCTTGTGTTTTTTATGATTGCCTTGTAGTTAAAACAAAAAAAATAAAAGAAAAAATAAAAAAGAAGAGAGGCGAGGAATTTTCATGTTCATTATTCTCTAAAATCATCTTATATCTCCATAGTTCCATATCTTCCATCACTAATATCTGTTTCCCTTCTTCTTTCTGACATTCACCATCATCTCTTCCATCGCTTTCATTTCATACATACATATCATCATGCTTCCTTTATCCTTGTATGTATTTGAGAGTACAATTATCAGAGATGGGTCTAATATCTTATGAATAGGCATCAAATCGACCACTTATGCCATTTCATCATGTGTTTATCCACATGTTCACCCATATACTTGACCATCCCCACCACTTTCTTGTCACCTTGTACCATCACCACATCACTCACCTTCGTGCACCCTTTCTATGTTTTTCTTTCATCCCACTTTTTTTTTAGGAGGGAGATGAGGCAAAGATACCCTAATACACTAAATAGGTGCCAAAAATGATACAAAGTTGAGCGATGACTACATCGAGTGGGGAAGGATTAGTCTCACCAATGTGCGGTGAGAACCGTTCATGCCTGTAGCATTCAACCCTTCCTCACTCACCGCACCGAGCTCTTCCCTCATGCTCCAAGAGGTTGACCTAGGTAATGGAGTCCAACTCTCATGGGGCTGAATCACCCAAAAAAAGGCAATCAATAGTTAACTATGCATGTTGACCTTCAAGGTGAGAAGGTGAAACGTACATCTAAGTAAAACTATGGGAGAATGCTAAGGGACTAGCATTGAGTAAAGTAGGGGGTGTTTTATACACATGAAATTATCATTGTATACATGCATTTAAATACTATTTTAATGTGATAATTTATTATCAATACTTGCCTTTGTGTCTATCTTAACATGAAATACCGCATTTACACAAATTCCCCCTTATAATCCTCTCAAGCATTATTATTTGCATTTATGCATCATGCTTGTGCATCATTATGTCCATATTCTATGAGACTTTTTCCACTTGACTTCTCTGAAGTCAAGTGGCTCCCCTCTTACCCTTTTATGAGTCTTTGGATACAAGGTTACAGGTAAGAGAATATAACGTGAAGGGAATTGATTTGTCAAAGGCCAATGGCCACTATAGTGACCCTCCGAGTACCCCCATCACGTGCATCGTAATCAGACAGTCCAGAGAGAGGCTGTCTAAGTTTGGGCTAAACCCTTATTAAGGGGAAGGGGATCTCCATTGTCATTTGCTTTATTTCTCCTCTTAGTAGTGAACTACCAAAAGGATCTAGAGAAGATCAAGGCTCGTTCCAGCATTGTTGGATGCTCAAGAGCATCGCGAAGGACTAGTCAGGAGAGGACACCATCAACTCGAGCTACCCACCACCTAATCCAGGACCAACACCACCATAGGGTTTATGAGAGAGCTCATGCATCATTATTCTTGTCAAAAATTCTTCATTGGTAGAGTAGATTGATTTGGTTGTTTTCACTTTAGTTTTCTTATTAGACAAGTTTTCTAATTGAGTCTTGGTTCCTTTCTCTGAGTTGTTCTCTTCAAGCATTTATTTATATCACAAAGAAAAATAAATTCCACGTCCGAATTTCCTTCTCTCATTCTCAAATAAATCAATAGGTTGGACTCCTTATTGGTAGATAATCCTGATTTAAATTAAATCCAATCTTATTCTCATGCCTGCTGAAGTTTGATCCTTAGCCATATACCAAGTGAGGTTAAATAAATTTTATTACAGGAATTTGATGCATAACAATGATCTTTAACAATCTCAATCCACTCCCATAGGAGTTATGTGTTCTTCGTTAGTAACTATGCCATAGTCAACCACACTCAATGGGTAAAATGGGGTGGCGGACTAGGGGTGTCCCATCGAGCCACATATCATACCATGCACTTTTGTGCCTTGGTCGACGTGCGAACGGATCACATTGGATATCGCTAGCCAATGTCACTGCCAAATCTGCCACCTTTTAGGACCCTTGATATCACACTCTCTATGAGCTCACTCGCCGTACTTGGCCGAGATGAAGCTCCCCATCGGGAAGCTTGTGGTACGCATATGCCACACAAGCTTCTTATGAAGCATGTCTTAGACGTCCTAAGGGCTTTTGATCCCTGGACCCCCCTCATCCTTCGGCCGACATACTTTCTTACAAGAAGCTCAATGGTGTCTATGCCCTCTCTCAAGGTGGGCCGACCAGAGGAAACACGCGCATAGCCATGCCACAGAGCAAAGAACTGTGAGTGATAACGAGTGTACAACTACGGTACGCAACATGATGCTCATAAGGACTTGTTGAATAAGCTGGTTGTGCCCACCAGGGGGTAGGAAATGAAATTTCCATCCATCTAGTTTTTTTCTCAGCTTGGCCAACAATGCATCAAAATAATGTTGTTGTGAGGGGCCGAGAAAGATGGGGCATCCAAGATAGTCTAAAGGAAGGCATCCATGTGAGAATCATCTACAGTGTTGGATAATCTATGAGTGCTTTTCGGTGGTGGAGGGGCCGACCATAAAGCTACTCTTTGAGACATTGACGAGTTGACCAGACGCTCGCTCGTACGTGGTGAGCAGATTCATAAGCTCCTTAATGGATTTTTCAGATCCATTGAGGAAAAGAATCACATCAACTGCAGATAGAGAATGTGAGATGATTGGGCAACGCCTTTTCAAAAAATATGGTTGGATGATTCCCCGGGCAATTAATCATGTGAGGGATTAGATAAAGGCCTCCTCCATCAATATGAAAAGGATGGGTGAAATAGGGTCACCTTGCCATAGACCTCGCATGGCAGTGAAGAAATTAGTGAAGTTTCTATCCCTTAAGAGAGATAAGTGATTCTCTCAAATACAAGCATCTACTAGAGCAATGAATGCAATGGTGAAACCAAAGCATCGAGCACAATGGTCAGGAAATTCCACTCGACTCTATTAAAAGACTTCTCGATATCAAGTTAGATGATGACGTTTGAACCCAGAATATGATTGTTTAGTGATTGTGTTAACTCATGAACTAGCATGATAGTGTCATGGATGTGTCAACCCTTGACAAAACCACATTTTTCAGGCAAGATGAGTCTATCAAGGAAGATCCCTAGTTGATTTGAAATGATTTTGGATGCAACTTTGTAGCATAAATTACAACTAATAGGGCAAAAGTCTCAAAAGGAAATTGGATTATCCACTTTTAGGATAGGTTCCAAAAAGTGGATTTTCCGCTTCGAGGTAAGACTTTACGTGTAAAGATCTCCTTGATAGCTTGCACCAAGTCTGTACCTACTATATCCCAACAAACAATGCAGAACTCCGCAGAAAAACCATCCAGCCCCGGGGCCTTGTTCTTGTCCAAGGAGATGACCACCTCCTTGATCTCTGCACGCGTAAGAAGGGTCATAAGTATGGCAGTTTCATGGTCGATCACCAAGTGTGGGATGGAGTCGAGTAGATCCTCACTTACCTCAATAGGCTGTGAGATAAGAAGGGATCTAAAGTACGTGACTTGAGCGGTAGCTAACTGGTTTGGGTCCTGATTATGCTCCCTAATAATGTGGTATAATTAGGTCGGGCTCTATGGAAAATCAAGGTGTGAAAGAAACGTGTGTTTATGTCTCCATCTCACAGCCATTGGATACGTAATTTTTGGAGATAGAATAGCTCTTGTCATTGCATGGCATCCTCAAATTGTTCATTAAGTCTAAACTTGCGCTCCTCAACTACATTCGTCCACGCTTCCTATAGTTGTCGCTCAATGGTTGCTAGCTCCATCTTGAGTGCGTCGACCAGTGCATGTACGTCCCTGAATACATGTCTACTCTAGCATTTGAAATGGAGTTTGAGATTCCTCAGTCTATAACTGAAGTTCTCTATAGGTGTTGTAGAAATCGCTTTGTGCCAATGTTGATGCACAAAGCTATGAAAAGCTTCATGTTCGAGCCACATAGCCTAGTAGCACAAAGGAGACTAACAAATGAGAGCACACATGTTAGGGAGAAGTAGGAATGGTGATCAGAATAATATCACAGTAAAAGCTTGATACTAATAATGTAGTGCATCAGGGCAGTGTTATTTGTGAAACAACGGTCAAGCCACTCATACATACCCGTATCTACCTGGCACCCATTCCACCATGTCCACATCTCTCCTATAATATGTGGCTCCACAAGTGAAGCCTGTTAGATGAAGTCACTGAACGCTTGCATGGACCTCGACCTCGATGGTCGGCTGCCCTAACGTTCACTGACTTCTCGGATGCAGTTGAAATCCCCATCTATAGACCAAGGGAGATCTATGAGCCGAGCGAAGTCATGAATATGATCTAGAAGTTCCCCCCATAGGATCTCATGCACTAGGAGTCTATGGGACACACACTAGTGTGATCATGTAAGGTTGTAGGGAAGGCGTTACTATGAAGGTAACCCACTAAGTCCCTTCGGCAAGAAATTCTAACGAATTGTCTCTCGTCCAAAATAACCAGAGGCAATTTTGTTAGATGACAATACACATGATCCATTTCAAGTTTCCTCATGATGGATTGGGTATTATCCGATGTAGTCATCGGCTCAATAAGCCCAACTATGCCTAGTTTATGCTTTTTGATGAGATGAGAAGATGGGTAAGAGGATTGCCAATTCCTCTACAGGTCCAAATAGAACTCAGAATCAGAAAACTATTGGCTTGTGTGGCGCACCCACAATCGGGTGTTACACACCCGACAGATATGAGGGATATCCGAGTGATGATCGGCAAGAGGTGTGTCAGTATCTAAGTCCTCAGATATGGATGCATCATCCTCCCTCATAAGTGGAACCAAATCCACTAATATCCCCGCAAGTATCATCACTAGGTAGAGAAGCTTGATGTTTGGTCATGCATTCTTCCCTAGCAAATGGTATATGAGATGGGTGAACTATAGGCAATTATTGGGGTGAGTTTGGTGGGTGGGGGAGAGGGGTGGGTGTTGGGTGGCTAAGGGGTGTGGTGGGGGATGGGAGAGGGATGGGTGCTGGGTGGTGAGAGGGTGTCGAGTGGCGTGTGGGGGGGGAGTTAAGGGGCATCAGGTGTTGAGGTAGGGGCATAGGGGATAAGGATAGGAAAGGGACGTAGAAGTGGATGAATGGGGAAATCGGCTAGGGCTGGGGGTTGCCAAGGACAGGTAGGAGTAGAGGTAGGGAGAGATGGAGAAGATGACGGGCTGGCAACAGGTGGTGATGGGGTCCGAGAGGTGGAAGGTTGGCTTGAAGTGTATCTAGTGGCTGGAGGGCATGCCTGTTTGGCAACCTTGATGCTTTCGAGAGCATCAATCCAATCTAGGGATTCCAAGAGAGAAAACACATTCAAGGTTGATGCGCTAGACATGGAATCTTTGCCCTTACCCGATGGTGCCACCTTAGGGGAAGTGTTGGGAGGCTTGGCAATGCCCTTCTTCCCCCACTACGAAGCTATAGATGTAGTCTTAGCAAGGGCAGGGCCTGAGCTTAGGTGAGCAGCGCACTCAACTCTCCCTGCTATGTAGGGATGGACTGTGTAGTAGGAGCCGGTCTAGGGGTAGGGCTATGCCCTTGGGTGGTGGGATTTGCCTTCACGATGTAGTCATTATAGAGCACGGGAGGAAGAATTTGTACTAAAGTTGGCAAGGATGTTTGCAGCGCTTTTTGGCAACATGTGTGGATAGTGTGACCAATAAGAGTGCATTGTGTGTAGAAATGGAGTATATTCTCATACACTATTGAATGATGAATCAGCTCATCACCATTTCTAATGAGTAGCATATGCAGAATGGGTCCTAGTAGGTCAATCTCAACTAGCACCCACACATCTCTGGGATGATTGGACAGGTGTACATCTTTTTAAGACATAGAAATGTTCCCATAGCACTGGCCAATGATTTGAGGGCACTTGGAATGAAGATATGGGGTCGGAGTCCAGGGAATCCGATCCATATGAGTACCGAGTAAGGATATTGATATCTTGTGCTGCTCATCTACTCTGCCATCCATCGAAAGACATGCATAATGGAGTGAATAATCATCCATGTGCTATGGCTCCAAGCCTTTATGGAATCTTCTTCTAGCTAGAAGCAAATAAAGACACTCCTATGATTGTGAAGCTCCAATGACAACATGGCCGAGGAAATTCCTTGGGGCTAAGTATGTTTGCGCTATGTGATCTATGAGGGGATGCTTTGCAGAAAATCTCCCTACCAAATTGAAGGCAAATGGTGTTGCCATTCGTAAGACCTCCTCTTTGGAGAATGTGACTAATCACAGTCCCTCCGATTTGGTATAACCATGCGTCGGAATCGTGTCATCGTATAGAGGCACGAGTGTCTTATTTGAGAGTTGTTGTAAAGGAGCCGTCTTTGAAGGGCCAGCAGCTCTAGCTGCCTACATCATCTGTGGGCCAGTCCGTTTGTTTGCCTGGTCTGTTCGGGCTCAACCAGGTCGGCCATGCATGCCCTGGCTGTCTAGCCTGTTCTGGCTCAATCTGGACGTCCCGCTCAGGTCCGATCTGCCCAGCCCATCTGACCTTTTTGGGCCCCGTTTTCCCGGCCTGTGCGGGCATGGGCTTGGCGGCCTGTTCGGGCTCTACTTGCCTGCCCCAAGTGGGAGCAGGCTGTTTGTCCCATTTGGACGTGGTCTGCCTGTCATGTTTGAACGCATGCTGTCTTTCCCATTCGGGCGTGAACCTGATCGAGTTTACAGATAAAGGTTCAGGCGAGTCGACCCTATCTTCCCCATCACACTCAACCAGGTCGACCTATCTCTCTTTAATTCTAAATATATCTCAATATTTCTCTCTATCTATTATCCCTTTTATTTGTCTCTTTAGTGTCTCTAATGATAAGTTTCCTTGTATAACTCTCTTTATCTAACTAGCCTTTTCCATTATTTTTTTTCTCTCTCTTCCTCACACCCTCTTCCACTCTTTGCAATTTTTCTAGGGTTCTGCTCTCCTTTCCTTGCGCTAGATCTCTCCCCTTTCTCATCTCAAATTTTCCTCATTCGAACTATTGATATTCCTCATTTTTCCCCCTCTCTCTTTCTCTTTATACCTGTCATTCTCTCTCCTCTCTTCTCTATCTTCCTCTTGATTTCTCTCCCCCCCCCCAATTTTTCCTTTTCCCTCTCGCTTTGTTTGCTTACTTCTCTCTCCAGCTCTCCCTTTCTCTCTTTCCCTTTTCCGTCCAGCTTTCTTTCTCTCTTTCCCATTTCTAGCTCTCTCTTTCCCATTTCCATCCAGCTCTCTCTCTATGTCTCTCTCTCTATCTCTCTCTCAACACTCTTGTCCAGCTCTCTCTCTCATTCCCTCCAGCTCTCTCTCTCCTGATATATTTTCTCTCTCCCAATCTGTTTTCTCTCTTTCCTGCACTTTCTCCTCTACAATCTCTCCTGATTTCTCTTCTCTTCGAGCTCTCTCTCTCTCTCCCTCTTTCTACTCTACTCTATCTCTTTCATTTGCTCTCTCCTCGATGACCTCACATCTGATATGTCCTTCCCTTCTCTCATCCTCATTTTTCTTAATTCTCCTTTCTTCTCTATTCTGTTTTTGTTATTATTCTCCTTCATATCTGAAACTCCATTCTTCTAATTTATCTTAAATATATCTCAATATTTCTCTCTATCTATTATCCCTTTTATTTGTCTCTTTAGTGTCTCTAATGATAAGTTTCCTTGTATAACTCTCTTTATCTAACTAGCCTTTTCCATTATTATTTTTTTCTCTCTTCCTCACACCCTCTTCCACTCTTTGCAATTTTTCTAGGGTTCTGCTCTCCTTTCCTTGCTCTAGATCTCTCCCCTTTCTCATCTCAAATTTTCCTCATTCGAACTATTGATATTCCTCATTTTTTCCCCTCTCTCTTTCTCTTTATACCTGTCATTCTCTCTCATCTCTTCTCTATCTTCCTCTTGATTTCTCTCCCCCAATTTTTCCTTTTCCCTCTCGCTTTGTTTGCTTACTTCTCTCTCCAGCTCTCCCTTTCTCTCTTTCCCTTTTTCGTCCAGCTTTCTTTCTCTCTTTCCCATTTCTAGCTCTCTCTTTCCCATTTCCATCCAGCTCTCTCTCTCTCTATGTCTCTCTCTCTATCTCTCTCTCTCAACACTCTTGTCCAGCTCTCTCTCTCTACAATTTCATCCAGCTCTCTCTCTCTCCTGATATATTTTTCTCTCTCTCCCAATCTGTTTTTCTCTCTTTCCCTGCACTTTCTCCTCTATGATTTCTCTTCTCTTTCGAGCTCTCTCTCTCTCTCTCCCTCTTTCTACTCTACTCTATCTCTTTCATTTGCTCTCTCCTCGATGACCTCACATCTGATATGTCCTTCCCTTCTCTCATCCTCATTTTTCTTAATTCTCCCTTTCTTCTCTATTCTGTTTTTTGTTATTATTCTCCTTCATATCTGAAACTCCATTCTTCTAATTTATCTTACTATTGTTTCTCATCTCTAAAACCTCTCTTTTGTATCTATTTTCTGGTATTCTTATTACTCTTATTTTTCTGTACTATCTCTCGTCTCCCTAAAATTTTTATTCTTATTACTATTCTTCTTCTGAAATCTCTCTTCTTGTGTTTAGTCCAATCTCTTCTTCTCCCCAAGGATGTGTAATTGAGTGGCTGCTATTCTTCCTCGGAATGTTGGTGATTGAGCTCTCCATCCTTTGCTCTTGAATTGTGGACTCCAGTCACCCTTCACATGTGTAAGATTATGGGAACTTTCTTTGTATATTGAGTGTTTGTTATGAAAGATCAACTTTGAAAAGATATTTATTAATTGAAGCATATTTTTGTTTTATTATCTTTGAGAAATCATCTCTGTATCTCTATCCTCAATTTACACCACTTTGTCTCAATTTTTCTCTTCTATTTTTTAATTTATCTATCTTCTCACATTAGTTGATATTATCACGCCCTAAAATCTCTGAGGACCGACCTTGAAACCTAAACAAACTGAATTCCTATCACAATCTATAGTTTTCTAGTTATAAATGGTAAATTTGTGGGTTCAAACACATGACTTTGAGCCTATAAGTCAACAGATAAGAGGGGATGTTGAAGTACATCAGGAAACTGCCCTGATCTTAATAGAGTCTACAAGTCTAAGGTTAGTATATTTCCTAACATATGTTTTCTCAGACACATACATTAACTAGATCAATACCACTTTTCTCCTCATTATCCACCATGATCCATCACTTTCAATCACCTGCATTGTGTACCATCTACATCATCACAATCCCTTCTCATGTTCTCTCCCCCATTTTAATCATTATTAACAATAATTAGAATGCAATTTTTAGTAATAACTTCATGTATTTTATATGCCTATTTTCATTCAAATGATCTTAAACCCATGCTTTTAATAGTTAAAATCATTTATTTCATTTTTAGAATGAATTTCGAATTTTTCTTGTTTTATGTTATTTTAACATAATGTTGTATCATTATTTTGATTTAAATAATTTATTGGGTTTATTATATTTTAAAAACAAGCTTCTAATTTTTCTGGATTTTCTGATGTTTTATGAAATTCTGTGAAGTTAAATTCTTAAAAAAATAAATTTTATAATATAGAAAATATAAATTAGAATTTATTTAAATCTTTTTAATAAATTAATTTACATTTTCTACTCCTTAAAATGTGCGCCACTTTGGCAAGTCATCATACAATTCAGAGGAGACACAAAATTAGAGGAGAGAGAAAATATAGACTACTCCAAGTTGAAATGACTAAATGTAATGATCCAGAATGACTTTCGGGCTGAACATTTTTAGGGTAGTTCCACCTTTCATCCCTATATCAATCCACTATCTTGGGGATTATAAATATAGTGTGCACATCCTTGTAAAAAAAGTACCCTTGGACTTTGTTCCTAATACGATTAGCAGATTGACTCACTCCTTCCAAATCTCATTTTGGATCCATTCTTATACTTGAAGAGTGAAAGGTTAAAGGAATGATGTTCAAACCAAGACACATAAAGAAAAAGCACCACTCCACCCATTGGGCGCGTTAAGACGAGGTTAGTGTGATCTTTGTTTTTTTCCCACTCACATTTTCATCATTTTCCCTAGGTTATCATCACCAATAGCCTAGGTTTCCACTGTCATGCATTCCACCTCCAACTCCATCAATCGAGGTGCATATCTGCTTCCATCTCCCCACATTAGCAACGGTAAAGTAATCATCACTTGCCCCTGTTCCGTCATGCATCGGTGCCTATCTGCCATCATCTCTATTGCAACCAGCGCGGTATCCCTTTCATCCGCTCCACTCACATTCATCTCCATCAACCACCCCATGGCAGTAGGAAAGTACAGGAAAAGGTATTTTAATTAGAAAAACTATTTTTCTATTATAAATTTCTATAAAATTTCCCAAAATTAGGTTAAATATAATTAATTTTTTCTGACTTTCCTAGAATTATTTTAAATTAGTTTTTACTAGTTTCATTTCATTAAATTAGATTTGTCTCCTAAAATAAATATAAAAAATTAAAATCAAAGGTAACATTCATTTAATCAATATTTGCTCTATTTGGATTCAACCCTTAGCCACTCTATGCTCTTAAGAAAATTATAAATATTATTGTATAAACCAGAACCCTTAAACAATATATTTAACCTTAATTTATGGTTCAATAATCATAAACCCTAAACATCTATCTTCCTCCAGCTCCCTTCTCACTCACCTCCTACATCCAATATCTTAACCTTGCATCTTACTCCCTCATTTATACTCTTCCAATTCACATCATCTTACATACACCTTTTTTCACCTGCCGTCATAACCTAGTTAAACAATAAGTACATCTCATCTCATCTCACCACTTTCATCACATCCTTAGTTCTTACCTTATATGAATCCCTTCTCATCCGATCGAAATCACCATTTTGAGACAATTAAAACTCTATGATCCATTACTTGTGGAGATAAATCCTACTCATTCACTAGCCAGAATTATTATTACTATTCGTTTATAAATTTTAGTTATTAAAATCCAATCAACAATGACATAATTTCAACTCCAATTGGACTTTATCACTCATCATACGAGAGACAACTAGATAATGATATTCTTTCAAGCTATTTTGATATCCTTCTTAAATATCCTTTAAATAAGAATATTTAGAACACATGTTTAAAGGCTGGCGATTACTGTACTGTGATCCAATCATAATTCAGTTAGTCATTTCAAGTATTCATGGACTGCATTTAAAAGCATCACACATGCATCATAGTGAAATCATGTATTAT
Source organism: Wolffia australiana (assembly GCF_029677425.1). Lineage (NCBI taxonomy): Eukaryota > Viridiplantae > Streptophyta > Magnoliopsida > Alismatales > Araceae > Wolffia > Wolffia australiana. The sequence goes on along the minus strand of NC_135840.1, from coordinate 19,817,250 downwards.
TTGATATTGATGTACATGTGGAATGTGGAATAATCTTAGGCCAAAAGACTTATAGCGAGGAAAAATGACTCATGGCTAATTTGCTCAATTTTTTTCTGAGGTATGACCCTAATTGATGAATGTATGTATTTACATTAAAGAAATAATGCACATATTTTAAGAATGTTTCTCTATCATTTAAAGTTCCAACCATCTTATAGTACACTTATGATATGATCACTTAATATGTGTGCATACCATCATAGGTTTTTGCTTTTCATTTAAAAAGACATTTCATAATCAAATATGACTGAAAATAAAGATATTTATTTCATTTCTATTTCATCCACTACATTGCCATTCATCTCAAACATATTCTACATTTTATTATCAAACTCTTGCATTAACATCCACATCATGAGCCTTAGTTTTGTTGACTTTTCATAAGAAAAAATTTTAAGGCATAAATATCGCAAAAATTATTCCTTTTATCACTATTAAATAGAAGCAAATTATTATATTTTTATTGGCAAAAAACACGGTGCCGGGTATGGCCAACCCTAAGGTCGTGCCCGTAGACTAATCCACCCGTGCCCTAGATGCCACTCAGGGGTGTTTATTTATTAAATGTAGTGTTTATCAGAGTCGATAAATAGGAGCAAGCGTACATGTCCCAATTACACACAGACTCTACTCGCCCATGCCCATGGTGCAGGAAAGGAAAAAGGTACATGAGTGATAGCTAGTAAAGGCCATGAGAAGAGCACTCGTACCAGCAAGAGTATATGAAGCCCTCATAGAGGGTGCAATGCTTGGAGTGTGCACAGTCCACCCTGACGGCGTCGGCAAGTGTCAATGTTTACGTGCGTGGCCGGTCAGACTATCAAGCGAGAGGGTGAGCTCCCCCGCCTCCAACGCTCCATGCAATCTGCGAGTCCCGTGGGCCCTCCTTCGACAATGTGCGATGCGTAGGAAGAGCCTACAAGCCGACGCACTAAACACGATAGCATCCATGAGCTGCCTGAGGGATTTCCTTGCCAAGAGAGAAAAAGAGAGGAGGGAGTTTTTGTGCATACCACGTGGTTGACTAGGGCATCCACCGTCTGGTTGCCCTCACGTAGCTGGTGATCAACACAAGTCAAGCGAAGGCGGCACCGCATGATATCCTGCCATATGCACTACAGCTTCCACTAGGAGCATAAACCTGCTCAAAGCGTGTCAACTAACACATGTGAGTATGATTCTACGAAAATATTGTGAAGGTTTCATTCCTCGCAGAGGAGCAAACCATCACATATTGCCATAGCCTCGACTGCCATGTTAGTTTGGAAACCATAAAAGGACGAGAAGGCAAAGAGAATACTCCTTGTGTGATCACAGAGGATAATGCCCCCTCCAGCTAGTCCCGGGTTCCCTTTGGCCACACCATCCACATTCAACTTGAGGATGCCAATTGGCGGAGAGTACCAATGGACAAGTTGTAGCCGAATGGTGATGGGGGCAAGGGTCACTGTAATGCCCCAAGTGCGAAGGAGAACATATGTGAAGGCTGAGCTGCAAGCGTGAGGAAGTATGAGATGGTGGGTGTGTCATATCCATTGCTGAACTCGTTGCATGAAATCTGGTGCTCACATTGGGGTCCCTACAAAATGATACGAATTTCGTCCTTTCCAGATCTTTCATAGTAAGTTGGTGAGAGGAAAATCTTGCCAAAACACTCTAACGGTGTTAAAATAGAAATGGTACATAGTAGTGGGCACCAATGATGTGTAATTTGGCGCCAATAGTTTAGGGATGTCTCACTATGGAAGAAATGATGCTTCATAGTCTTAGCCTGGGAAGATGAGGGGCAACAATGGCAACGAGAACTCAAGGAGTGACCGATACGAGTCACTCGATCATCAGTTGGGAAGCCACAATGCATAAGTCTCTAAAGGAAGGAGACGTGAGTGATGATTGCCAGATGTCAGATGCAACGACCCCAATACTAGGTGCGGGATTTTTCACAGAAATGCTCCTAAGAAGATCGGGTGAGATGTGTTGCTCGTGAGCAGGTGTGCCATGGTCAATCGAAGGCGATGAGGCTCAAAGTGTGGATGACAGTCTACAAGTGTGTAAGCTACCCATGTATCTTACCATGCGCTAATCTTGCCTCGATCCACATGCCAACATGTGACCTTGGTTATTGCTAGCCAATGTCGTTGCCAAATCTGCCATCTGCGATGGCCCTGGATATCCATCTCTCTACGAGCCCATTTGTCATACCTGGCTGAGATGAAACTCTGCAATGGGGAGTGCCTGGTACGCATATGACCACACGAGCTTCTTTTGAAGCATGTCTTGAACGTCTTGAAGGCATTTGATCCCTAGACCCCCTCGTCCATCGGCCGACAAGCTTTCTCCTAAGAAACCTAGTGGTGGTGACTCTCTCCCTCGAGGTGACCGCACCATAAAAAACGTGTGCACCGTCGCTCTACCGAGTGGCGGACTACGAGCAATAGTGAGTAGACCGCGATGGTATGCATTGGGATGCTCATGAGGACATGTTGAATAAGCAGGATGTGTCCCCTAGGGGATAGAAAATGAAGTTTCCATCCATCTAGTTTCTTTCTCAACTTGGCCAGAAAAGCGTCAAAATAATGATGCCTAGTAGTCCGAAAAACATAGGGCATCCGAGATAGTTGAAAGGGAGGTATCCTCGTGAGTACCCGATATAGTGTTGAACAATCAGATAGCGCTTTAGAGTGGTGGACAGACTGACCATAAAGCTGCTCTTTCGGGCATTGAGTGTTGGCTAGAATCCCCCTCGTGCGCAGTGAAGACACTCATGAGTTCCTTAATGGATTTTTTAGATCCATTGAGGAAAAGGATGGTATCATCAGCAAATAGAGAGTGCGAGAGGATCGGGCATCCCCTTTTCATAAAATATGGTTGGATGAGGCCACGAGTGATTGCTCGTGTGAGCAAACGACTAAAGACCTCTTCCATCAATATAAAAAGGGTGGGTGAGATGGGATCACGTTGTCGTAGACCTCTCATGGCCGTAAAAAATCTGGTGGAGTTTCCGTCCACTATAAGGGAGAAATAATTCTCTCTAATGCAGGCATCCACAAGAGCGATGACTGCATCGGTGAACCCAAAGTGACGTAACGCTTTGGTAAGGAAACTCCACATGACTCAATCAAAAGCCTTCTCCATATCTAGTTTGATGATGACATTCGAGCCCCAAATATGAGTGTCTAGTGATTGGGCTAACTCGTGAACAAGCATGATATTGTCATAGATCTATCAACCCTTGACAAAACTGCAATGTTCAGGTGACATAAGTCTATCAAGGAAGGTCTTAAATCAATTTGTAATGATCATGGATGCAACTTTATAGTATACATTACAAAGATTAATAGGGTGAAAGTCTCTAAAAGAAGTTGTAGTGTCCACTTATGGAATAAATGCCAAAAAAATAGATGTCCAACTTCTAGGTAGGACTTTACGCGTAAAGATCTCCTTGATTGCAAGCACCAAGTCTGTGCCTACTATATCCCAACATGCTATGTAGAACTACGTAGAAAACCCATCCGGTCCCAGGGGCTTTGTTCCGACAAAGGGAGAATACTACCTCCTTAATCTCTGCTCGATAAGGGAGGATGGTAAGTAGGGCATTTTTCTGGTCGGTCACCAAGTGGGGGATGTAATCTAGTAAATCGTCACTCACAGTAGTCGGCTGTGAAGCAAGGAGTGTACTATAGTATGCGACACTAGCTGTTGTTAGCTGGGTGAGGTCCTGATTATGCATCCTAATAGGGTCGCATAGTTAGGATGAGCTCTGTGATGAATCAAAGCATGAAAGAAACGGTGTTTCTATCGCCATCTCGCATCCATCGGATATGCAATTTTTTGATGTAGAAAATCTCATGTCGTCATATGGCATCCTCAAGCTGTTCACTAAGCATAAGCTTACGCTCCCCCGCTTTGTCAGTCCAAGCATCTTGTAGATGCGGCTTGATAGCTGCCAGCTCTGCCTTGAGCTCTTCAACCGGTGCATGCACATCCCCAAATACATGTTTATTCTACCATTTTAGGTGGAACTTGAGGTTCCTCAATTTTTAACTAAGGTTCTCCATGGGTGACGTAGAGATCATGCCATGCCAGTGGTGACGTACAAAGCTTTGAAAAGCTTCATGCTCAAGTCACATAGCTTGGAATCTGATCCAACATGAATACCCCAGTCCGAGAGGAGAATCGGTGAACGATCAGAGTGATATCGCAATAAAAGATCGATAATAATATTGCACTTCAGTAGTGCAAGGGCTAGTGAAGCCTGATGAAAAAAGTTGTTGTACGCTTGCATGGATCTCGACCTAGACAGCTGACCTCCCAAGCGTTCACTGACTGGTCATACGCAGTTGGGATCCCCCGCTATAAACTAGGGGAGATCAACAAGACAAGGATGGGTGTATATGCTGGACAAGTTCCTCACATAGGGCCTCTCGCTCGAGGTATCTATGCGATGCATAGACTACCGTGAGTGTAATAGGCACCGAAGAGGGTTGAAAGGCAAAGGTGACATACTGGGTCCCTTTGTCAAAGAGCTCCAACGAATAGTCTCAGGTCCAAAATAGCCAGAGCTTTTTGAGGAGTGGCAGTGGACGTGATCCATTTTGAGTTTCGCCATAATGGAGTGTATGCTGTCCAGGGTAGTCATCGATTCAATAAGCCCAAGTATTCCTAATTTGTGCTTATTTATGAGTGATAGGAGGTGAGACTAGGTAAGAAGGTTGCCTATCCCTCGACAATTCCAAATGAGACTTTGAATCATAAAACTATTGACTCGCGTGACGCACTCGCGATTAAGTGTTACATATGCGACAAGTGTGAGGTGTATTTGAGTGCTGCCCAAGAGGTGGTGGGGTGTCCGTATCTAAGTCCTCAGATATGGAGGCATCATCCTCATCCTCGCCCGTGGAAGCAAGTCCACTAGTTTCCCCACGTGTCATCGCTAAGGAGAGAGGTTTGATGTTTAGTCAAGCCTTTCTCCATAGTAAGTGGTATATGGGGTGTGTGGGGATCAAGTAGAGTGGGTGGGTTGGGTGGGGGGGGGAAGGGGTAAGTCGGGAATGTCGGGTGGGTGGGAGTGGGTAAGTCGGGACGGTGGGGATGTGGATCAATGACTGGGCATTAGTGGGAAGGTGGGTGGTGGGAATGGCAAGAGTCGAGGGAGGTCAGGTGGCTAGAGGAAGGAGTTGGTTGGCTGGGAGATGGGTGACGAGGGGTATGTGTGGTGGATGATGGCGGACGTCGGGGAGAGGGAGGTTAAGGTGGGGAAGGTGTAGGAAGGGAATGGCTAATCACAATAGACAATGGGGGTAGAGGGCAGGGGGATGGATGATGAGCAAATGGTGGTGTGGAGCGTGAGGATATAGGCCGAGAGGAACTAGGGGGAGAGGAAATCGGAGCAGCATGTGGGGCACTAATGTGCGTCAATCCTACTCATAAGCCAAAAATGGGGGTAAATTTTGTAATTTTTTAATCCCTTGTTGTTGTTGGTTTTAGCTTATACAATAATTTTTTAAAAACCCTACTTAAGATGTATAGTGATAACTATGGGTATCGTCCAAGTGAAACTAGTAAGGTATTCAATTAGTGACCTGGTTGAATAATTTAATCCTAATTAGAGTTAATTTAATATTTAAAGAAGAACAAAACACCCTAATTAGATGAAGAGTTTAGAAAGAGGGGTAGAAGAGATGGGAAGAAAAGAAATAAGGAGCTCTAGATTGACTTCTTTGATCTAATAAAAATGATCAAAAGGGTGAATCAGACGGGATAAGAAGAAAATTTGATTTGGGTTTAGTTTGATTTTTTGAAATTTGGTAACAAAATTTACTAACTATTAGATCATAAAGGCAATCTAATATCTCCTAGAAATTGAAATTTTATAAAAAAATTTAATGTGCAAATGGAATAGCTAGGAAAATTTCACAATATCTCCTCTTAATCCCAGTAAGGGCTTGTACATGCTGCTCAAATCATGCGAATTAGAAATGCAGACCAAGATCAATAGAAAAAATCACAAATTACACTAACAAATACTCCAAATGACACTAAAATTTAAACACAAGGAAATAGAAAGCAACTAATGGGGTTGATCCAGGATGAAGTTCCTCTTTATCTTGCAGTTGTGATAGAGCCACATCCAAAATGATCTCCTCATCTCAAAATTCAGCTTGTATACTTGGGTTACATGGTAAAAGTTACCATTTTACCCCCAGCTAGTAATTAATTTTTATCCATGAATGGTAGGCATAATCTGAATGATCCAAGGCATACAAATAGAAAGAGGAGGTTGAGACGAGCAAATCCATAAAAAAATCACCTCAATCGGACTTCAGGATCAAAATGTATTAATAAATGAAAATGGACCAATCTAAGCCGTTGGATCAATTTTTATTTATTTAATTTAATTTTTTTCTACACGCAATGTTGTGTCGTTCTCTGATTGGACAATGCATTTCAACTTAAAATGGCGGGTTCATTCTCATAGTGCCACATAGCCCCTGCCCTGAAATCAAAATAGAGGAAAAAACAATAAAAATAGCCACAAGATATAGTGATTTGCGCGGACCTGTGCGCATTGTAAGTTACACCCAATCACAGAGCGCCATGTCACTTACCGTGCATGCACTTTATATGCACAGCACGAGAGGTGAATTAACCGCTCGGAGAGAGAATTTTGTGGAATTTTGCAGAAAAGTCCCTGGTTAAATATGCTGGCGCAAACCAACACCGCCCACTAAATATTTATGTATACGTCCTTTTCGCTTTCTCTCTCCTCCATTTTCCTAAAAAACCATGAAAAAATCCTGATTAATTTTACTAAAACTTTGCAACTTTTTTATTTGCCTGCAACCACAATAAAGAGCTGTTTGAAGAGCATAACTGCAACAAAATTTTAAGAAAAACCCCTCCGACTTTAGAAATTGCTTACAAACTCTCAATTTCCTTATAAATATACTTTTTTCCATTAAGTTCATTTTTTCCTCGAATAAACTCCCAAAAAATCCAATAAAATCCTAGAAAATTCAGAAATTTGCCTCCGCATTAATTAACATTACAATTAATTTTTTAATCTGCTATTTTCATTTAAGCAGAATTATTCCAAGCATAAATAAAGTCCCTAAAATTCATATATTAACATAAGATTAGGGAAGAATCAGAATCAACATGGAGAAATTAATTAACATGTAATATATGATAACAACCCTAGTTTAAACTCTTTACATGCATAAAACTATTTCTTGAAGTAAATACCGAATTTAGGGTGTTATCATATACCCCTCCCCCCACTTAAACATTGCTAGTCCCTTAGCAACATCTAAGTAGTTTGCCAAGTTTTCATTTTTCATCCTTTAGGTGAAAGAAAACAAGTGTGGAAGTGGTAGACATATCAATCACTAGCTGAGACAAAACATTGAGTGTCAATTTGAGCGTCGACCTTTTCAGGAATGTGGGATTCCTTTCTCCTTGGCTTGGATGCCTAAGTAGATGAAAAGGGAGTGTACTTCTCTCTAGGTATGACGCTATACTCCTAAGGTAATCTCGCTGCACTCATTTGATATTGGCCTCATATCTCTTGCAAGCAAGATCACTCTCCCGGGGTCGCGGCCACCTAGTACTTGTCTCTCAATTAGCTTTCCTCCTACCCAAGAATAGAAGAAGCCAATTTCATCCGCCTCTTGATCACAGAATATGGAAGATAACTTGAAGAATATATGGCAGAACTTTCGGGATTGTGATAGGAAAGATGGAAGTCTCGTGAAGGGGATGGCGTAGGTGTTAACAATGGGATGATTTTATCTTCAAAGGGATGTGGTGCTACCTAAGATAACCTTCTCCCAAGATTTTAGAAGAAGTGGGGAGATAGAAAAGATGTTATCAATATGATGATACACAAATGTAGAACAATATGACCATGAATGGAATATTAACATAAGAAATTCATACACGTCAGAACCCCTTTTTCTCTTCTTTTTTTCAAAATATATATTTTTTTCTTTTTTTTCTTCTTCTTTTTTTTTAAATAGAAGAGGGGCATGACAAAAATAAAACACCTTTCATCCTGTAATTGGTTTCTAAACATCTTACCACAACTTGCATGAATGACATAACAATCACATTGGTCAAGAGAAAAGGGATAGAAAAATAAGATTGAGATAATGCAGAGTGAATCATGGACAGAAATAGAGGCAAAGAGGCGACATGAGAGTGATATCGTGGAAAGGAAGATAGACATACTTGGGAGATAGGTATACCCTCGGTGGTGGAAGTAAGGTGATGACTGGTAGAATGTGAAATGTGTGGGAACAATGAGGTAGTGGAAGATAATGTAATCTGTGCATAGGACTTGGAGAATGTAGGGTTCGCCCGTCCCGATATCCGTCCGATATCCGATATCCGGACTAAAGAGGGACGGTATAGGATCTCGGATATCGGATATCGGCCGATATCCGTCCCTTAGGTGGTGGACAGATATCGGATATCGGAGGGGTAGGGTCGTGGCAGATCTCGGATACCAGATATCGGTTTCGATATCCGGCAAATTGTTTGTACAGTTTTTGCTATCACATACCGGAAAATTTTAAATTCCGGGAGAGTATAAGTACGGGCGGCCCACTTTTTAATTGAAACGCATTTGAGCCGCCCAGTGGCCCATTAATAATGATGTTAACATTTCAAAATGACCTTAAGGAGTGTGGTTGTAATTAATAGAAATAATAATAATATTGTATTAATTGAAACAAAAAGTAAATACAATTTTCATTTACGTGAACAAACTCACGTGTTGTAGTTAGTGTATTTGGCAGTGTAGATGTAGATAACAAAAATATTTATAAACGTGTTGTACTGAACAGAAACAGTAAAAAATATTATTAAATTGTTTTAATTGAATTAAGAAGTAAGAACAATTTTTATTTTAAGTAAACAAAATTACGTGATGTACTTAATAAAAATATTAATAAATATTTTTTAATTGAATTAAGAAGTAAAAAAAAATTTTATTTTAAGCTAACAGAATTACGGGTTGCAGTTAATAAAAATACTATGAATTTTAATGTTATCTTGGGAAAATTCATGGCATTTGATATTTAGTTAGTGGAATTAATAAATTAATGGAGTTTTCACTTTAAGAGAAGTAAGTCACGTTTGTAGTTAGTGTATTAAGGAGTGTGGATGTAGTTAACAGAAATATTTATTAACGTGTTGTACTGAACAGAAACAGTAAAAAATATTATTAAATTGTTTTAATTGAATTAAGAAGTAAGAACAATTTTTATTTTAAGTAAACAAAATTACGTGATGTACTTAATAAAAATATTAATAAATATTTTTTAATTGAATTAAGAAGTAAAAACAATTTTTATTTTAAGCTAACAGAATTACGGGTTGCAGTTAATAAAAATAATAATAAATTTGTGTTAACTGAATTAAAGAGTAAATACAAATTTCATTTACGTGAACATAAGTTCCGTGTTGTAGTTAGTGTATTTGGGAGCATAGATGTAGGTAACAAAAATATTAACTAACATGTTGTAGTTATAAGAAACAGTAAAAAATAATAATAAATAATTCTTAATTGAATTAAGAAGCGAAAACAATTTTTATTTTAAGCTAACAGAATTACGTGATGTATTTCATAAAAATAATAATAAATTTGCGTTAACTGAATTAAAGAGTAAATACAAATTTCATTTACGTGAACAAAGTCCCGTGTTGTAGTTAGTGTTTTTGGGATCGTAGTCAGTGTATTTGGGAGCGTAGTCAGTGTATTTGGGAGCGTAGTTAGTGTATTTGGGAGCGTAGAAGTCACGTGTTGTAGTTAGTGTATTGAGGAGTGCAGATTTAGTTATTAAGAGTAACGAACATATTAAGTTAATTGAGTTTATGGTGTTTCATACATAGTTAATTGAATTAAGAACTGGAAACGATTTTCATTTCAAGCGAACATACTCACGGGTTGTAGTTAATTTTCATTTATGGCATTTGATAGTTAGTGAATGGGATGAAGAAATTAATGGCAAGTGCATTCAACTGTATTGTCGTAGTAAATTTGGGATATTTAATTACATGACTGCCAGTGCATTAAAACTCTACTAATACAAAAGACACCATACAGTAGTGTTCGCCGGTATCCGGTTTTTCGATAATCGGTCAAAAAAATTACGGGTAGGCTATGAATGCAGCCATGTCAAAAAAACATAAGCCCAACGTCTCTGTCAAAGATTTCTGCTCACCTGATCGTCACCTGCGTTGCATAAGAGAAGTGATAAGTAGTGATAAATATGTATAAATAACATTTGGTTGAGTTATGTGACGTGTACCTCGAGAACAGCTAACCCCACCATCTTCATCGTCCTCAATATCCTCGCCTAGCTCGACGTCATTGTACCAACGTTTGTTGTCCGCACAGAGCCAACACTTCACGGTGATGAGTGTTTCAATGCTTATCGGCGAGAGACGGGAACGCTTGTACGTGACAATAGCGTTGCCAACTGAGAACATGCGCTCGGCGGGGGCGCTCGTCACACATACGGATAACAAGTCCCTCGCGACGGCTGCAAGCAAGGGGAAAGCGCCGCCCCGTCGTTGCCCACCAAGACAAGGTGGAGTGTAGACACCCTCGTTCACAGTCTCCGCAAGGAACTGGTCGAACTCATCCCAGGCCGACCGTGTTGTCAACGGTGCCGGTTCCACGTGTCGCATAGTGGTGCTAAGCCACCCAACCAACTCTGCACCTCCTCGCCGCCCCCTCTGAGCAGCCATTCTCGGAACACGGCTCGACCTGTCACCGGGCAACAATGACTGTACGTACGCGATAGTCGCCTCTCGAACCCCCGGGCGGAGCATTGACCCTTTGTGGATTGGGTCCATCAACGCTGCGGCAGTGATCGCCTCATTCGCCCACAATATCTCCGCGTACTGTTTAAGTTTGGAAAGCATCGCTCTACACGCCTGTGCCATATTCAACCGATCTCCTTCGTGCAAACGTCGAACAGATGTGAAGAATGTGCCATCTTCAATTTGCTCTACCACTTCCTCCATGTGAACCCTCAGGCCGTCAATGAGATGTAGGACATCGCAGATCCCTAGCGTCACGGACTTGCAGACATGGTTTGTGCATACGGCAAAACGGCCAAGGATGCGACAGAACTGTCCAACCAATTCCCACTCGTCCTTCGACAGATTCGAGGACGTCGCCTTCCGGCCGAAAGCCATCGAGACTTCGTCCAGCACATCACGCTTCTCTATGGCGGCTGTCAGCATATCGTACGTGCTATTCCATCGGGTGGGGCAGTCTAGGACAACCATGTTGGTGTCCTCAACTTCGGGGTCATCTTCACATGCTTGGGTGTACAGTTCTCGTCGTTGCGTAGAGCTTCGAATACTCCGCACTAAGTTGCGTACCTTCACAACTGTGTCACCCAAACATAATGGCTTGCGCGGCCCGTCAACCTCATCGGATACTGAGTAGATATCTACGAGTTCATTGTCCTGGTCGCTGTCATACTGCTCTGCGGTCATCATCACATCGCCTTCTTCAGGTTCCACGCTCTGGGCCGAAGGAATGTTGAAGCTTTTCAACGCCGCTTGCACGACAATGTTTAAAATATGTGCGACACAAGGGACGTGCCTCCTGGCAGTAAACGTCGGGTTCACGCTCCTGACCTTCCGCGCTAACAAAGCCAACATCTTCTTGTTCGCCGTCGCATTGTCCGTAGTAACAGCATAGACCTGCATAATTACGTTAGACAAGAAAACTAGCAAGCTCTACTAATAGAATGATCAACACGCTGAGTTCTGACCTTCATCCGCAAACAGAACTCATCTAGTGCTTGGAGAACAATGGACGCCATGTTCCCCCCGTCGTGCTTGCCGACGATTTCACGGATGGCAAGAACCCGCTCTCAGACGCGTCACGTGTCGTCCACCCAGTGGACGGTGATGCCTAGCAACCTGGTCCCGTTGTCCGCAGTCCACGCGTCTACAGTCAGTGATACTCGGGCCACGGTCTCCCAAAGCTTCCTCACACCAATCTTCATTTGGCCATGCATTTGGATGGTCCAACTCTTTATGACCTTCGCACTTGGAGGATCCAGGTCTATAAGCGTAGCATACCGCGACATATCCTTGAATGCGACGTTGTCAACGATGCTCCATGGAGAATCTGTTAGGCATACGAACCGCGCAATGCAGTTCTTCGTCTCGCCGGTGTGCCCCTGATCGGCCCCCGTCGGCTTGGCTCTGCCTGTTGCCTGCTCTGCATTCTGTCGGTGATGCGTGTCTGACCACGTTCTTCGGGGACTTCGAAGTGGCGCCAAAACACATTTGTTCTTCTGTCCGCCTGCCTCTTAATGGGTCTCCTCTTACTGTGCAGGTTCAACTCCCGGCACAGTAAGCATATATAGTACCCATCTTCCATCAGCTCGAAGTAGTCGATGATGAGGGAACGATTTGTACGAGGCCGACTCTGTACGACACGGGAAGTTCCCTCCTGCATGCGTTCGACGTCGACTCCTGACCCAGCTCTTTCTTGGGCTGGGTCACCGCCTCCAGTTGGATTCATCTTTCTGCACAATTTCAAGTTAACCTACATGTTTTGGACCAATTAAATTCAAATCTAGATACATTAATAATCAATCGAAACAGTGGAAGTACAGAAAACTTGGCATAATCAAAATCACGACCTCCATCTTTATCATCGTAAGTAACATATTCCCCACAATTTCGACGTTTGTTTTCAGAATCGTGAAGTGGTAAAATATGCACGAAAAGTAGATCTAAGTTAACCATAAAAATCACATTGCCTAGACTGACACCTAAACACCAAATCAACAATAAAATCCATAGTGTAATAAAGGATTTTAGGTGAAGAAATACCGTTGAAGAGCTCTTCTTCAGTTGTAATAATGCCCATATGTGGGTCTTCTACTCTGCCGGTCCTCAATCAGACAAGCTCGTCTTCAATTAAGAAAAAATGGAGAAGTAAACTAGAGATATGAATGGAGTTATGAAATTGAGAGAGGGAGAAGAGAAATAGAGATATGAAACTGAGAGAGAGAGAAGATAAATAGAGTTATGAAATTAAGAGATGGAGAAGTAAAATGGTGATATGAAATTGAGAGAGGGAGAAGTAAACTAGAGATATGAATTTGAGAGAGGGAGAAGTAAACTAGAGATATGAATTTGAGAGAGGGAGAAGAGAAATAGAGATATGAAATTGAGAGAGGGAGAGCAGTAATAGAGTTATGAAATTAAGAGATGGGGAAAAAAATAGTGATATGATATTGAAAGAGGAAGATGTAAAATAGAGATATCAAATTGAGAGAGGGAGAGGAGAAATGGAGTTATAAAATTGAGCGAGGGAGAACAAAAATGGAGTTATGAAATTAGTAGATGGAGAAGTTAAAAGGAGATATGAATTTGAGAGAGGGAGAAGAGAAATAGAGATATGAAATTGAGAGAGGGAGAGCAGTAATAGAGTTCTGAAATTAAGAGATGGGGAAAAAAATAGTGATACGATATTGAAAGAGGAAGAAGTAAAATAGAGACATAAAATTGAGGGAGGGAGAAGAGAAATGGAGTTATATAATTGAGAGAGGGAGAAGGAAAATGTAGTTATGAAATTAATAGATAGAGAAGTTAAAAGGAGATGAATTTGAGAGAGGGAGAAGAGAAATAGAGATATGAAATTGAGAGAGGGAGAGCAGTAATAGAGTTATGAAATTAAGAGATGGGGAAAAAAATAGTGATATGATATTGAAAGAGGAAGATGTAAAATAGAGATATCAAATTGAGAGAGGGAGAGGAGAAATGGAGTTATAAAATTGAGCGAGGGAGAACAAAAATGGAGTTATGAAATTAGTAGATGGAGAAGTTAAATGGAGATATGAATTTGAGAGAGGGAGAAGAGAAATAGGGATATGAAATTGAGAGAGGGAGAGGAGTAATAGAGTTATGAAATTAAGAGATGGGGGAAAAAATAGTGAGATGATATTGAAAGAGGGAGAAGAGAAATAGAGATATGAAATTGAGAGAGGGAGAAGAGAAATAGAGATATGAAATTGAGAGAGGGAGAAGGAAAATGTAGTTATGAAATTAATAGATGGAGAAGTGAAATGGAGATATGAATTTGAGAGAGGGAGAAGAGAAATAGAGATATGAAATTGAGAGAGGGAGAAATAAAATAGAGATATGAAACTGAGAGAGAGAGAGAGAGAGAGAGAGAAGAGAAATAGAGTTATGAAATTAAGAGATGGAGAAGTAAAATGGTGATATGAAATTGAGAGATGGAGAAGTAAACTAGAGATATGAATTTGAGAGAGGGAGAAGAGAAATAGAGATATGAAATTGAGAGAGGGAGAGCAGTAATAGAGTTATGAAATTAAGAGGGGGGAAAAAATAGTGATATGATATTGAAAGAGGAAGATGTAAAATATAGATATGAAATTGAGAGAGGGAGAAGAGAAATGGAGTTATGAAATTAATAGATGGAGAAGTAAAATGGAGATATGAATTGGAGAGATGGAGAAGTAAAATGGAGATATGAAATTGAGAGAGGGAGAAGTAAAATAGGGATATGAAATTGAGAGAGGGAGAAGTAAAATAGAGATAGGAAATTGACAGAGATATGAAATTGAGAGAGGGAGAAAAAAAATAGAGATATGAAATTGAGAGAGGGAGAAAAAAATAGAGATATGAAATTGAGAGAGGGAGAAGAAAAAATGGAGTTATGAAATTGAGAGAGGGAGAAGAGAAATAGAGATATGAAACTGAGAGAGAGAGAAGATAAATAGAGTTATGAAATTGATGGAGGGAGAAGTAAAATAGGGATATGAAATTGAGAGAGGGAGAAGAAAAATAGAGATAGGAAATTGACAGAGATATGAAATTGAGAGAGGGAGAACAAAAATAGAGATATGAAATTGAGAGAGGGAGAAGAAAAATAGAGCTACGAAATTGAGAAAGGGAGAAGTAAAATAGAGATATGAAAGTGAGAGAGGGAGAGGACGAAGAGAGATAGAAAATTGAGAGAGGACGAAGATAACGGGAGAGAAAAGATAGAGAAAAAGAGGAAGCTGAGAGGAAAGATAGAGAGAGCTGAAAATCGACTTACCCTGTTGCCTTCTGCCGCCCGTTCCCGCCATTGCTCACCGTTGCCGCCGGTGCTCGCGATGCCCGCTCCGCGTTGCCAGAAAACAAGGTTCAAAACTTTAAAAATTCGAAATACGTAACTTATATGAAATTTCATAAAAGAACTAACTTATATGAAATGTTTATGAAATTCGATGCGGATATCGAAAACCGATATCCGCATCCGATATCCGATACCGTCATCTGTCCCCCTGAGACGGGAGACGGATCACGGTATCGGACGGATATCGGTATCGTATATCGGCACTGTAGCAACCGATATCCGATATCCGGTATCTGGATATCGGAAAAAACCGGTACTGGAAGTTTTCGGTACCGGCATCCGTCCAGCATCCGTCCCGATACCGGTATCCGGTACCGGCATTGGGACGGGCGAACACTAGGAGAATGACTCACTCTTATCTTGAAACACGAGAAGACTAATGGCAAGACAAAATGCATAAGTGGGATCAGTTACTTCGAGCTGATGGAATGGGGGGACTTCAATTCACTCATCACTCTACCTTTTGGAGCATAGAGCATCTACCCTTTGACTTTCCATCATCTAATCACCCACTAGACACTCTCCCCAAATTGAAATTGAATCCACATTGCTCAAAATCACAAATTGTTCTATCTGCATCATGCTCTTGTTCCACTCTAGGAGCTTAACTTCTCATCACATGATTCCAAAACAACGGATGAAAATTTTGATGAAGGTTAATTATGGTTAAGAGCAGGTTCAGTTCATGCAATGCATTATGGTTTCCATATAAAATGAGCTAGCTCCCACCTAATATAACATGCATGGTCCTCAATGCATAACTTAACAAATAACAGAAAGAAAAGTTGACGGAAAGAATGGCAAACAGTGAGGATGGACGTTGTGTCTCGCCGTTGAGATGATAGTTATAAAAATCCTGAATAAGTGGTGGCTGCATCTTGCGTCATAATTGCTCCAACTTGGTCAACATCCTGGTCAAAAAAATAAAGACACAAAAACTAGACTAATTGATGATCCACATGAACAAAATAGTTCAAGTCTTTAAAGAGAGAAATTTTAGAGAGAAATCAGGTTGAGGACTTGGGTCCTAAAAGATCATGTCGTTGCTAGCTCTTCAAACCCGATACTCCTTATGGCATGGTTGCATCCCTAAATTCCTCCTTCATGTGGACTCCACCTACTTGTTATGACAACTAAAGAAAATAGGAAAAAAAAGACGTAAACAGGAAGGGGAAAGGATCCCAGTTCCCATTAGGAAAAGGAAACTAAATAAAACTAAAGATTATCTCAAGCATAAAGCTAAATTGAAAGCATCGTGTATAAGAAACTCAATGCCCATGTGTACATACCGATATTTGAGAATGGGTTTCTTTGTAATTTTGGTCCACAAAAGTAAAACATTAAAAGGACCGGACATAAAGAAAGCCATGCTAGAAAATTTCCATTTACATTCAAAGAGATGATCATGCCAGTCTGTAAAAGCAATTTTGCACAAAAATGGTTTCAACCACAACTTCATCACATTTTTCTTTTATCCTTATTCAGGATTGAACTTTAAATAGTTCATTCGGCTTACTAAAAAATTCCTTTTCCATTTTTATTTTCATCAACATCATCCTTATTAAATCTTTCATATTTCTATTTTCTTTCTGATGGAGCACGCCATCAAAGATCGTCAACGACGTCGTCCGCGCCGCCCGCCACCATCGTCGAAGCTCGGATAAAAATTGCTCGATTATCTCTTTTCATTTTCATTGTTCTTTCTCTTGTGTTTTATGTTTTCCCATCTCGTCATTGTGTTTTCGTCGCATTAGCGACATGTCCGTACGTTCTTCGTCATCCACACGGGGAGGGATCCTTAGTCATTTTTGGTCCCCCCCTCCCTTGTGCCCTTGCCTCTTCTTTTCCTTTTCTTTTCATTTCTATTTCCCCTTAATGTGTAATTGGGGGACCATTTATATAAGGGCCCCTAATGGACCTATTTCTTCCTCCTTTTGTTGACCCACTTAAGGGAAGAGAGGGGCGCCCCAATCCCTTAGACCAGAAATTAAAAATTTTGAGTTGTTCTTCTTTTGTTCTTGGTCTCACCCCCCCTCCATCGAGAGAAATCAACAAAGGGGGGGGGGGGGGGGAAGAGAGGAGTTTGTTGAAGACTGCGGGGAAGGGAGGATCTGCCGTGAGAAACTCCGAGCGAGGCCAGGTTGGGTCTCTTCCCCAGGTTCGAGGATAGTCCATGGGGCAATCAGCCAGGTTGTGCGCTGCCCAGGAACTCCGAGCGAGGCCAGGTTCCGCCCTCGCTGGGATTTCCTATCGACCGCCTTGAACATGAAATTTACTGACAGAGCCATCCATCGCAAATTCTCTTGATCGGGAATTCACCTGGGTCGATAATTCTCCTCATTAGCATTGATCAGATGGGAATTCGGTCGATCAGGGACCTGCCCAGAACTCTGTCGCCTGAGAGATTGTCTACGGTGTGTTCTCTGAATGTGAATCTATCTGGTCGAGATTAGTGACGTAGTGGAACCAAGAACTGCCTCGGCAGTGAACCGACCGAAGCCCTGGGTTGGGGTTTCACTTGACCAAGACCAGCATTAGACGTGACGCCGTGATCGAGAGCACCCACCTGACCACATCGTTGAGGTGATGGCCCTGCTCCCGCCATCAGCCGGCCCGTGATGGCCAAGCCCACCTTCAGCTACCGATTGTCACCCGGCCTAACTAACGCACGTTAGCTCCGACGAGCCCAGCAGAGTTGCTCAAGCCGTGTCACCGTCACGGTTGTCTCTTGGCCCCTCTCCTCCTCCATCCATTCTCAGTAGCTCCATCATTACTTGCTTGTCGAGCCACTGTGATCTCTCTGGCGACTCTTTGCCACACCTGCTCCGATCACCGCCGACCGTCGACAACACTGCACGATGAGCCACCGCTGACTAGGTATGCCGACCTCTCCCCTCGCTTGTTTATTTACCTTTTGCAGTATATTTTTGTCTTCACTCCACCGCGTTCGGGCTAGGTAGGTGAGAGTGGTTTTGAGAGAAAACTACAAATTTTGGGTGTCTTACCGATACGGACGAGTACGTCCATTATGTGCGAGCCCTACGAATAGAATATGTTCCACCGTAGACACCTTTGTCGCTCCGACAAGGTTTGAGAGGCCACCGTCGCCGTCGCCCGGTGACCTCGTCCACGCTTGGAGCTTGGTGCCTCCCTCGAGTCAGCCTGCACATACGACACATAGGGCACTCATCTTGCGCATCGTAGTTACATCGGCCCACTAGGTTTACCCATCAGACGATGACACTGTCAACGTTCAATACCATCATCCTTTATTGGCATCGAGCCATCATATTCGGTGTGACCGGGCGACATCCTAGACAACCTCTCACATCACTTTCACAAGATTTCTGTCATCAACAAATGACATGTAAACATCAGAGATTATTTCATCCAATTGTTCCATTGAGATCCTTGATTTCCCAAATTATCCCTCCACAACTTGCCAAAAGAGTCATGTCTTGAAAATTCTTTCATCTCTTCTCCACTCCTATTTTAAATGGGTTTAGATACGATTCTAGTATCCAGTGCTTCTGGAAAAGGAATTGGAGGTTGACACTCTTCAAGATGAGGATCAGTGTTTGTAAAGTCAAGATCAGTGGCGGTGGACGTGGCAGATCCAACGGTGAAGGGCAGATCTATCAAGCATTCGGATTGAATCTCAACCATCAGATTCGATGTGTCCATATCGTCGGTCTCTTGGTGAAAATGTGAATTTATTAAGACATTGGCATTAAATGCCAATGACTCAATTTTTTGAGCATGGAGGGGGGTCCACGGGTCCATCATCTAGACCATCGCGATCACAACACATGTGCGGGGCGACGATCCAGATGGCCCATTGATAACTTTGATCCCGACAACATTTAATGAAGTTGAGGGCGCGGCAGGTGGGGCATTTTTTTCCTTTTTCTGTTTCTTTTTTGTTTTTTGTTTCCATTAATTGTATGCCATTGGATTTGTCCAGGTTGTCGTATCCGATGGCCTGGACAGATCCTAAGGCGGGCGTGACCGAGCGGCCTTCTTTTGATGTGGGCAACACGTCAAATGACCAGAGTGCCGAATCCGCCACATCGACAAAACGCTCCCTTGGCCCGCTATGTTTGACACATCAACCGGCCAGCTGGGAGGTCCCTCCTCTTCAGCAGCCCACATCAGATTGCAAGCCGCGGATTTTTTACGGTAATAGGGATTTTAAATTATCAAAATCTCAGATAAATGAAAATGATGAAAAAACTAACATGAATAGATGCACCTTGCTGAAACAAACAGATTAAGCCGATATTTGATATACTCTCATTCTCTAAATCGAGAGATATCACAAATTAAATTTTTGAAATGAAAAACTTACCTTCGAACTTCAATTCCTTTCATTCCGAGCTATACTGCTTCGTTTTCAGCAATTTTGTAGTCGCTTCCTTTGAATTAAGGCCTTCCAAATCCAATGGGACAAAAATCAGTGCAATCAGAGGTCTCTTGCAGAAGTTAAGATGAATCTGCTGATAATGGAGGAGAGAGAAGCTCTTCTTCAAATAGAGATATTATCACTTTTTTTAAGAAGAAAATTATGAACCCAAACATAAGAGCTACATATAAATCACTTTTAACATGCTAACTATTATACTAAAGTCTAATATTTTATATGTTTATTCTTATCATAATGATTATAAATACATATCACTAAGGCTTAAAAAAATTATTCAAATCTTCAAATGAACTTGATATTTTTATTATGTTTATTCTATTCCTCATTTTGTATAATATAGTCCTATTTTTTCACAATTTACCAGGATCTTGTGGAACTTATGCATTAAAGTTTTTAATAAAATAATTTTCTAAGTCACAAAATAAATATTTGGATCTTTTATCATTTTTTAGGTTTTAGAATGAAATTCTGGTCTTTCATGGTTTTCTTAGAAATTTTAACATTAAAATCATAATGAAAATAATTTTCAAGTCATAAAATATAACATTGAGTTTAGTTTAATAGTTTCAAGGATTTCCAAAGTTTTGTAAGTTTTTCTAAAATTTTGTGCCATGTACCAATCTACCACCCAAATAAAGGATGAAAGATAAAATTACATAAAAGACAATTCAATAGGTTAGATTTTTCTAAATTCAAATGATTTTATCTAATTATCCAAAACATATTTCAATTGTAAACTTTGATGTTACTTCCTTCCTAACTTTTTTATCCATCCACAAATTCAGATCTACAAATAGACCCCTTGTGAAAAAGGCAACATAGTGATTAATAGAGTGATTTCTGATTGAAAATCTTATTTGGGTCAATTATTACATACCAAGTGTAAAGGATTGAAGGAGTGACATATTGATCAAGCGTCACAAAAATAAACAGCACTCAGCCTTTCAGGCACGTGACCAATAGGTTGGTATGGTCTTCATCTTTTCCAACTCATGTCTTTCTCTTTTTTCATAGGTTATCCTAGCCAAAAATTGCTACGTATTCACCATTACACATACCAGCACTAACTTTCTGATGGATATTATGTGGTTGTCAAGCCAAATCACAACACCATTTTTTTTAAAGTTCACTAAATATAATATTAGCTCATTATTATTCTAGTTCGATGCTTACAATGACCATGAATATGTGAAATGACCTAGTGAATTTGACGAAATCATAATACAACGATTTCTAGTCTTTAAACATGTAATCTTAATATTCTTATTCAATGGATAGTTGAGATAGACATCAAATTATCTGAATAGAATAGCACTATCTGATCCTACTTATATGGAAAGCATAGTTTATCCTGTGGCTACTAGTGTGGTGACACTAAGGATAAATAGTAGGTGCTCTATGGAGAAAGAGTTCACTGAATTGATCCGAAGAATCCCTAAACGTCAATCAGATTGATTCATGTCACAATTGTATTAGTGATCCATTGACCAGAGACACTAAGGACATCTCGTGGATAGAGTGATGGAAATATATGTGGCCAGCAAGTCAATAACACATTCCACATCTCGTTCCATGTTTATTAATAGAACACATTCATTATAGTGCACGTGTGATGCTTATAATGAAGTCCATGAATACACGATCCGACTTAGTGAATTATGATGAGAACGTAATACAGAGATCACTAGTCTTTAAGCATGTGTTCCAAACATTCCTATTCAAAGGATACGCAAGAAGGACACCGAAGTATCCAGATATAATAGCACTGTCTAGCCTCACTCATATAATGAGTATGGCCGGTCCTGTAGCCATTAGTGTGGAGACACTATGGATAGATATTAGGTGCTCTTTAGTGGAAAGAGTTCTCTTAATTGAGCCATACAAATCCTTGAATGTTATTATACCAAATTGTCAATCAGGTTGGTTCACATCACGATTGTGTAAGTGGTCCTTAGATCAGAGACACCAAAGACATCGTGTGGATGGACGTTTGTACTTTGACTATGGCCAACGAGTCTCTAATCATGGGATTTTAAACATACTTAGTTTGGGTGCATCAAGAAGTTCACGAAGATGATTGAGTGGTCAAAATCAGATCATCCACCCTCGATATAAGAGGTGACAACTCAAGGAAGAAGATGGGATGAAGTCATTGGCCAAGGCAGTGACATATCAGAGCAGGGTTCTCCGATCATTTCCGAATGCATCAGTGCAAATTTGGATGACTGATTAGGGTTTGATAGTTGACCATAACCTAAGTCGTCCAAGGAGCATCAAGCGGATGAGGGATTATACATACACGGTAACCAATGATGAACAGGTTCCATGAGCGAGTCAATACACACTCCTTTGTATCTTCTAGTACACAAGGCATAGCTTGGCACCCCACGTGTTGGAGACTCGACCTATCAATTGGGTTAAATCAATATGACATTATTTAATCTATATGTTGATATAGTTAATTAATTTGAAAGGCCAATAAAGGTTATTGGGCTACTGGAGTCATTAGCTAGACTGATACATGGGCCTAGAGGGTCACACGCAAATGGTCTTTTGGACATCTGAAGATATACTTAAGTTTTGGGGGTTTTTATGACAAATACCCACATAGTATAAATAGGGGAAGGCCCTCAACAAAATTCACCCAAGCCAAAAATTTTCAAGGAGCCATCCCCTTCTTTTTTTTCTCCCCACACACCCTCTCCTTGCTCGATGCGATCGGGATGGCGTAACGACGATAATGGAGGTAGAATGTGGCTCGTCAATAAGAAGGAGAACATCCAATGTGCCGAGGATCGCATGGATACATATAGAGGCTACACATTTGAGTAGCTTGACTCAGCTCACTCCAGGATCCAAGAAATTACAGATGCGATCCACGTAAAGGTACTTCATGTCAATATCTTATTGATGTCATTATGATTTCGTTACGTGTCTTTTGATGTGTGGAATCTTTGTCTTAATCCATTTTAAGGCCTCTAGAACCGAACAATGGTATCAGAGCCAGGTTTTGCCTTGATTTGGATGAAGAACAACATCAAAATTGTCGAAAAGGGAGTGCAAAAAGATAGTTTTCACACTATTCTGGTTCACTTTTGTTCAGAAGCCTCTCCCATTCCATATTTTGCTCTCTAGAGCTTGAACAGACCCCGTTCAATCAGTGAACGGGGTCTGTCCAGGGTGGAAAGGGTCCCCGTTCAGCTTGAAGTGAAGAGGAAGTGTGGGGAGAAGGGAGAAGAAGGTGAAGGCCCTTGAACAATGCTCGCCTATGTGAATTTTGTTGAGGACCTTCCCCTATTTATACAAAGTGGGTATTTTTCAAAAAATCCCCCAAAACTTTAGTATATCTTCATAAGTCCAATAGACCATTTGGGTGTGACGCTGTAGGCCCATGTATCAGTTTAGTTAACGACTCGAGCAGCCCAATAACCTTTATTAGTTTTCCAAATTAATAAACTATAACATTATATAGATTAATTAAAGTCAGATCGATTTAACCCAATTCAATAGGTTGAGTCTCTAACATGTGAAATTCCAAGCTAAACAGCGTGCTCTGGAAGATACAAAGGTGTGTGTATCGACTCACTCATGGAATATGTTCGTCATTGGTTATTGTGTATGTATAGTCCCTCATCCACTTTATGCTCCTAAGAAAACTTAGGGTATGGTCAATTGTCAAACCCTAATTGGTCATATGAGTTAGTAGAAATGTGTTCTAAAATCAAAGAAAAAATCTTCTTTGATATTTTATTGCCTTGGCTAAAGACTTCATCGCATCATCTTCCTTGAGTTGTCACCTTTTATACGAAGGGTGGCTGATCCCATCTTGACCACTCAATTGTTTTTGTAAACTTACAGATGCACCCTAACTAAGACTATCTAGAATCCCATGATTAGGGACACATAGATCATAGTCAAAGTACAATTGTCTATCCACAAGATGTCTTTGGTGTCTCAGGTCTAAAGACCACTTACACAACCGTGAATCATCCTAATTGACAGTTCGATAACATATCGTGCCGGGGTTCATATGAATCAATTCAGTGAACTCTTTCGAATAAAGAGTACCCACTATCTATCCTTAGTGTCTCCACACTAATGTCTAAGGAAACGGTCATACTCACCATATGAGTGAGGCTAGATAATGCTATCTTATCCGCATATTTTGATATTCTTCTCGAGTATCCTTCAAAATAGCAATATTTAGGACATGTATCCAGTTCCATCTATGTGATGGTAAACACCACATAACTCAACCTGCCCTACAGCTTGCCAATGCACATCCGCAGTCCATTCCATCATAATCTATATAGGTCAAACTAAAGTGCATACATTTCACCACTATCAATTGTGACCCACTGTTGCCAAAACAACATTTAATGTATTTAATCAGAATTAATTAGCACTATCACCAGAAATTTTCAAAAAATCCAAATTTATTTTCTAAAATTTGGATGCTTGTGATTTTTATGTCAATTAAAATAAAAATTTTCAGATTCCTTTAAATTATTATTGATTTTTTAACAGTTTTTAGTTAATTAAAGTTAATTCAATTATTAATAAATTAATTAAATAAAAATACAAAAAGATTAAGCTAACATTCACTTATTCACGACTTAACCTATGGATTTGATCCTCACTCGATTTGTATAATAAAACATCATAAAAATTTCTGTATAAATCTCAAAAGCTTAAAATAACATGATTTACCCCAAATTCTGGTTCATCACTAGCAAATTATTATATGTGGTGAAGTAATTTACCTTGGCATCTCTTTAAGTTTTGCTAGGATAGTGTATGGCAACTGGCTTTTTGTCTACCCTTTGACCTCAACAATGATCCAATTTCAAAATCACAAGTATCACACATCAGGTCGTATGGAAGACTCTATTTTGTCACCTGAACAATTGGATCTTGGACTTCATAGCATATTCATCAGAAATAAAATCAAATGGTTTGGAGATTGTGGTAAATTATTTAATAATTCTAGAAAGAAGCCAGATCTTGATCACTTCAATTTTGGCATTGTCTACCTATAGCCTGTCCTTCCTGATATGGTGCCCCAAGCTAATCACGTCTATCACATTAAATGCAAATTTTCCTACCTTAGTACTAGATCCTTCTCTATGCTTTTTTTGAATTTACTTGGTAGAGTAAATGAAAAATGAATTAATATAGGACCCAGATGCCAGAAAATCCATGAACATTGTCCAAATGATATCCTATGAGCTTTGAGAAATTGTACTCATAAATCTTTGAACCGTAGCTAGTGCATAGCATAATCCAAAATAAATTGTACTAATTCGCAAATATTTGGTCAATGCGAATGGTCTTTATCTGTAAAAGAGTGAAGCTTTCTCTAATCTATACATACTTCCCATCGGTTAGCTATTTAAGTTTGTAATTCCATACTCATTTTTTTATTCAGATATATTTTAAGTAGATGGAAATGTGACACATAATATTTAAAATCTCATAAATAAATACAGCCTAACACATTTTTTGGTTTCCTTAATCATAAGCTTAAACAGATTATGGTTCCGTTACCTCAGGTTTTTTATGGGTGTAGAATTTTATTCATGAAAAACCCTATGCTCACATCCTATCTGGGCTAATCCCTAATAAACTCAAATTTTGGGTGTTTATGTTTTTGTTTATATTTTATTTATTTAATAAATTTTAAGCACATCTCATCACTAGAATATGAATAGTTATTGATTGTTAAGGGTCATCTCCACAGTGAAAAGTAATCAATAATTTAATATTATTTAATTGGTGATTAAGGTGGTGAGAATTAATACTTGTAAGCTAAGATCTGGATAGAAGAGAAAAATGGAGGATGAAGGGATGAGAAGGGGATAAACAGATATGAATAACAATGCAAATTTTGGAATTGTGAGATGGTTAAGGATGTTGACATGAAAGGGGTTAGGAAGTGGAGGATGGAAAATATTTTGGATATGATTTGATGGATCTGAGCTAAATCAGTGGTGATGAAAAAGAAAATGTATAGTAGTTGACTTGGTCTGCTACAGAATAAACTTGGTTGAGTGATGGTGCACCCCAGTCGTCGCCTATCTGCACCTCATCAGCACCCCGTCAACCTCTATTTCTGTCTGATTCGCTCGTCAGGGGGCCCGTGATCCGCGTCAGCATCCAACAGCCAATCAGGAAGGCCTGAAATAGAAATAAAATATATTAAATTGGACGGCTAGATCTCACCATCCGATCTTCATTAAGATGATTGCACGGACGAGATCATATCCATCTTTTTAAATAAGCCCAAAAAGACATAGGCTTCGGGTCGGGTTGGCTCAAAGCCCAGTCATACTTCTTCTTGTTTTCTTTAGATCGCGGCTCGTTGGGCCGCAATCATATTCTGGTTCTGCGGTCCAGCCCGTTGCGGTTTAAAATAAAGTGAGATCTAAATCCCATATGGAAGATTTTAAACAAACGAATCACTCTATAAATGTTGGCACTGAATTGAAATGCCTTACTTCTTATGTGTGCGATTGGACTTCTCAATGGGCCTCTTCTGCAGGCCTATTCTCCTTGAGGCCAGCTGGGTGTGCTGTTGGGCGCAGGTCTTATCGCCTTGTGGGCTGGCTTGAGCCCGCGCATGGGCTCTATACTCCTGGTAGCTCCTTAGCCGGCCCAATAAACCCCCTTTTATTTTTATTTTTATTTACTTTCTTATCATTCTTCTTTCTTTCTTTCTCCCTTCAATAATTCTTTCTTTTACTTCAACTTACTCTGCCAAAAACATAAACTGAAATACTAGATAGAACATTAAAAAGTAAAATGTCTTAAACATATTTTTGCTAAGAAATTCTTGAGTGCGTTAACCATGTATAAAAAATAACATTAAAATGCAATTTTTTATCGTTTGCTCTATTTAGTGCATGAAATGTAATATCTCATATAACTGGGGAAAATACACCTGAAATTATCCCAAAATGACATTTAAATAAGTATAATTACATGACACATTTTGGGTTTATCATTCGTGTCCATCGTGTGTCATGTCATTTTTGTCGTCATGTTGTGTGTCATGTTTGTTTTTTATTTTGTTTTGAAAAGGGGGTTCCCCCCCTTGGTAAGGTCCCTAGGACCCTTAACAAGGGATAGTGTACCCTTGGTAAGGGCCCATCGCGCCCCTATATTAGGGCACAATGGGAGCCCTAACTGACTAGACCTAGTTGGCATATTGGAAGTTTTGTTCAGACTTGGCCTCACAAAGGAAGGAGAAGGGTAGGAAGAAGAAGAGGAGGGAGAGGAAGGAGGAGGAAGAGAGAGACGTGGAGAAGGGTGCCATCCCAGCGCCACTCACCCACGCAGTTCTACTTCCAGACAGGACGCCACCACCGGCCGTTGTCGCCAGACCGGAGACCGCTACTGGTCGACGGTGCCAATGGGATGACCCACTGGTAGCCCCTAGCGCACTGCGAGCACAGGCTAAATTGCCCGTGAACTGCGCACACACGCTGTCGCGTGACGCATCGTGTGCACTACTGTGATGCATCGCCGGTGCCACGCACGTCGAGACACCCATCGCAGCCCACATGTCACTGTGCAACCCTCGCGGCCCGCACGTCACCATGCCACCCATTTGCGGCATCGCCAAGCATTCCCTACTACCTCCTCGAGCAACGCTTGTTGCACCGACAGATGCTGATCACTATGATCCCATTCGCAGCCAGTTGGAATGCCCTTGCACAATCACCACTGCTCGCCATGCGTGCACATCGCCCTCGGTGGACTTCACACCCACTACGCCGTTCCAACACCCTCGCAACTACTTGTGTCACTGGCACGCGATGTAATAGCTACACCACATCTCCTCCAGCCGCCTTGTGCTTGCACTGCGACGTAGTCTCTGCCCCACATTGCCTGTTGTTTCTGTAGTGTACCGCTGCCGTCGCGCCCATGTTGCTCGCGCCACACGCGTTGCTACCACCTCGCTCACGCCATTTGCGTCGCCCGCGTGCAGCATTGCCTACATCACTACGCACGCCACCCACGCCCATGCAGCTACCACCACCCTTCGCGTGCCGTCGCACGAAACAGCCACTCAGGTCATGCCTCGCCAAGATGCTGCTGTTGCCGTGCTGCCTAGCTGCCACGCCCTTGTTCCCTCGCCTTCCCATCCCAGCGTTCGACTCTTGCGTCACTGACATGCCTCTATCGCACCTACCCGCACCGGTCGTTGCACCAACGAGTACATTGACGATGGGTGACACCACCGACAAGGTACGTTCTTCCCCTTGCTCATCAGTTAAATTATCTTCTACAGTATATTTTATGGCTGCACTCCACCGCGCTCGGGTTAGAATAGGTGAGAGAGACCTATATACAAAGAACTACGACTTGAGTGAATTCTTAGACATGGGTTGAGCCCGCCCGTTACGTGTGAGCGTTAGCAGAATTATTCCACTCAACACCGTAGCCGCTGTCGTTACTCTGACAAGGGCTAGAAGATCATTGTAGGAAACCCTACCAAGGGTGGAGCTCGGCGAAACCCCACGAGTCGTAGTCTACACATACATCCACCAAGGACCACTGCATCACAAAGTTCCATTACCGTAGGAAATTACCCGTCGGACAACATCACTGACGATGTCTGGCATCACTGAGTCACCAACTACTCAATCACCAAGCATTGGGTTGGACCAGCTCCATCTGATGACGCCTCACTTCAGCTGATGATACTAAACCTCCACTAGACCTGTCCATCAGTTCACTAGTCCTAGACCGGTGGAATCCACACCTAAACTCCACTCAATGTAAAACTATTTTAAATTCATTTATTACCTTAAAAACTCATTGAAAACTCCTAAAAATATTTTTTAGTATATTTTATTAAATAAAAATAATTATTTGTTTCCATTTAACTTATTTCAATTATTCCAATATTTTTGCTGAAACTAATTTTTCAAATATCATGAGCATAAAAAAACATAAAGTTTCTCAATTGAATATTTATTTTTCATATATCTCAATGAAAGCTTCACTATTTAAATATATTTTCATTTCTTTTAATACTTACTTATGAACTAAATGAGAAATTTTATAGATTTTGAGCATGCATTAGAACCTTATAATGACAAATTTAAAGAATTGTATATTTTATCCATTTCTCGATGATAGGCTATAAAAGGATCTTTTCTCACAAATGTTGGGAACCTCTGTATTTTTACAAGAAATCCTAAAAAAAATCAATGATAATTTTTATTCAGTATTTAATTGTGAGGATTTTCTGCCTTCCATTCAAGAAAAAACCTAAAAACATTTTTAGAAAAATAAACCAAGCTAAAAACAAATACAAAGGAGAAAATATTATTATAAATAAACTTTGTACTTACTCCAAATTTGGATATAATGGACCCCATCCTCTATCACAAGAGTACCAAACTGATAAATCTAATTTAGAGGTAAAATATATTTTTGGTTGAAACATATAGCATCACCATAGACATTTCATAATAAATATATATAGATAAGAGGTTTGAACCATAGGAAGATGGATGTATAGGTCTGAGTTTTAGTTTTGGTAGAAGAGTGAAAAAGTGAATAAAGATATTGGGGCAGATCATGTGGATCCTGATGTCCTTTCAAATATCAGGATATTTAAGATCCAATAAGAGATTTATTAGTGGGGAACAGTTGATAAGGAAAAAAAATATGACTGGACATATGCAAAATAATGGTAGGAGGACAAGGACACATTGATATCAAAGGTATAAGACATGATGGAAATGTGGACATTCATGATGGATAAGCTAACAATCATGATGAAAATAATGTGTATAATGATCACGATGAAATGTAGATAATATGTGTATAAGCTAATAATGATGATGAAAATAAATAATGTTAGTCTAGGATACTTATCCTAGATCCTTCTGTAAGGATCAGAAGGATTACAGAGTCAAGGTAAGCTCCCCCTCTTTTCTTTGTTGCCTCTCTCAAACTCCCGATAGCAAGAACAAGCTTGATGTATCTCCAAAACTCTCTCTCTTTAAATCAGCCAAAAAAATTTAGAAGCAAGTTCAAGGATTATTTTTACATATATCCATGCCTCAATTAACAGATCTGAAGGCATAGATTTTATTTAAGATGAGAAAATTTTCGGCTCAATAGACTTTTCAGATCCTCAAATATCAAACCTTGAAGTTGAAGCACTCATGCTCATCCATTTAATTAAATATTATATCTCATCATCAATGCCATTCTTCATTCATCATTTTCTAGTAACAGTTTTTCAATCCCAGAATATTCCTTCTTAATGACTGAGTGACATTTTTCATGTCATTCACAATCAGTAACTCCAATGTTGGCACGTGCCCACCATGGAAAAGGAGATAAAATTTACATTATTTTAAAAACTAATGTGTAATGTGGGAATGCATCAGCAAATCATTAAACAGGATATCAAACCTCAAAGTTCAAGTAATTTTCCATGTATTCAAGTAACTATTCTCTTTCCTCATCAGCTCAAGTGTTAGTTCGCCGAGTGACATGTCAACACTGTTAATTAATTGATGGGCGGTGTGTCACCACGGGACACGTCAACCACACTGGCACGTTTCCTTCATGCTAAAAGAGAGAAAAAAGTGCAATCAGTGTGTTTTATGGGAACACAAGCTACACCACCATGTCAATGTCATTTTTTCACCTATCACATGATGCCACACATATTTGTCCCCATTTTTGACTTTGAACTTTGAGGAATGTATATAAACTAATGATTTTTTTCCCAATCTTTGAAGTTACATTTATACAATTTTAACCACCTTTTTTCTATTAGTCCATGTCACACTAGGAATTAAAAATACAAACAGGTCCAGATAATCATTAGACATTATGGCGTTGTGATTTCAAATTATAAGTAATGTTAATTATTGGTTTATATTAAATTGAATCTTATGGCAACCTGTGGTGGGGCAGAAATTTAAGACCGAAAAAATTAAATAAAATATATTTAAATAAAAGAGAAGTTAAAAAATAAGTTAAAATTTATAGAATCTTAGTTATATTAAAATTAAGCATGAATATAATATTAAAATTTTATAATATCTTAGTTATATTAATATTTAATATCTTCATGAATATAATATTAAAATTTTCATAAAGAAATATATTCTCATCGGAAAAAAATTAAGCAAATCATGTCTGAAAACTCCTTAAAATACCAATAAATACAAAAAACCAGAATATCCATTTAATATAGATCTAGAAACTTTAGGCTTTCTAACGTACATATAATTCTTTCGTATTATTCACCTCATGATTCACATGATATAAAGGCCCTAAAAATTTCATGCCAAAACATGTCAGACATAGATTGAATGTTGATCAAGTTGAGAATTTGGTTTTCAAAATTGCTTTTATATGTCACTAAAGCATCCAATGAGGGTCATGATATTGTAATTTTAAGTATGGAGGGACATACGGTGACAAAAAAAAATCCAGCGATCAAAATCACAATTAATGCAAGGGAGCAGGCAAATGTTTGGTAGCTGACTACTCACCAGAAGCAGAAAAAAACATTTATGTGATGCTTCAAAAAATGTGGTCACACATCACAAATTAAATGTTTAATATTAATGTCTTAGATATTAATTCAAGCAGATGAACATTTGTTAAAGCACGGTTAATGCTGAAAAACTGATGTAGAGATATATAGTCATTCATGGTGTATATATAAGCTTCACATGATGAGTTTGATAGTTGGTGCGTTATGGACTCACAAACCATGACTCCCTAATGATGTTCTTTGAAAAAATCATCTCATATCCAATCATTAGCGCCAAAAAGAAAATTGGAGGAGCAGATAGCAGAGAGAGATTAATTCGAGATAAACATAGTCAAACTCAATAAAGCCATTAAATAAAATGATTAAATTATATTTTTATTGTAAACTCTCTATTTTATTACAAATCTGATGTTAGAAATTGCTGTATAAATTCCAAAAAATTAATAAAATTTTTAAAATCACCTTTCATCAAATGTAATAATTTTAAGATCTGATACCATGCATATGCGATTATTTTTTTTCAAATGTATGTGAAAAATGCATAATATTAATGCAATAGCTATCTTGTTCAGAGAAACTTGGCCTCATTTATTTTTTTAAAGCTTCTTAATTCAATTAATCTATATGTTGGATAGATTTAATTTATTTAAGTAGTCAATAAGGGGCTATTTGAGTAATGGAGAAATTAAATATATTAGTACATGTGCATAGAGTTTTGGTTATTGGAGTATCAAATTACAGTATGAGAGTATTTAAGATATATATTTTAATTGTTCACGGTTCAGTACTAAGTGAGAAACATCTTTCCAAGTTTATCCTTAGACACCCCAACTTATTCTCCCTTCTCCCTGAAAGCCGTCACATACCTAGCGTGACAGAAATAGTGAGAATATCATCCTAGATCTTTAGTGTTAGCACGAGGTTTTAAGAGGTTTTACGAGCAGAAGAGACTTTAGGAGTAAGGTTAAATGTCCATTAAGATTCAACTGAATATTAAAAAATGAAAGCATAATATGATGAAGATTTAGGAGAGGAAGTGAAAAAAGTGATCGAAGAAGAAAGTACAAGTATTATTAAGTTAAATAATTCAACTTTTTTATTTTCTGGTTCTGAAATCAAGTGTGAGCTTGGAAAAGGTTAATAAAAGGTTCTGAAACAATGAATCAAGATATCAATTTATGTGTGACTCATAGTTAAATTTGATGAAGAAAAATGGAAGGAGGAGGCCAAATAATAGTGGATCTGAATTCAGTCTCTTATTTTATAAATCCACTTTTAAATTCATTGATTGAAGCTTACTACTATTCCCACCATGGCCAAATAATACTGGTTCAGGAACATTTGGTTCCTGATCAAATTGAAATTTGATCAAGATGTCCCCATTCTAGATATCTTCAGATAGTTTTGTGATACAAGAGTGTGAAGTGCACATACCAAATCTGCAACACGAAGCATATGTTAGGTTTGGTTCAATGGTGTTTATATTCGTAGTTACTCTTTCTGACTGTCCTACTTATCTTCCTACAGATATTCTATTTTTCTACTTTGCCTTTTGAAAAGACTTCTTTCAAAATATCAGTGTGTACCTTCAGCGACAATACTTTTTCTCAACTATTTATTATGGAGTAGATACTTGTAGTTTACACTTTATAGAAAATAAAATTATAACCACGTGGATACTTCAATGACACAACTAAAAAATATTTGAATATTTCAATTTCAAATAAATTCTGAATCAGTATTGTAGAAACATTAGCAGGAAGGTTTCAAAAGGAATAAGTAGAATACCACATAATTGATAATTGGTACTGTCTTATTGAATTTAAATCACTGTATAAAGTAAGAATTTGGATTCAAATCAAAAGCATCGATGATCAATTAAGACCTTCCCCCTTACATTCAAAATAAAAGCCTTGATTCACCACTGTATAAACACTTTTCAAAGAGCTAGTGATCATAACATATCTCCAGAAAATTCCAAATAAAATTTTGATTGATATGTAGAATTTTTTTTGCCGAGAAATATTCAATTTACGAAAGTATGGAAATCATTAGATAAAATTTTATTTTTTATGTAGACAATTTTTGAAAGAATAATTTAATTTGATAATTGATACGCAGATAAACTTTACATTTGAATTTTTATTTTCAATAGGGTAAAAGTAACACTATAGTTAAACCAACATGTAGTTAATTTTAACATATGCAAAAAGGTTGCAGAGAAAAAAATTCAAATGGCAGATTGAAATTGATTGTACACTCTAGAGTGAGTTCAATGTTCACCTTTGTGACAAACAGCTGAGTGAAATTGACTGTTCATTGATGTATAAAAGCACTTGAATTTCAATACAGTCAAAATTTCCAGATTTGGACTCTATGTTTAAGGAGGTGGAAATGTTCATAAATAACATAATTTTTAATACAGTACAAAATTTTCAGAGAGATTTTTATCTTTAATGTTTTCAATGTTCTAGGAAAAACTCAAAAATAAATTAATATCCAATTTATGGTGTATGAGTCTTTCAAGCAGCTTTTTCTGGTCTGAGATTTCTCAACCTTATGGATAATCAGACTATAAATGTTGAATCATGTCATCTTCTAGATGATCACATGACTGATATTTAGACTTGAAAACAAAATCACCAGAAATCTTGGTTCCACATTTTATTTAAGATCAGGCCAAATAATATAAGAGAACAATAACTATACAATAATGCATAGAGAAAAATTGTGGATACAGTAATGTGTAGAAGGATCACTGAGAATGATAATAGAATAAAGAAACTCAAAAACTCACAAAGCATGAGAGAGTTCTCACAGATAATCACTATAAAGAGAAAGGACCTAAAGATTTTTCACATATCACCATAGCTTGGAGAAAAAACTGAGAGACTTTTTCATAGCACACATTTCTAGGTGCGAGAATCAAACTTTCTTCAGAATGTGGGCAGCAAGAATCAAATATCATCTTAGAAAACGTGGGTAAGATTGAAAGCCTTTTTTACAATTGATGGAGGAAGAGCTCACCCTCTCGTCTAATAGTCCATCAAGTTGCGCACCTCCATGATGACATCTGCGAACGACGAGGTGGACTATGCACTCCACACTTCGCATCACTACGAGGGCTCCCCCAACTCCTACTGGCATGAGTGACCATCTCCCAGTCTTCACTAGGTAACACCTATGTACCTTTTTCTTTCCTGCAACATGGGTGTAGGCGAGTAGGGTCTGTGTGTACTTGGGACATTTACGCTCACTCCACGCCTAAAAACGATGAAAAACACTACCTTATATAAATAAACACCCCCTAGGTGGTGTCCAAGGCACAGATGGATCGGTCTACGGGCACAACCGCAGTGTTGGACGTACAAGGCACCGTGATTTTGCCAAAAAAGATTGATGGAGGAAGAACTAGAAGACATTCTTCTCATGGTAGAAGAACAGTAAGTTTTTCTTCTCATGACACAGGGCACAAAAACACCAAGCCTATTATTTTAAAATCTATTTTTTCTCCCGAATTCCCTTTTATCTAAATCCCCAAATTGGGACATTTGGCTCAAATATATTTGTAGTGGGCCTTAACACATTAAAATACATGTATGATGCTTATAATTTACATCCATAAACTCAATAAATGACTAGGTGAAATATGATGATATTATCATATTTTTATCATTTTTCTTTAGACATGTGCAAATTCTAAGATATTCCTATTTGGTGGATACTCAATATATGCAGCAAGTATAGAACAGTCTTATCCCAAACACATAGTAAATTTGATGGAGCAGGAGATTCCCCTCCATCAAGGACGACGCTGAAACCCATGCCGTCGCCCGCGATAGCCGCCAGCTCAAGCCCCACCAGCCTGGCACACATTGGTAAAGGTGACGGTACTTTCGTGATTTAAATTTTTGGGCCATATCTCCGTGCACGGCCCTCCCTTTTCCTCGTTGAATCATTGTTTTGTATGTGTTTTATTTTTTTGGTTTAAGAGGGGCCCCTATGCTAATGGGCCCCCTCTTATGAACCCTTTGTTAGGGCCCATCACCATCCCTATATAAGGGATAGAGAGGGTGGCCTAAATTTCAAGTCTTGTTTAATTTTTGGAAAAGCGTTCACGATCGTGTGAAAAAAGAAGAAGGAGAAGAAGAAGGAGAGGGAGGAAGAAGAAGATGAAAGGAAGGGGGGGAGGGGGCGCAGCGCCGCCGACACCTGCGCCTGCGCTGCCTCCACCGCCTTCGCCACCAGCCGCCGACGCCACGCCACTGCCTGCACTGCCGCCGCCACCCGCGCCCTTGCTGCGTCGTTGCCCACGCCGCCACCACTCCACCGCTTGCGTCGCCTCACCGCCCGCGCTGCCATCTGCGCCCCGTGTCTCGCTCCCCTTCCTCCTCCGCTCCCGCTTCACAACTTTAGAGCCGCTACAACGCTGCCAGTAGAGCGACGCCATGCCCGTCTCTAGCACAGCTCCACTGACACCGCCCACCGGTTCCTACAACGACAAGTACCACGACTTCGGGACGACGACCCCACAAAGGTAGCTCGCTCCCCTCACACGCTAGTTAAATTATCTTTTGTCGTATATCTTTCGATTGCACTCCATTGCGCTCAGGTTAGAATAGGTGAGAGGATAAGTGGACAAGAGAGAACTTACCGAGCATTTTCCCTAGGTACAGGCTGAGCCCGTCCGTTACGTGAGAGTACCCATGGACTCAGTCCTTTCGGCGGTGGCGCCCGTGCCTCTGCTGCCTCCGCCATCGTCGCCGTCGTGCCACCGCATGCACTGCCACCGTCACCGCTCCGTCGCTTGCTTCGCCTCGCTGCCTATGCCGCCACCGCACCACCGCCGTGCCGCCGTTCCTGCACCCTACGCCTCGCTCCCCTTCCTCCTCCGCTCCCGCATCAAAACTTCAGAGTCACGACAACATTGCCAATAGAGAGATGCTGTGGTCCTCTCCGGCATAGCTCCACTGACTCCGCCCACAAGTTCCTACAACGAAAAGTACCATGACATCTGGACGACGACACCACAAAGGTACCTCGCTTCCCTCGCACGCTAGTTAAATTATCTTTTGGCGTATATCTTTCCATTGCACTCCACTGCGCTCAGGTTAGAATAGGTGAGAGGATAAGTGGACAAGAGAGAACCTAGTGAGCATTTTCCCTGGGTACAGGCCAAGCCCGTCCGTTACGTGAGAGTACCCACGAACTCAGTCCTTTCGGCGCCGCCGCCCGCGCCTCTACTGCCTCCGCCGTCGTCGCCGCTAGTCGCCGCCAGCCGCTGCCACCGCCATGCCACCGCTTGCACTGCCGCCACCACACCAGCGCTTGCACTACCGCCACCACTGCTCCGTTGCTCACTTCGCCTCGCCGCCTATGCCGCCACCGCACCGTCGCCCCACCGTCGTTGCTGCACTCCGCGCCTCGCTCCCCTTCCTCCTCCACTCCCGAATCACAACTTCAGAGCCGCTACAATGCTGCTAGTAGAGCGACGCCGTGCCCGTCTCCGGCACAGCTCCACTGACATCGCCCACCAGTTCCTGCAACGACAAGTACCACGACTTCGGGACGATGACACCACAAAGGTACCTCGCTTCCCTCACACGCTAGTTAAATTATCTTTTGTCGTATATCTTTCGATTTCACTCCATTGCGCTCAGGTTAGAGTAGGTGAGAGGATAAGTGGACAAGAGAGAACCTACTGAGCATGTTCCCTAGGTACAAGCCGAGCCCGTCCGTTATGTGAGAGCACCCACAGACATAGTTCGTTCGAAGCCGTAGACACCGCCGTCGCTCCAACAAGGGTCAGGAGGTCACCGTTACCATCATCGGCTGCCCGCCTCAAAGCCCGGAGCTTGGCGAACCCCACGAGTCAGGGCCTGCACATACATCCACCTAGGAGTCTTTGCATCACGTAGTCGCATCTTCGTAGATCCATACCCGATGGACAATGTCTTCGACGACGTCCGCTATCACCACGGTATTTGAGCATCACCTCGATACCCGACCGGATGAGGTCTGGCATCACACTGATATCCGGGCATCATCTCGGTACCGACCAGACGACATCACTAACGTCATCCTGCATCAAAATTGATAATATTGGCCCAACAATTTTATTTTTTATTGAAGTTATTATATAGATTGATGCATGGATAAAGTGTTTTGGATGCCAAACTTTTTGGACAATGGTGGATAGACTCATAATGTGGGCTTTTATTAAATGTTTCCAAAGATGGGACTTTATGAAAGTTTCTATTTAACTTTGATGAAATTTTTCCAAAAAGTATTAATGGAGGGGTGGCCTGTTAGGTTCTCAGGCTTTGAAAACTCATTAAGTGCTGAAAAAGAAAAAAACCAATCTATTAATGAACTATAAAACCAGAGATGAAGACATCACCCTGTGAGGAGCTACTTCCACCCTTGAATTCCTCCCAAGAAGAGTTTCTTTGAGACATTCAATAGTCTAGCCTCTAGACATATCTGCACAATAAGTGTGATGATGGACATCTTCTTCTTCTCTAACTCTTCATGAAGATCTAGTAGATCTCCTCACCATCAAGCATCACTGGTAGAGTGAGTAGACTGAGAAGAATGGAAAAAATGTGAGTTCCCAAGTCTGGTTGGCATGGTGATAACTCAATATAAAGGTATTAAATAAGAGTTAACTAAGGCGTATTTTATTCACATTTGATATTAAATCCTAACTTGGAGCATGTGCATTTAGTGAAATATCATGTTAGAACTCTCCACATATATTCATCTTTTAAATAGTATAAAAGTATATTTTTGTACTTAATGTGACCCACTTGGCCAATCAGCAAAGTGGGCTGAATCTAACCTCTTCTTTGGAGAATTTTGGACCTTTTCAGGGTTAGGAAATTGCTCTAATGAAATGACCAAAGGACTCTTCATGAAGCCAAAGGGGAACTCATTGGGCTAATGGGCTTCCCTCTTAAGAGAAGACCCAAGAAGGAGCTCCAAGAGACCCTTAAAAAGGGTTCAGATCTTCTAGAAGGGGCACTGATGGGCCTATGGGGTGAAGCTTGGCCCAAATCTCACTCATCCAATTGATCCAATATCTAGAGCATGTCCTATAGATGCTTTATACTCCTTTGTAAAAGGCATCCTGAATTTTCCTTTGGAATTTGAGTGAAAAGGTGAGAGGATTATTTTCTTTCTCTCTCTCTCTCTACAATTCTGAGAGTTAGTGAGGACCAAGTCATTCTATCTCTACTCCCTCTCCCAAGGGTTTCCTCCTCTCTCTCTCTACATTGGAGCTGTCAAAGGATACAAGTAATGAGAAGTGTCCAGGGTTTGTGGAGGTGGAAAGAGAGGCCTACTAGCCAGGTAAGCAAATTCTTTCTTTTTCTACCCTTATCCTCATTGACTAATCTTGATTTCTTTTGGTAGAAATCACGATTAAGGGTTCTTTCTCTCTCTAGACCATCTGCCCTGTGGGAATTGGGTGTTCTTGGCCCAAGAACACACCCAATTCCATTCACAACACTAGGAATATCCCACAATTGTGGGGTGAAACAGTAACTAGCAAGTCTTGCTCAAATAAATGTCTTCGACCAAGATTTGTTCATTTCAGACAATTAGATCAACTCTCGATCAGGTCAATCAAGCTTCAATCAGGCAAAAATTACATTAAACCTATTTTGATCAGATTGTGATCGGTTTTGATCATGATCCGATCAAAATAGGATCAGGAATTGGAATCGGCAGCCAAGTCGACTAGGCCATTACCGACTTTGACTTCTGTCCCTCCAGCCAAACATCGAGTACCTCATCGACCCGGTGTTTGTTTGTGTCATTCGATCATGATCAAGGCTAAAGGCCATGATCAATCGTGATCGAATTGGGATTTCCATATTAATTCTTTCTGAATTTCTTTCCGAGTTAATTTTGACAAATTAAATAGGACAAAAATCTAAATATATACCTAAAAATCACTAAAACATATTCTGAACTTAACTGCATTATTTTAAACTCATTAAAAATCATTAAATGGGGAAATTCATAAGTCTCTGTTGTTTACTCTCCATTTAATCAAAATTAAGCTGAATATAATTCCTAAAATTCATACACTCCCATTTTTAGCTTAAATCCACTCAAATTTGGTTTAGTTGCTCCCTATGGTTTGACCCTCACTCCCCTATCAGAGGAATATAAATTCACTGATAAATCAAGGGAACTCCTCACTCGACCTAGTTTAGTGATACTTAGTATCAATAACCTAGACCCTTAGTTCTCAAATCATCAATTGGCGCCCTGGCCGGGAAGCACGTTGACCATCTAGGTGGATTTTTTACATTTTTTATTTTTTTTTCCTTAACATTGGTAAGGTAGCTCACTCCATTAACCAGTCTACTAATTGTGTATTTTGAGACTTAATGGTCTCAATCAAGTCACAAACTAAAGTACTGGCTGCACATTCAAGCAAGGGCTTAAGCACAGAAGGCAGATTTTTTGCGGAAGAGAAAAAAACTGGTGAAAGCTCTACTTCAAGTCAAGAGATTGATATGGGAGACCAAGGAGCAATGAGGAATGCTCAACATCAAGCTCAAAAATCTGTGAACACCCATAGGGACTACTATCCACCCTTACTTGGGTGGACAGGTACAATTTAAAATTGACAACACCTTATTGTAATCTTTGCCCAAATTTTATGGAAAGACACATGAGAATCCATATGACTTTATGGATTCATACAAATTACTTTTAGATTCTCAAATTTTAATTGGAATAACATCTGATGAGCTGAAGATGTTATACTTTCACCGTACCTTGGAACACAAGGCCAAGGATTGGTATAGAAAGTCAGGCATAAATTTTTCTAGTTGGAATGAAATTGAGAATGAATTATTGACTAAGTTCTTTCCTCTTTCCAAAACTCAAGCATGTATTAGGGACATAGAAACTTATTATCAGTATGATGATTAAACCTTCAATGAATCTTGGGAAAGGTTGTTGATACTTAGTATCAATAACCTAGACCCCTAGTTCTAATATTATCACATGGTGATGGAGGACCATCTCGAGGACGATGCCACGGAAGACCAGACCAGAGGATGACGCGACGGATGGATGTCAGCCCGCCCGAGCGCGCCGCGCGCTCGCCCGCCGCCTTAAGTACACCAGTAGAGAAGTTTTTTATTTTTTTTTATATTTTACTTATGCTCTGTTTGTTTGTATTTTTGGATTGTTGTATTTGGGCCAATGTTGTTGGGCCCCTTTCCGTTTTTATTTTTATGTTTGTTTGTATTTTTGTTTTGTATTGAGACACGCAACGGCCAACCGTCGTTCTCTCTCCCACTATACTTCTCACGGCACTCATCCTATAAGGGGATGGCATGCATGAAGTGAACACCTTGGACCCATTAGTCATTAAAGAAAAGTTCATTCCCCTCGTAGAAAAGAAGTGTAGTAGGGGGGGCACCGTTAGCCCCACCCCACGTGATGGTAGAGCCCACGCCTCCTGATCCCCTGGCCTCCCGCAGAGATTACCCGAAGTTAAAGCCGCCGCCGTAGGCGAGAGCCGGTTTCAAAGAACCGCCATCGCCCCACGAGAGGAGAAGAAATCGAAAGAGGCCTTCGCCGAGAGATAGGGTCTTGGGAGATTCATTCAGCGCCGCGACACGCCTATCAACGTGGAAATTCTGTCTACGAGGGAGCGACTTGGATCTTTCTTGGAAAGCCTTCTTCTTGCTCTTTCTGGAGGTTTCTTGGTTTTCTTGCCATTTCTGCCATTTTTCTTTTCTTTTTTCCAATTTCTCCACCCGCCCTTCCCCTTCCATCTGATTTCTTCTTGCTCTGCTGCCTTGCTTCTTTGTCTTTCTCCTTTCCCCTCCTTTCTGATTCCCAACCGCCCCCTTGCGCCTCTTGATTCGCCTTTTCTCAGTTTTGCGTTCTTTCTTCTTTTCCCTTTCCCTTTTTTGCTTGCCTTCTCCTTTCTCCCATCATTCCTTCTTTCCCATTTTGTCCTTTTTCCCAACTCATTCCTCTTCTTTTTCCCAGCACCCCCTTTCCCCTTCGCTTTTTTCCCCTTTCTTTCTGCGTTTTTGCCTCTTGATTCTCACTTTCTTTTTTTCCATCCGCTCTTGCTCCTTTCTCCTTTGTCGCTTCTCCATTTCGCTTTACCCACCAAATCTTCATCGCCCACCTCTTCTTGATCTTTCTTTTTTTCTTTCTTCTTTCTTCATTTTCTCTTGATTTCTTTATTTTTTCTTTTTGATTTTTTGATCTTTTGATCTCTATTTCTGATTTTTTTCTCTCTCCCTCTTGATCTCACTTTGTCTCCTGATTCCCCCCACCCTCTACGCCATAATCTTTCTTGGATTTCTCACCCCACACCACGTACTTACCCCACGACACTTGGTTTCTTTCGCCTGGCCCCCACACGCTATGCCTCGCGGCACCAGCCACGCGCCGCGTCGCGCCCCGGGCTGCACCTTTCTGCGCCACTTGCGCAGCTCAGCTCAGCTCTCTTTGACGCCTCTCTAGCTGGACTTGCTGCCGCACCCGTGCGCACAGACTCGCCGCGACCAGTTTTTCCACCGCCGTTGACTTGGTCCGCCGACACCACACTCTACATCCGCCGATCGACACTAAGCATCTCAGGACTATTGGATACAACTCTCGCTATGCGCTTTGACGAGTATTATCTTCCCTATTCTCAACTGGTTCTACTAGCTCTCGCAACATCATCGGATCTCACTAGCCACCTTGTATCACATACATCCCATAGACCCTGGGACTTGTTCAGGCAACTGAACCTTGGATCGTTACGGACGCCGATCCGACGCACGCCAGGGCCCAGGCTATCTTAGATGCCTAGACTTAGTAGACCAAAGGTCCCCCAGGTCATTGGGAGCTGATCTAGGTCATTGAGTTCTCTCATTGATCTCCACGACCGCGCTATCATCACATGGGTTCCTAAAATGGGTGCCCCTTTATTTCTACGTATTTAGGTAGTCTTAAAAAATTCCTTAGAACTTTAGTGTTGTCAACCAATTTACATAAATCTTATGCTTGTGACCCTCTAGGACCATGTTTCAGTCTGCTTACGAACTTTCATGCCCCTCTAACATTTACTGAAAAATTTTATTAATTAACTATATTGGGATATAGATCAATTAATCAAGAATTTATTTAGCCCATCCATGGGTTAATGCTCCAGCTGATGGGGAACTAAATTACATCTCGTGCTCTTGAAGATTCAAAGCATTAAATAAATACTATCATGTAATATTTATCATCATTAATGAAATTATATGTAATCCTTCATCTCCAAGAGAATCCTACATAAATTACCGCATGTTTTATCCAAATCTTGGCTCACAGTTAGTATGGATGCCCAGCAGAGATCATTTAATGCATCTTCTTCCAAATATACTGAGGATGGACAATCCCATCTTGACCACTCCTTGTTACATCTGACCCACGACTTATGTAACTCCCTGTGCTTGTGGACTTTTAAGTCATAGTAAAATTATAGTTCTCCATCCACCAAATACATTCAATGAGTTTGTAAATTATAATGATATCATAATACAAAGATTGCTAGTCTCTAAATATGTATTATCGAGATTCCTATTAAATGGATTCTCACGATAGTGATTGAACTATTTGCAAATAATAACACTATCTGATCCTACTTATGTGATAAATATGGCTGATCTTCCACATTAGAATAGATACACTACTAATAGATGGTGTGTGCACTTTAGATAAATATTTCACTGAATTTATGAGTGAAAATCCTTGAATGGTATAATAAAAAATGTCAATAAGTTTCATTTGTGTCATAATCATCTAAGGTGTCCTTTGACTTCATTATAACCGTCACCTGAGAATAATAGTGAATAAATATTTGCTTCAAATAATTTCACATTACTTGGAAGTGTGATGGTATGGATGGTAATCATAAATATCATGCTATATTCAGAAGTAATTTCATGGACTTTATGTGATTATTTTCATTAAAATGACAACAAATGCACTTTTAGAATGCGTTTATGATTTTCTTGCTTTCAGGGTATTTTAGCATAAATTTATTGATTTAATTTAATGAATATAATTATTTTGAAATTCAAAAAAATATTTTTTTATTTTCTATTTAAATATTTAAATTTTATAACCATATATTTAAATGATATTCTGAATTTTCTAGATTTTTTAGCTTTTTTTGGAAATTTCTGATGTTAAATTTACAACTAAAACAATTGTATAATTCAGAAATATAATTTTGAATTTATTTAAATATTTTAAATGCTTTTTTTTAATTTTTTACTCCAAAAATTTTTTTCCACACTGGAAATCAGCCAGACAAATCGGAGGATATAGAAAATCAGAAGAAAGGGAAATATGTCTCATATTACTCCAAATTCAAACAATATCTAATGATCTAGAAGGCAGTTGGGGTTGATATTTTGAGGGTAGTTCCATAGTTACCTTATCCACCAACCCGCCTTGGATCTATTAAAAACATTCAGATTCATAATTAAATACCACAGATCTTAAATGAAACTTTCCTATAAAGTATCCACATTTGCATGTGATCATGGATTAAACTGATAAATATAGCTTTTGTGTATTTTTTTATTTTTCCAGGCTTTTTAGTATATTTTCAGAATTTTCTGAAATTAACTTCTTTAAGAAATATTTTTTGGTTTGGAAAATAATTTTTTGAATTAGCAAGGCATTGGTTACTTTTTCCTGATTTTCTGCACTAAATTTCAGAAATAAATTTTATAAGCCATAAATACATTTTTTGCTTCACGAAAGGCTTTTTTCATTTTTACTGTTATCCCACCACCTTGCACCTTTTGGTTGGCCAGATTGCGTCCTTGGGGGGTTGACATCAAAGCCACAAGGGCGCAAAAGGATATTTTCATCATTTTTTTAATTTTTTTTATTATTCTCTCTCTCTTAAATTGTCAGGACACGTGGCGGCCAATAATTGCACAGAGGAGAAAACAAGGAAATCAATATTAACAAATCAAAAAATCCCGATCCGGATTGGGCCCACAGGGATGAGAGAGAAAATAGATCTAATAGTAGAGATGAAACAAAATTTAAATGGTGATATCTGGATATCCGCCAGTCAGATTGCACTGAAATTTTTTTAGGGCAGTTTCCTCTTTTCCACACTATCCATCCATTTGGCTGGATTATAAATTTATGATGGAACACATACAAAAGCACTGAGGAAACTTTCCACATTCTAGTTGTTCAGGAAGGACACAGTTGCTGCTTTTGAAGTTGAAACTACCTTATTCTTGATCTAATCTCTATGTTCCTTCTTGAGTTTTCAAGTGCTTTCTTGATTGTTACAAAAAATTCCAATATTACAAAAAAAATCTCCTATTTTTTAGGATAATTTTTAATTGTTAAGAGCACTTATTTGCATTCAGAA
The DNA here is from genome assembly GCF_029677425.1 of Wolffia australiana. NCBI lineage: Eukaryota > Viridiplantae > Streptophyta > Magnoliopsida > Alismatales > Araceae > Wolffia > Wolffia australiana. The sequence continues at coordinate 19,772,639 of NC_135840.1, read as the reverse complement.
TCAAGATCCAAGCATAGAGAACTTGGCTGATAAGTTTGTTATCTCCGTTATCATATTATATTCATAGATTCATATCAAACAACCCAAAAAAAGGTTTCCCTTATTTCTCTTCTTTTTATATATATATTCTCTCTGTAGGTCACTCTCTCTAGATTTGGAAATTTATTGTCTTACAATTCAATTCCCTATCTAGTTTATCTCTTTCAAAAATTTCACAAAACATTTCACTTATTTCCATCCTCAATTTTAATTTCAAATTTTTCTCTTTAAATTCTTCAATAAATACAAAAAAATTATTAGTTAAATCTAGCATCATTGATATTTTCAAATTCAATTCCTTTTCTCCTGAAAGATTTGATCCCAATTTCAGTCCTGAAACCTTATAATTGAAAGTTTAAAATCTATTAAATTATCATAATATTCTGAAAATCAGGAACAAGAATCCTTTAAGTAATTACTAAAATCTATCGTCTTCAATCATTTTAATCAGGTGATAAAATCAGATTTTCATGTACATTAGCCTTTTGTGGATCGGCCTCTTTTTCATCCTATATTTTCTGTATTTCAAAAAAAGAGAATTATAAATTTTATTGCATAAGTTAATACCCAATGACATGCTTAAATTTTTTACTAATCCACACTAATTTTAGGCTTATCATCTATAGAGAATTAAAATTTTACTGTGTAAGCTTAATAGCCAACAACATGGTTAAATTTTTGTCTAATCCACACTGATTTTAGGCTTATCATCTAAAAATAGGGCCCTACATTCTGGTAAAAACATGCCTTTTGATGTTATTCCTAATCATGATCACCAGAGTGATTAGCTCATTCAACGTTTTGTTTAAGCCTGTTCTTGCACTCCAGCAGTGAATGATTTAAGTTGTGATGTTTAGATCAAGACAGATGAATAAAATGCACCACTTGGGCATGAGATGATGATTTCAATGTGATCTTTCACTTTTTCTTACCCATGTCTTCATTTTTTCCTAGGTATCATCGCCAACAGTCTAGATTGGGATCATCCTGCTCATCTCCACGTCATCTTTGTCACTACTAGTAATCATAAATTTGCATAACTTGCCCCCGCTTTGCCCATGATTAATCTCTAGTAATTGGGCGTCTTAACCAAAAATGGAGAAACAGGAAACATTAGCGCTGATAACGAGGAGAGAGTAAAAACAAACAGCTAGAATTGCTCTAAATTTAAAATGTGATATTTGACGATCTAGAAGGCTGATTGAGCTGATATTTTGAGTGATGCTTCTCTCCCCCTCCTCTTTCTATCCACACTCTCTGGTATATAAATAGAGGTGTGATCACTATCAAAAGCATCCTTAAATTTGTTTTCCTACTCATGTGGGCTGATTGAAAGATCTTGAGTTTTTGATATCCATCAAGTGTGTTCTTGGTGCCATGGGTGTGTGGGATGAAGCAACAAAAAACAAGAAGAGCTTACCTGCACTCTTAAATTTTCGTGAACTTGGCAGAACGTAAAAATCTATGATGAGCATCTTCGCCGTGCATTATGTTTTCTCCATACCGTATGTAGTTTTGTTCACTTTCACTATGTTGGGTTCTAAAGGTCTAGATCTGGATGAACAGAACAAAACGATGCGCAGTGTAAGACTTTTGCTAATCGAACGGCATCAACAAAAACATCAAACGAAGTACCTTTGCACGAATCTCATTTGTGATTTCTTCAATCCCGGAGCGAGACGAGTCGAACTGCTCAAGTGTGCAGCCTCTAGACGTATCCACACGATCCTCGGCACGTCGGATCTCCTCCTTCTCATTGACAAGCCCCGTTCTTTCTCCTTCGGCATCGTTACGTCGTCACGATCACATCAGAGATGGAGAGGGGGTGTGGGGAGAGTAGAGAAGAAGGGGAAAGGTCCTTGAACAATTCTGGCCTGGGTGAATTTCGTTCAGTGCCTTCCCCTATTTATACTAAGTGGGTATTTCTCATAAAAACCCCCAAACTTAAGTATATCTTCCAACGTCCAAAAGACCATTTGTGTGTGACCCTCTAGGCCATGTATCAGTCTAGTTAACGACTCCAACGGCCCAATAACCTTTATTGGCCTTCCAAATTAATTAACTATATAATCATATAGATTAACTAACGTCAGATAGATTTAACCCAATCCATAGGTCGAGACTCCGACAAGTGGGGTGCCAAGCTACACCTCGTATTTTAGAAGATACAAAGGAGTGTGTATCGACTCACTCATGGAACCTGTTCATCATTAGTTACCGTGTATGTATAATCCCTTATCCACTTGACGCTCCTTGGATGACTTAGGGTATGGTCAACTGTCAAACCCTAATCGATCATCCTAGTTAGTACTGATGCATTCAAAAATCATCAGAGAACTCTTCTCTGATATTTCACTGCCTTGGCCAAGGACTTTATCGCATCATCTTCCTTGAGCTGTCACCTCTTATACCGAGGGTGGACGATCCCATCTTGACCACTCAATCGCCTTCATGAACTTCTTGATGCACCTGAACTAAGACCATTTGGAATCCCATGATTAGAGACTCGTTGGCCATCGCCAAAGTACAATCGTTCGTCCGTCTTTGTTGTCTCAGGTCAAAGGACCACTTACACAACCGTGACGTGAATCAACTTGATTGACAGTTCGGTATAATACCATTCAGGGATTCGTACGGATCAATTCAGTGAACTCTTTCTACTAAAGAGCACCACTATCTATCCTTAGTGTCACCACACTAATGGCTACGGGACCGGCCATACTCATCATATGAGTGAGGCTAGATAGTGCTATTCTATCTGGATACTTCGATGTCCTTCTCACGTATCCTTCGAATAGGAATGTTTAGAACACATGCTTAAAGACTAGTGATCTCCGTATTACGATCTCATCATAATTCACTAAGTCCGATCATGTATTCATGGACTTCATTATACGCATCACACGTGCACTATAATGAATATGTTCTATTAATGAAAATGGAACGAGATGTGGAATGTGTGATTGGCTTGCCGGCCACATATATTTTCATCACACTACGCATCTTGCCATTCCATCGCCTCCATACATCCTCAAAATCACCTCTTACTACCTTCATATCATTGTCATACCATTAAGTCGTTAATTGGGGTATTTGGCTTGTTCTCTACTATAGCACGCCTCGTGTCATCGTTATCTCATTCTTGCATCAACTCGATCTTCTCAAACTTGAAATATAATTATCTACTAACTACTCTACTCGACTTAATATCACTATCATGCCTCGTATTTTCTCTTCACTTGATTCTGTATTTAATAATTATGTCTTCTCATCTCAATAATCACCATAATGAGAATATTACATCCTTAATCACCATTTCGTATGAAAACAATTCATACTCATGACTAGCAAAGATTACTAAGTGAGTACAGGTTTATATTAAAAAATCTCAAAATACCAATAATAAATCAAAACCCTAAAATTGAGATTATCATCCACCAATATGACTCATCCAGCAGTAGTATTTTATTCATCCATTCCACTCCACTCGCACTCATTGCCATCGACCATCACCTTGTGCTCCCAAAGAACCGATTAAGATACTTTAATTAGAATTAACCAATACTTTTTATTGTACATTTCTTTTAAATTTTCAAAATTATATTATAAATTTGAATAAATTAGGTGGAATAAAAAAAATATTTTCTGAACTTACTAGAATTTTTTTGAATTACTTTTCACTGGTTTAATTTCACTAAATTAAATTTAATACCTAAAATAAATATTAAGTCCAGAAAATACATAAAATCTAAAGTTAAAAATAAACTTTTCAATTCTTGCTCCCCTTGGATTCGACCCTTACTCAGCCAATGCTCGTGGGTAAAATTAGAAATATTTATGCATAAACCAGAATTCACTAATCATTTATTTAACTCCAATTTCTGGTTCATCAGTTGATGCCCAAATTTTTGCAGTCTTTGCATTGGATAATCATGGGAGTCATTTTGAGTGCCCTCCCCTTTTTTTCCCTTCTTCTTTCCTGAGTGTTGCTTCAAGTTAGAAAGGATAGAGAGGAAACTGGATTTGTGGCAGAAAATTTTGTGGAGATAGGAGGACATCTATCATTTTGAAGATCTCATTTATATTTCTAGAGGCGGATATCCAAATGGCTTTAAGATGCTCACTCCAGGAACCAAAAATCACAAATTTGATCCATTCAAATGTGATGTTTTTGGTTTTCTATGTCTTGGTTCCAGATCTATCTTTGATTTGATATTTAGTTGCACAATCAATCTCAGATTGATTCAATAAAGGTTTTTAAATCCTGATAATAATTTCATAAAAATTAATTAAGATTGTACTCAACAAGTATTTTTACCAAATATGTCCATTGGTTAGGCATTGTGAGTATACATTTGGGGATGGATATGATCATACATAAGAACTAAGTACATAGGAATAACTCATATAACATTGGTGGCAAAGAAAAAACATCAAGAAGACAAAATTTATTTTCTAGACAGGAAGACCCATCAAGGTTAAGCCACTAGAAAAGAAGCATAAATTTCTCATTGTGGATAGATTATCAAAGGTTATCAAAAACAACATATATGATTTTAGATTAATTGAATGATGTTTCTATAAAATTCTTACAAGGTTAAATATTCCACATTTAAAATGAGATTTCACACAAATGGCAAGCGCAAAGTCGATATCCAAGGGGAGATTTGAATTTATATTTTTATATTGATTTTCATATTTTAGAATATTAGCTTGAATGTCTTGAACAATATCTAATTGATGATATTTTTATGATAAAAGGCCACTCAGTAGAAAATTTATGTGAAAGGAAAGACACAACTAAAACAAACAAATCTCAATGAATCAGATTCTCTATGTATATAGTTTTTTAATTAACCTTGTATTTTTCTACGTTGAAAATGAGGTAGAGGAAATGAGAGAGACAATTATTATTTTTATATAGCTTAGGCTAATCCTTAATGGTATTCAGGGATATCCGTCCCGAGGTGATGATGCGCCCTAACTGTGTTTGTGTGAATGCCACCAAGAAAATCACTTGGAAATAGGACTGAACAAAGATGTCAAAAAAGGAAAAGGTTGTTGAAGCTCTATCCTCCTCAACCCCCAAACTCTTCCAGA